>NC_056625.2:60714778-61054778 GCF_002870075.4 Lactuca sativa | reverse complement strand
CCTTTTTTCTTTTTATTGTCTGAATATTCAGGAGCTAAGACCATTCCAATGCCCCCTTTCGCCATGCATAAACTAAACCAACAATTAAGATAAGCACGAAAATTAAAGCTTCTACAAATACAGATACACCTAATACATCAAAACTCATTGCCCATGGATAAAGAAAAACCGTTTCAACATCAAAAACAACAAAAACTAGAGCAAACATATAATAGCGGATTCTAAATTGTAACCAAGTGTCGCCTATTGGTTCTATACCCGATTCATAACTAGAAAGTTTCTCCGGTCCTTTGCTAATCGGAGCTAAAAATCCCGAAATGAAAAATACCAAAATAGGAATAAGACTTGATATGATTAGAAATGCCCAAAAAATATCATATTCATAAAGCAGAAATATAGATGCACTCCTATGAACATGGAAAATATACCGGATTAGTCAATTCGACTTGAATTTTTTAAGTCGTTCATAACTGTTTAGTTAAAGTAAGAATTGCTTTTGGTCGAACCATTTAGTGGGATGGGCGTGTTTCCTTTCAAGATTCATAGATTAGAATCCTATTTTTATTACATATCTTTAGATATCTTTTGATTTTTTTTTTAGTTATAGTTAAAACTAACTATTTCTCTTATCCAAATTCTCTTGTTTTCATATCAATCTTACCGAGTTATGCTGTAACTTCAATCAAATAAAAATAGTTTCTTTCGTTGGTAGACTATTCTAGTAAGATGGAATCGAATCCGATTACCATATTTCTTTCTTAGTTTTTATCAATTCCTGTAATGTAAAAAATAACAATTTGAATATTGAATTTTTGAATAGAAGAACTATATCTTTTTTTGTTTTTTTAAAGAGAATCAATCTGTTTTTATGTTATTTCGTACTGTAGAATTCTTTTCCTTGTGGGATTATTTTCCCGCGAGAAGTAATGAGAACAATGATAGAATGGATTGCTACCTATGCCTAGATCGCGGATAAATGGAAATTTTATTGATAAAACCTTTTCAATTGTAGCCATAGCTAATCGAGTAGCTCTAGAAGCATGTGTACAGGCTCGTAATGAGGGACACGATCTTGCTACTGAGGGTAATGAAATTATCCGTGAGGCTACCAAATGGAGTCCTGAACTAGCTGCTGCTTGTGAAGTATGGAAGGAGATTAAATTTGAGTTTCAGGCAATGGATACTTTGGATCAATAACTTTCGTTCTCTTAATTGAATTTCAATTAAACTCGGCCCAATCTTTTACTAAAAGGATTGAGCCGAATCCAACATGCATATATTTTAGATAGATACATACTTATATAGATATAGAAAATTTCAACTAAAAACTCGAAGACTAAACAACTCAAATCTTTCTATTTTTGTGTTGGTTGGATCCACAATTAATCCTATGGATCCTTAGGATTGGGATATTATTTTAGATCCTGTATTTTCCCTGGATCGAGACAGGTATCACAACTCTTTCCACCCATCCTGTATATTGTCCTTTTTGTTCCGTATTGTAATAGAAACTTAACTGATTATTAGTTATTAGACGAGATTTTACGAAAAAATTGTTCGTAGGAGAGAACAAATCCTTTTTTCAATACTTACACTCCTTATTATATTAGTTAATAATCCTAGTGGTTGTATTGATATGCTTATTGTGATAGGAAATAAGATATTCAAATAAATTAAATGATTTTTCGTCGAATGACTATTCATCTATTGTATTTTCATGCAAATATGGAGCAGGAAAACTCTATGAAAAGATGGTGGTTCAATTCGATGTTATTTAAGAAGGAGTTCGAACACAGATGTAGGCTAAGTAAATCAATGGGCAGTCTTGGTCCTATTGAAAATGCCAGTGAAAGTAAAGATCCGAATAGAAATGATACGGATAAAAACATTCAGGGTTGGGGTGGTCATGACAATTACAGTAATGTTGATCTTTTTTTTGGCGTCAAGGACATTCGTAATTTTTTCTCTAATGATACTTTTTTAGTGAAAGATAGTAATGGGGACAGTTATTCTATATATTTTGATATTGAAAATCATATTTTTGAGATTGCCAATGATCATCCTTTTTGTAGTGAACTAGAAAGTTCTTTTTATCGGAATTCTAGTGATCTGAATAATGGATCTAAGAGTAAGAATCCCGACCACGATCGTTACATGGATGATACTCAGTATACTTGGAATAATCACATTAATAGTTGCATTGACAGTTATCTTCAGTACCAAATCTGTATTGATAATTACATTGTAAGTGGTAATGACAATTCCAGTAACAATAATTCCAGTAACGAGAATTCCAGTAACGAGAATTCCAGTAATCGTTACTGGAATTGTTCTAAGATCACTTCCAGTCAACAAGGTCTACTCGACATGAATTAGGCGTTAATGAAACTTTTTACAGGAACCTTTCACAAAATTCCCAACTAATAGTAAAATTATCAACTAATCAGAATGCTTGATTATTAGACCATGGTATTTGATTCGGCAAATACATCATTATTGTATACTCTTTCATATATATGGCGCAACCCAATTCTTATTTATTTATTTTTTGAATCGAAATAACTAAAAATCACCCAAATACTAAGAAATTCCCTCTTGACAGTGATATATGTTGTAAGTGATGTTGTATATGTAAATCCTAGATGTGAAAATATGTGGAATTTTCCTATGAGAAGGTAAAAAAAAAAAAGAACAACAGGATATACCTAAATGAATAGAAATAAGAAGAGCCAATTATATAGAAATACTGAATCGTAAATAGAGTTCAGGTCTGAATTCCATAGATAATATAGATGGGATTGTCTATAATGATAGACAAATGAAAGATTTTCTCAAGATTCTTATTCATCTACTTTTTATTTTGAAAATGGGTTGGTTGAACTTGAAAATTAACTCATTGAAATTGAATAAGTAAACAATTAAATTGGATTCGGTTGGATGGTACTTCGTACACCTTAAAGTTCATAGGATGAAAAGAGATTTTTTTGAGGCCCTTATGCTCAGCCTAGCATTGAATAGACTGGGTATTCACCTTATCAATATATCAAATCAATGATGGGGTCTGTTTGGCACCTAACTGGGCACCTAAACGGACCGAACCCTTGTCAGGCTATTGTTCTCTTCTTCCCTCAAAGTTATGGAATGGAGTAAGACATCGATTTGTCAATAAGATCAATTTTTTTGATTCCATGATGGACTCCCCTGAAAAACATCGGCGCGCGTGTAAACGAGGTGCTCTACCAACTGAGCTATAGCCCTTAGTGCTTGTAATATATATTTTATTATGTCGATAATTTTTTGTCAATATGAATATTATCAAGATGACTATTCCATGATCCAAGATCATATTGATCGGTATTGCTTCTAAGTAATATGATATTTATAATCCATCGATGGGATGAGTCCCTTTTGGTTTTCTTTGTGAAGATAAATGACCTACTTAACTCAGCGGTTAGAGTATTGCTTTCATATGGCGGGAGTCATTGGTTCAAATCCAATAGTAGGTAGAACTTATTAGATACCGTGGTCCATGGTATCTAATAAGTTTTTATACCCAATTTCTTTTAGTGATATTGATTTTTTTATCTTTTCTATTTCTTTTTCGTTGCATCAAAATCTGATTTTGCTTGATTGTATTTACTCGGCAGAATCAAGTCAAACAAAACACCCAAAGGGTGTATAAGTGTATAAATCGATGATTGTATTGTTATATCGATTACTGGAACAATTTCTATATCGCATTACAAATGCGATGCTCTAACCTCTGAGCTAAGCAGGCTCACATAACATAAATTCGACATGTATAAGAATTCAATAAACTCTTAGAATCTTTGCTATTCACTATTATACTATTTTAATTCTTAGCTATTCATATTCGCTATTCATAATGAATATTAATATATTAAACCTTTGTAACCCCAATTTGAAATAATAAAAATGTATTATTTGTGAATTATGTGATTTATGTGTTTATTTTCTTAATTATTATAACTTAATAAATTAAGAATAAAATAAGCATCAAAATTAAAGTGTGAGATAAGCCCGATATCTTTGCATAAAGTTTTAGTGGTTGAAACAAGGATTCCGGAGATATAAGGAATGCCAAAATCCGAGTTATAACGAAGAAGTTATGACCTGTCGAAGTTTCGCGACAGAACCGGCACGACGCCGAGTGACGTAAAATATGAATTTAAGATAGAGCGATATTTAGCCTTAGCGATCTAAACGAAAGTCGTAGATTTCGTTAAACCGAGAACGTGCATAAAAGGAACGCCCAAATCTGACTTCGTATGTGGAAGTTATGATTTTTCTAAGTTTCGACTTAGCGGTATGCAGCCCGAATACTCGATTTGAGATCGAGCAGCTTTTAGCCGAAACAATCTAAATGAGAATCGAAGATCTCGTTGTTAGTAGCGAAACGACGGAAAGATAGGCGAGAACGGACATCGGACGAAGGAGTTATGATTTTATAACGAAGTTTTCCTGTCCGGGCCTTCTAAAAATAATTAATAAAAATAGAAGTCAAAATTAGCCGACGGAGTCTAATTGAAAGTTGTAGAGTATGGTCTGACCTTCGCTTGGATATAAAGAACGTCGAAAACGGAGCTCGTATGCGAAAGTTACGCAATTTAGAAGTTCGACGAGTCAATTACGCCCCGCGTAATTTGAGTACGCCCCGCGTACTCAGTCGGATGCAAGTTGCCTGACCAATACTCGAGTGCCACAGATCGACGCATGCAGTGACGTCAAAGTACGCCCCGCGTAACCGAGTACGCCCCGCGTACTGAGTACGCCCTGCGTAATTTGAGATTATGCCCCGCGTAATCCCAGACCCTCAACCTATAAATAGAACTCGAAATCAGCCATTTTCTCTTGTTCAAACTCTTCCCTCTCTCTAAGTTTTGCCTCGATTTGCGTGCCAATCATATCCCGAAGCCCCGGTATCATTCCCGAGCCCCAAAGCAAGATCCGAAGCCCCGAGGATCCCGAAGAGCGTTATTCCCGAGCCGAAGCTCTGCCCGCGAGGAGTTCGATTTTGGTGAAGATCTTCCAGATCTATCAAAGTATACTACTTCTATAAGCCGTAGTGCTGTCGGATCATCTTCTGATCAAGTGAATGTGTAGTTATTTTCTTTCCAACGCAATATTATGAAGTATTTAATATAAAATGCGTGCTACGTGTATATATTTTGTGGTTATATGTGTGAATGTATATTCACTCTCTTCTATCTCATAGATCTGATATATTCTCTATGAAATACGTGTTATGTGTGTATGCCTCATCTGTTATGTGGAATATGTATTGATTAAAGCATGCTATACAGGTTTTTAAACAGTGTATAAAAATGTATATTTTTATCTACTAATATGTTGGGTAGAACATGGGTAGATAATTGGTGTGTAATAAACAGATGAGAGGCCTCGGTGTTATTGGTGTTATTCTAGTCATTCAGCAGAGTATGGATGACGACCACGGACTATTCTAGACTGTCCTGTGGAACACTAGCAGGCTCATTACCTGTAGGTGTTGTGAACGACGTGTTCACCGGTGTACTCTATCCCCCACATGGTTGCCTTTAGGACACTTATTGTTGAGGAAGCCCCTCTGCAGTAATGTCCGTCCCGATGAAAATCCTGAAATAAGTTCCTTATAATAGACGTTATTTTTAGGAACGTAAGGTGAGGATAACGGGAATGGGTAATCGGGTTTATTGTTGATTGTTGTAATTAAATATAATTATTGTGGGTTTGAAAACCCTATATGCTCACCAGGCTCCCAAGCCTGACCCACTCAGTTGATTTGCATTACAGGAAGTGGCGCAAGAGCTTAAGATGGGCGAATCATCAAGTTGTTTTGTTTACAAGTCTGTATATGTATATATTTGTTGAACGACTTGTAATGTTATCGTTCATGCTTTATGATCTATATCGGAACATGACATCCCGACTTTTGATTATGAAATGAAATCATATTTCTATATGAAATGTTTTGATAAATATCTATTTTATCATGTTTTGTTTTTGGGAACAAATTCCGCATCTCTTTTAAAATCAAACGGATTTACTCTGAAAATGTTTAAAAAGCATAAATGAAATCGGTCTTTTTTGGCCGAGATTTTGGGGATGTCACAGTTGGTATCAGAGCTAGGGCACGGGTCGATGTGTTCGACGGGGACGTCGAACCCTATAATGAGGGGTGAAAGTGGGTTAGATCTGATCCCACATCGGTTGGGAAGGAGAACTAAGCATTCGTTATAAGGGGTGTGGATACCTTCCCTATAACAACGCGTTTTAAAGCCGTGAGGGCAGCAGATCCCATAAGACCTCTGCAGTTAAGCGTGCTCGGGCGGGAGTAGTACCAGGATGGGTGACCCCCTGGGAAGTCCTCATGCCGAGTGGCCCAAAGCGGACAATATTGTGATACGTGCCAGAGGGGGATGTTACAGTTGGTATCAGAGCATTAGTTTAAGCGAACTAGGAGTTTGTAGGATTTCTAGACTTAAACTTAGTATGCTAAGTGGAGATTGTGAGATGTGTGTCTGATAAATTTTAGACACGAGCACTAGTTTATTTTTAGGAAAGTTGCCTAAAATGCTTTTATGTGCTAAATGTTATATGTTGCCATATATGATATTGTTTGTTTGGATCTACGGTTTGTTGCCAACCGGATCTGAAGGTTTATGTGTTTAGGATTCTAAGCGTATGTATACGATATTAGAACTAGCATGTAATCGTTTGGAGTAATAAGGTGAAATTATTCGGTGTGTAGATAAAAAAATGGTGAGAACAAGAAGCGGAGTTGGAAATGCTGATGAAAACAGGAATCAACCGCCTATAATTCAACAAGTACCTGTCGTAGCTGATGCACCTGAGCCGATAACAATGGCTGGTGTACAAATGATGATTCAAATGATGTTGGATCGTCAGATGGAAGAAACAAGACGCCTGCTTAGGCAGAATCGTGAAGAACCGTCAAGACGAACAACCAGTGGTTAGACGCAATAACCAGTATGGAGGAAATGATGGTCATGGGTGCAAGTATAAGGATTTCATGGCATCCAAACCACCATGTCTATCCGGAAGCCCGACGCCGGTGCAAGTTATGGACTGGGTCTCCGAAATGGAGACTATGTTTGAAAGTTGCGAATGCAGCAATAGGCAGAAGACCGCTCTTGCGATCCCTCTGCTAAAATCTGGCGTGTTGAGTTGGTGGAAGCTGTTAGCTGACTCTATGCCCAAGGGAGAAGCAAGCAAAATGTCTTGGGAAGACTTTGTGGAACAACTAAAACTGCAATACTGCTCCGAGCAGGACCTTCTGGAAATCAGTAATGAGTTTCAGAATCTGAAGAAAGGGAAATTGAGCGTTACTGAATACGCTGCAAGTTTCACAGAAAAGATGAAGTTTATCCCATATTTGGTGCCTACAGAACTCTCTAAGGTCAACAAGTTTGCCCTTGGACTACCAGCGGACTATGGTCCAATGGTTAAGCAAGCAACCACATTGAAAGCCGCCATCTGGGCTGCTAGAAATGTTGAGACCCAGATAAGGGAAAAAGGTCTGGAAAGGTCTGAGGTTGGCGAGAAAAGAAAAATCGATGGATTTTCAGGGTCCAGCAAGAAAAGTAAATTCTCGAAGTCTAGTTCGAGAGGAAGTGGAGGAAAGATAGAGGCGAAATGGTGCGACAAGTGCAAGAAGAAGCATCATGGGAAGTGTGGCGGGGAAACCACATGCTTCAAATGTGGAAAGCTAGGGCATTATGCCAATGACTGCACCTTCACCAAAAATGTTTGTTATGGTTGTGGTGAGGAGGGGCACATCTCAAGGGATTGTCCGAAAAAGAAGGAAGCAGCAAGACCCAACATTCCGCCAAAGCCAAAGGCAAGAGCATTCCAGATGACACTGGAAGCTGCTAAAGATGAAGCTGATGTCGCTTCAGGTACCTTTCTCGTTAACAAATTGCCTGCCCAAATTTTATTTGATTCTGGAGCCAACTACTCCTTTATATCGCATGAATTTGGTAGAAAACTAGCTTTGCCTGTTGATAGACTAGATAATGCCTTATTAGTCGAAGTTGCTAGTGGCAAGTTTGTACCTGTTAGCTATCGCATGAAAAACATCTTAATTGACTTGAATGGGAATTAGTTCCACGAGGAATTATTGCCTATCGAACTTAATGGTTTCGACATCGTTTTGGGAATGGATTGGCTTAGCGCCAATGATGCCGAAATTTTATGCAAGAAGAAAATAGTGAAAGTGAACCCGCCTGGGAAGGAATCGTTTATGGTGTATGGAGATAAACGCAGAGTAAATTCTGGAATCATTTCTCTAATGAAAGCCAGAAAATGTTTGACCAAGGGGTGTACATCATACTTAGCATTCATGATCGACGCTAAGAAGGAAAAAAGGTGATGCAAAATATTCCTGTTGTGTGTGATTATCCGGAAGTATTTCCCGAAGATCTTCCTGGATTACCGCCCGATCGACAAGTAGAATTTCGTATCGACTTGTTGCCCGGAACAACGCCAATTGCAAAAGCACCTTATCGATTAGCACTAACGGAGATGAAGGAGCTGATGATGCAACTTCAGGAGTTATTGGACAAAGGTTTCATTAGACCTAGTTCATCACCCTGGGGAGCTCCGGTGTTATTCGTAAAGAAGAAAGATGGAAGCATGAGGATGTGCATTGATTACCGAGAGCTGAATAAGGCAACAATAAAGAATAGATATCTGTTGCCAAGGATTGATGACCTATTCGATCAGCTACAAGGTTCAAGTTATTTTTCAAAGATCGACCTAAGGTCAGGATATCATCAGCTGAAAGTAAGAGAGCAGGATATAGAGAAGACTGCATTCAGAACGCGATATGGACACTATGAGTTCTTGGTTATATCGTTTGGACTGACCAATGCTCTAGCAGCATTCATGGATTTGATGAACAGAGTTTGTAATCCGTTCCTTGATAAATCTGTGATAGTGTTCATAGATGACATTCTGATTTATTCGAAAAGCCAAGAAGAGCATGGCAGACACTTGCGAGAAGTGTTAGAAGTCTTGAAGAAGGAGAAGCTGTATGCGAAGTTCTCCAAATGTGAATTCTGGATTCGTGAAGTCCAATTTTTGGGTCACGTGGTCAACCAAGAAGGCATAATGGTTGATCCAGCGAAGATCGAAGCTGTGATGAAGTGGGAACAACCGAAAAGTCCCACGGAGATCCGAAGCTTTTTAGGATTAGCCGGATATTACCGAAGGTTTATCCAAGGCTTTTCTTCGATCGCTAGTCCATTAACAGCTTTGACCCACAAAGGAGCTACTTATGCTTGGAGTGATAAGCATAAAGAAGCATTCGAGAGACTAAAGAAGAAACTATGCGAGGCACCGATACTTTCTCTACCCGATGGGGTTGAAGACTTCGCTGTTTATAGCGATGCGTCTGGGGTTGGATTGGGTTGCGTTTTGACCCAAAGGGATAAGGTGATCGCATATGCATCTCGACAGCTGAAAGAGCACGAAAAGAACTACCCTACTCATGATTTGGAGTTGGCAGCGGTAGTTTTCGCACTGAAAATATGGAGGCATTACCTCTATGGCACGGAGTGCAAACTTTTCACTGATCATAAGAGTCTCCAATATCTTTTTGGTCAGAAAGAATTGAATATGAGGCAACGACGCTGGCTGGAATTACTTAAGGACTACGACTGTGAGATACTTTACCACCCCGGTAAAGCCTATGTTGTTGCTGATGCTCTCAGTCGGAAAGTCAATCTTGAAAGGAGAAGGCCAAGAGCGTTGAGAATTGAAGTTGTCTTGACTATTTTGGAAAGTATAAAGAAAGCTCAAAGCGAAGCTTCTGAGAAAAATGACCGAAAGGAGGAACGTTTGGGCAAAACGTTGGTGTTCGGTGTAAACAGTCACGGACTAAAGGTGTTCCAAGATCGGATTTGGATACCTAAGACAGGAGGAGTCAGAGATCTTCTGATGGAAGAAGCTCACAAAACCATGTAGTCGATTCATCCCGGTAGCACAAAAATGTATAGGGACCCGAAACCCTATTATTGGTGGCCGACGATGAAGCTCGACATTGCGAAGTATGTGGCCGAGTGTGTGACTTGTGCAAGAGTCAAGGCACAACATCAGAAACCATACGGGAGTTTAGAACCATTACCTGTGCCTATGGGTAAGTGGGAAGACATTGCTATGGATTTTGTCACTAAACTACCAAGAACAAAAAGTGGTCACGACATGATTTGGGTGGTCGTTGATCGATTCACTAAGAGTGCGCATTTCATAGCAGCCAAGGAGAAATGGTCTATGGAAAAGCTTTCGAATTCTTACGTGAAGGAAATTGTGAGGCTTCACGGTGTTCCGTTAACGATTGTATCGGATCGTGATAGCCGTTTCACCTTAAGGTTTTGGAAAAGTCTACAAGAGACCAAGTTATGTTTAAGTACAGCTTACCATCCACAGACTGATAATCAGAGCGAACGGACAATACAAATACTTGAAGATATGTTGAGAGCGTGTACCTTGGAATTCCTAGGTAATTAGGATGAACATTTACCTTTGGTAGAAGTTTCCTATAATAATAGTTTTCACTCGAGCATAAAGATGGCACCTTATCAAGCATTGTATGGACAGAAGTGTCGTACGCCGTCTTGTTGGCTTGAGGCTGGGGAAAAGCAGTTTATGGGGCCGGAGATAGTCCATCAAACTGCTGAAAAGTTGAAAATTATTAGGGAAAGAATGTTAGCAGCTCAGGATCGTCAAAAGAGTTATGCTGACAAAAAGCGAAGACCGATGACTTTTGAAGTTGGAGATTCGGTTTTGCTTAAAGTCTCGCCATGGAAGGGACTTATAAGATTTGGTAAAAGGGGATGAGTCCCTTTTGGTTTTCTTTGTGAAGATAAATGACCTACTTAACTCAGCGGTTAGAGTATTGCTTTCATACGGCAGGAGTCATTGGTTCAAATCCAATAGTAGGTAGAACTTATTAGATACCGCGGTCCATGGTATCTAATAAGTTTTTATACCCACGTTCTTTTAGTGATATTGATTTTTTATCTTTTCTATTTCTTTTTCGTTGCATCAAAATCTGATTTTACTTGATTGTATTTACTCGACAGAATCAAGTCAAACAAAACACCCAAAGGGTGTATAAGTGTATAAATCGATGATTGTATTGTTATATCGATTACTGGAACAATTTCTATATCGCATTACAAATGCGATGCTCTAACCTCTGAGCTAAGCAGGCTCACATAACATAAATTCGACATGTATAAGAATTCAATAAACTCTTAGAATCTTTGCTATTCACTATTATACTATTTTAATTCTTAGCTATTCATATTCGCTATTCATAATGAATATTAATATATTAAACCTTTGTAACCCCAATTTGAAATAATAAAAATGTATTATTTGTGAATTATGTGATTTATGTGTTTATTTTCTTAATTATTATAACTTAATGAATTAAGAATAAAATAAGCGTCAAAATTAAAGTGTGAGATAAGCCCGATATCTTTGCATAAAGTTGTAGTCGTTGAAACAAGGATTCCGGAGATATAAGGAATGCCAAAATCCGAGTTATAACGAAGAAGTTATGACCTGTCGAAGTTTCGCGACAGAACCGGCACGACGCCGAGTGACGTAAAATATGAATTTAAGATAGAGCGATATTTATCCTTAGCGATCTAAACGAAAGTCGTAGATTTCGTTAAACCGAGAACGTGCATAAAAGGAACGCCCAAATCTGACTTCGTATGAGGAAGTTATGATTTTTCTAAGTTTCAACTTAGCGGTATGCAGCCCGAATACTCGATTTGAGATCGAGCAGCTTTTAGCCGAAACAATCTAAATGAGAATCGAAGATCTCGTTGTTAGTAGCGAAACGACGGAAAGATAGGCGAGAACGGACATCGGACGAAGAAGTTATGATTTTATAACGAAGTTTTCCTGTCCGGGCCTTCTAAAAATAATTAATAAAAATAGAAGTCAAAATTAGCCGACGGAGTCTAAATGAAAGTTGTAGAGTATGGTCTGACCTTCGCGTGGATATAAAGAACGTCGAAAACAGAGCTCGTATGCGAAAGTTACGCAATTTAGAAGTTCGACGAGTCAATTACGCCCCGCGTAATTTGAGTACGCCCCGCGTACTCAGTCGGATGCAAGTTGCCTGACCAATACTCGAGTGCCACAGATCGATGCATGCAGTGACGTCAAAGTACGCCCCGCGTAACCGAGTACGCCCCGCGTACTGAGTACGCCCTGCGTAATTTGAGATTATGCCCCGCGTAATCCCAGACCCTCAGCCTATAAATAGAACTCGAAATCAGCCATTTTCTCTTGTTCAAACTCTTCCCTCTCTCTAATTTTTGCCTCGATTTGCGTGCCAATCATATCCTGAAACCCCGGTATCATTCTCGAGCCCCGAAGCAAGATCCGAAGCCCCGAGGATCCCGAAGAGCGTTATTCCCGAGCCGAAGCTCTGCCCGCGAGGAGTTCGATTTTGGTGAAGATCTTCCAGATCTATCAAAGTATACTACTTCTATAAGCCGTAGTGCTGTCGGATCATCTTCTGATCAAGTGAATGTGTAGTTATTTTCTTTCCAACGCAATATTATGAAGTATTTAATATAAAATGCGTGCTACGTGTATATATTTTGTGGTTATATGTGTGAATGTATATTCACTCTCTTCTATCTCATAGATCTGATATATTCTCTATGAAATACGTGTTATGTGTGTATGCCTCATCTGTTATGTGGAATATGTATTGATTAAAGCATGCTATACAGGTTTTTAAACAGTGTATAAAAATGTATATTTTTATCTACTAATATGTTGGGTAGAACATGGGTAGATAATTGGTGTGTAATAAACAGATGAGAGGCCTCGGTGTTATTGGTGTTATTCTAGTCATTTAGTAGAGTATGGATGACGACCACGGACTATTCTAGACTATCCTGTGGAACACTAGCAGGCTCATTACCTGTAGGTGTTGTGAACGACGTGTTCACCGGTGTACTCTATCTCCCACATGGTTGCCTTTAGGACACTTATTGTTGAGGAAGCCCCTCTGCAGTAATGTCCGTCCCGATGAAAATCCTGAAATAAGTTCCTTATAATAGACGTTATTTTTAGGAACGTAAGGTGAGGATAACGGGAATGGGTATGGGGTTTATTGTTGATTGTTGTAATTAAATATAATTATTGTGGGTTTGAAAACCCTATATGCTCACCAGGCTCCCAAGCCTGACCCACTCAGTTGATTTGCATTACAGGAAGTGGCGCAAGAGCTTAAGATGGGCGAATCATCAAGTTGTTTTGTTTACAAGTCTGTATATGTATATATTTATTGAACGACTTGTAATGTTATCGTTTATGCTTTATGATCTATATCGGAACATGACATCCCGACTTTTGATTATGAAATGAAATCATATTTCTATATGAAATGTTTTGATAAATATCTATTTTATCATGTTTTGTTTTTGGGAACAAATTCCGCATCTCTTTTAAAATCAAACGGATTTACTCTGAAAATGTTTAAAAAGCATAAATGAAATCGGTCTTTTTTGGCCGAGATTTTGGGGATGTCACAGTTAAGTGGTTAATGACTTGTTCATCATTAGGAGTTCGAATTCTGATAAAGTTGGGTTTCAATAGTAGATTTGGAGGGTCGCTATGTGTATGAGTCAACCTTTCCGGTGAATCGGGGAAATCATGAGGTTTTTGGTTGGACCGTTTGGTTTCTAGGAGGGTGGTAAGGAGCAATTTCGAGGACGAAATCTAATTTAAGTGGGGTAGAGTTGTAATGCCCTATTCCGAATCGTTTCCTAATTTGGGGACGTGGCCCAAAGATTGATTATCATAAGGCTCAGGGTCTTTGGGAAAGAGAGAATTAGACCACATTGGATGTGGAAACTATAGATTGGATGACCCGGGAGTTCGATTGTGTTTTGGAGCCCAAGGGTATATCAGTGAAGTGTCAGTTCGGGCTTTTTTCTTGAATTTTGGGTTTAAGTTCAAAAAGTTTTAAGTCAAGGTTGAGTTGATAGAAGTGTAGAGCTTCTCATTACCTTTCCGTTGATTTAAGGATTGTTAGAATCGGATTTAGGTCGAAGAATTTATGGCTTTTGGAAATTTAGTGGGTTTAAGGCTAGGCCTAGTACGTTGGGCGTACATAGGAGTACATTGGGCATACTTGGCAGGTTGATCGCGGGAGCCTTATTGAGTACACTGGGCGTGAGTATGTGGGGCATACTCCAGCCTCATGCAAACCCCAATTTAGGGTCTTGGACCGTATTTAATGATCTTAACTCAACCCCGTCTATCTTATCTTCAGCCTCCATCCCATTAAACCCTAGATTCGAAACCCTAACTTTCATTTGAGCATTTTTGAGGATTTTAGTGTGCCTTGGAGAATAAGGAGATCTTGTTGGAAGTATTTCTTAGATTGTAGCTTGTGGATCCAAGCTCTAATCATCTTTACTAACTTCCAGGAGGTATAAAGTTTCTATGTTGATGAATCTATGTGTTAGATCTAGTCTAGGGTATTTTTGGTGTTTATTTTGGTCCGTAGATTCATCCTTGTGAGTATGAGCTATTCCAAGAGCTTAAAATGTTGGATCTTAGCACTTCTGAGGTTGTGGGTGCATAAAAATGTCATCTTGATGGGTTTGGTTGAGTCATGATTAAGTTGGTGTTCATATTATGGGTTTAGAAGGATAAAAACGGGTTTTGGGTCCCATTAAGGCATGCAAGGGAGTAAAGTTGGAAACTTTATGGTTTAAGACCTTATTTAGGGGTCAGATATGTGTTTGGACGACTTGACTTAACCCAATAAGAGCTTAATAGGGTTTTTTAGGCCTCTGGTGAGTACGTTGGACATACGTAGGAGTACGCTCAACATAACGCTTGTTTCATCCATCATCAGGTTGTATGTTGTGTTTGTTGGATTAATGTCTAAGTCCATAACTATATTTGGTAAGACTTGACCCGACCCGGCATGGTCCATTTGGGTTGCATACCATCATGCACTTGAATGAGAGAAATAAGACACTTATGGTTATTAATATATTATAAGTTCTAGTATATTAATAATAAGAATAATAAGATTATTTAATTAGTATTGATCAAGAATTAATCTAGGATTAATTAAGTGATTAAAAGAAGACTAATTAAATATATGGGTTGATTGTGTAAATCATCCATACTTGTATAGTGGGCTAATGCTCCATGGATAATCAAGTTGGGCTAAAACCCATAGGATGGTCCATGGATGCTCCATGGTGTATTTGTACCCATGGATCCAAGGAAATGGAAAGCCATGACAATTAAGAGTTTACCCTAATTGTGTAACTATATAAGCATCTTATTATTGAGGAAAAATCGGCCACTAGTAGTATTCAAGAAAGGGCTAGCCGATTTTGGTGAGTGTAGAATTCTCTCAAGTCATTCTAAGTGTTTTGATGATTGTGATTCCATTTGAGGTGTCACACTTGGGGCACTAAGCACTCAAGCTTCATGAAGACTTTCTACATCAAGAGGTATGTATTCTATCTTGTTACATTATTGTTTTGTATGCTAGATTAGGATAATACCTTGGAAGTTCTTATTTGCATGTATAATAGAGAAAACATAGATCCAAGGTATTTAGGGTTGCATGTACACTTAGGAGTGTTAGAATGCACAAAACCCTACAGTGGTATCAGAGCCACGGGTTGTTTTCTGTTATATTGATGCAAATATTTTATTTTCAAAGTTGAAAAAAAAAAACATGAAGTTTGTCAAATTTTAAGATAATTACTTGTTCTTGTGAAAAACTAATTATTTGTAAAATTTGAATAATTTGCTTTATGAGTTGAATTAGGTCAAATTTAATAAAAGATAAAATAATATGATTATTTTATTAGTTTTAAAAGTTTGATCTAAAGAGTTTTATTTTTTTTGAAACCTCCATAAGTTATGGATATGAAAAGGTTTTTAAAAAAAATTGATTCAAAGTTTTATGGAGTTACAAAAAATTTGGTGTTAATGTTTTAAAGGATTCCATAACTTAAGAATAAGTTATGGATCACCAAAAGTTTTTTTGTGTTACCTTATTTTATGAGTGAATTTAGATTAATGAATAAAATTATGTGATAGTTGGTTTTAATCCAAATTAATCTAAAAAGAAGTTCATAAAATGTGTTTATGTATCTTATAAGTCACATTTATGAATCTTAAAACTCATAAAAGTTGGCAAAGGTTACAAAAATGAAGAGTCTAGTTCTAATTAAATGGTTTTATGACTCCATAACTTGTCCTCAAGTTATGGAGGACCAAGAGTCTCTTCATTTAATAAAATAAAATAAAATAAAAAAAAGTGTAACCTTAATTAATTCCATAAGTTATAAAATAAAGAAAAGTTAATTCTTTTATTAGTTTAAAGTCTTCCATAACTTGTCCTCAAGTTATGGAACTTGAAGAGTTTTTGGATTAAAACTACTTTAAACACATAAGTTATGGAATTAATTAGTTTTGAATAGTTTCAAAACTTGCCCTCAAGTTTTGGAATTTGTAAAGTTTTCTCTAATGAATACTTTAATTCCAAGTTAGCCCTTAGAATTTTAAAAGTTAAAATTCAACCCTTATACTTTATAATATTATAAGTTAATAATATATATATGTATAAGAGTAAAGTCAGTCTTACCGCTAGTACGCCTCATTCACGAAGCCGGTCTATAAGGTGGGTATAAGGTTGTTGCCTATAAAATGGCAACTTAATGGGTGTCCACTCTCACCCACCGCTTGCTTGACTGGTGGAGGGTCGTTAGCCGAACGGGTTTGACAGGACTAGAATTCTCCCTTCATTAAAAGTATTAATGATAATACTAAGTAACTAAACTCTTAATAATACCCAATCTTAGTTACTTAGGAAAAATGTGAATAAGGTGCTAACCCATGAAATTACACTTTACACTTTGTCTAAGTCGTTAGTGGAGCGTGTGTGGTTAACCGGCACACTAACTTGGACTTAACAAGGTAGGTAAAGGGTGACTTAATATTTATCATAGTATCGATGGAGCGTGTGTGGTTAACCGGCACATCGATTGAGGGGTAATTTATTAAGGGTACCAAGTGATTTGCATGGTTACTTCACACCTTGTTTTGTGATCCTCGGCATCCCAGTCACAAAACCTGAAGGGCACACTCGAGATTGAAACATGCCTTTGAAAAGTTCAATGAATCTCAAAGATCTAGGAGTTTCAAAACCAATTAAAACCTAATAATACATTTCGTTTATCTTGGTGGAAATTGGTGAATCGTCATTCACCTACCTTCAAATATTTTATAGCTTGGATTACGGCATACCTCTTCTAAGTTATAAAATAGTTTGTTGGGTCCTAGCCTTAATATTTCATATTGGGTGTCATATTAAGGACTTTAAATCAACTATCTTGAATATCTCCCAAAAGATGTCTGGTTTAGACACCTATGATCTTCCTAAATCTCTTGAAACAAGGTTTCCTAATGAAGATGATGTCCCATGGATATCATACTTCTTCACCTCTTCAAATTATTCTCCCTAACCCACAAGTTCTTGAAAAGTTTAAGGTCACTCAGGCCCTATTGGCAAGGCAAGGTCTAGGTGTGGTCACATCTTGGAGATGTAGTCACATATTGACAAGCTGGGAGAGTTGGGTGTCAAAGTCTTGAGAAAGTTGGTGGTTCAACTACTTTCTAAGTCACATAGTGAGTTCTTTTGGAACACCTATGAAAAAGACTATGACAAGACCCTTAATGATCTTGTCTATTTGTTAAGATCAACTTCCTAAAACTTTATGGACATTGACAATGATGACATTGGATATCCAGTAAAGCATTCTCTTCCCAATGGAAAGGGATCGGCTATAGTCAACTCGATTGACCAAATGGTAAAGAGAAAAGCTAAGTCTGTGATAGTCCTGTGTACCATTATCAAAGGGTCCATATGTTTGTATTGCCAAAGAAAGGGCATTGGTTGCGAAGCTGCCAAATTTACCTAAGGATGTTAAAGTCAATAAGTTTGACTCTACTTCAGGTAAAATCCACTATCTAACTCTGTTAAGTTTCTATTCTGAGATTCTTGATACATGATGTGACCGGGTCGCATGGTGATGGTTTAAGAATCAAAGGAAAGTGAAGAAACTTAAAGAAAGAATATGCTGAATCTGATCGCGTAGATGGATTTCTATCGCATAGTTTGAAAAATTGGATTCTTCAGCTACTTCTTAGGAGTTATGAGATATTGCTTAGGAATAGATAACAACAAGTTTTCATATGGATTGTAAGGATAAGTTTTTCCGCAAAGTTTTAAAATAAAAGAAATTTTTTTTTTGATTTTATTTATTTTAAAATATCCTTACAATGGCATTTAAGGAAAAATTGTTGCTTATATGATTCCATTAAGAGCAAGAGTGGAAACATGAAATTGATTCTTTCATTTGTGGTAATGTCTAGATTTACCAAATAAGGAAAGATTCTCATCACCCAAGTTTCAATTGGACCGGAACTTGGAATCATGCAAGTTGTATAGCATGATGAATGAGAACTTTCAAGTATTGGAAAATTAAGACTAATTACTCGGTCACATGGATGTGTGAGTCAAGTAAAGGACTAAGGGATCGAGTACACATTCTTGTGCACTGATTAAGTCCACCACAAAAGATTGATAAGACTATTTGTCATAGTTTACTAAAGCTCAGTAAATATGATTATACTTACAAGCTTAAGTGTAACTCTGAGACATTGGAAAAGGTCCCAATGTATGGCAGAGCGAATAAGAAGAATCAACTTAGGCAGAAGGATAAAAGTTTCTCAAATCTGAAAAGATGGGAGAGTACTTTAGTATCAGTTTTGTGATCATCTTAATGATTAAGAAACCATAGCACAATTAGTTCTCTAAGGAAATCTTAGTGCATTCTTATGACTAAGAAGAGGGATCTTGAATTGTTGAAATGGTTAAATCAAGAAGATGAGTCATACTTCGTTCCAATACAAGTCTTAGAGTCATACTCCAAGATTGTAACTTGAGTGACATGTCTCAAAAGAAGGTTTAAAACACTTGTAAAATGTAAGAGTAAAAGTTTTCTACTCTAGTACATTTGAAATTGGTAAGTTGTGATGTTTTGGATAAAACAAAGACCAACTTAGGCCAATTGGATAAAGTGTTTTTCTTGATTAGAATCCGCACTATCTCTTGGATGTTTGACAAGGGAGTCTTATATGTCAAGAGGACAGTGGGAGTCTTAAAGGTCTTGAAAGTCTCAAGAAATAATCAAGAATAAAACCTCAAGTTCTTCACTAGCACACGACTTGAGGTTTATAACCTATCATGTTGACATATCTGTGCCCATTCCAGTTAAAGTTGGCTTTGCATATGAGTTCTTAGAGTTCTCAGTTTGTTGCATAACAACTTGGAAGCAATGGCAGGCCCTTGAGCTGCCAGGTGGCAAGAAGTTAAGATTGAGTTCAATCCATATGGTTTTGGATTTGTCATTATCTTTGTCTTGTGATTATGGTTTGACAAATTCATATGGGTAGGAACTCATACACCATATAAATCTAAGTGTCATAAGGTTTCTCTCCGATTCATGAAAATGATGGTGAGGAAACGCTTTCACTAAGTAGATTTTACGAAGATATCAGTTGTGTTATTTGCATTTTCAAAAGTCATTAGTGGAGCGCGTGTGGTTAACCGGCACACTAACATGGACTTGTGAGAAATGGCAAATGCCTAAGCAATTGAGACCATGATTACGGTATCCCTTTTCATGGTTCTTGAAATTGCTTAGACACACAGGTGAGCTATCTACGGAAAGGGTGTATGAATCTAAATTTC
Organism: Lactuca sativa; assembly: GCF_002870075.4. Classification (NCBI taxonomy): domain Eukaryota; kingdom Viridiplantae; phylum Streptophyta; class Magnoliopsida; order Asterales; family Asteraceae; genus Lactuca; species Lactuca sativa. The sequence continues at coordinate 61,034,908 of NC_056625.2, read as the reverse complement.
AGACTGTCCAGCTGATTTCTGAGTACATGTCAAAGCTAGTGGGAGCATAAGTTTTATGCTAATAATCATCATGTTAGTGGGAGCATGATAATTATGATAAATATTGCAAGTTAGCAATGGTAATTATAGAAAACAAAAGTTTCAATTGGGAAAAAGTTGTTTTGCTATAATTAAGGGAGAGGAAATTATACTTCATATCAAATCTATAAGGTTTAGATCTGAGGTTTTAATCATTTAGTCAAGGATATATATATGAATTTCATGTTGGAATGGCTCAACATAAGGAAATTCTGTATATGAGTCCATTATTTGCGTTCTAAAATTCGATTATGATTACGGCATCCCTTTTCATAATCTGAATTATGAGAACTTGGCAAATTGAAATGGAAATGTTATAGCAAAAGACTGGTTTAGTCTTTATGTGAGACATCATGAATCGTGTCCCATATGCTTCGGATATAGGATCGATTACATGTGCTATAATCATCCGTTCTAAAATTTTCCAAATGCCTGGGGCATTAAGAAGGGAAAAGGTTTAGAACTGGATATGACTAAAAGGATTAAAAAATTGTCGAGGACAATCTAAGGTTTACCAAAGATTGGTTGCTCAAGGACAGTTGGAAGTATAGTGATAATTCTGGAAGGACCATATTGACATAATCTGTAAGGAGGCAACTCTTGTTCAGAAGTGATAGTCAAAATGGAATCTGGAAATGTTTCAAAGTTAGGATTTTTCAATCTGTTTAAGATTAGGAAACTTAATGCAAGAAGGATGTTTCCAAGAAGTTGATCTCCTTTGGAATGCTCTGTAATGTTTGTTGTCAAGTCTTTATGACTTTGTGCATAATAATTACAAGAGGATCAATGCATATAAGTTTAGAATCTAACAGATTTCAGTAAATGGCATGAATTTGGAATTCTTGCATTTGCGGTAAGGATTTGGGAGTGTGAAAAGAGAATCATTTGAAGTAATGTTCAATTGATCTAGTTCACAAAGTAAAGATCATAGACAAACATAGTATGCATACTTGGTGTGTGGCATGACTAGTGTTTAAGAAAACATAGTGTACATGCTTGGAGCATGGGACAACTATTGTTTTAAATTCAAGAATAAAGTTGATAGTTGAAACAGTATACAATGAATAATGTGTAATCATACGGTGACAAATAAAAGGTGTTTTATTTATGTTCAAAGAGTTGATACCATATTGGATTCAATTATTATTGTGTTTCACTTTGCATGTTTTGACTTCCCGAATAAACTGGGTTATTCTTCCGGAATGACTAAGTTATTCAAACCATCCACAGTCGGTCATATGTTGGAAGTAGATATAAATTAAGACTGTCATGATGGGTTGTAGAGGTCTAAGGTGTTGGACAAGGCTACAGCAATCATGAGTGCTCATAAGTTCTGAGTATTGGATTCAACCCGCGCTCATTGGAATCACTTCATGGATTTTATCACGAGTGATCATGAGACGATAATATCTTATATTCTTCAAACCTAGAGATATGAGTTGTTACTATGAGTTGATAGTACATTGATTGCGCGAAACCGCATTTGGTAACTCGGTGCTATAAAACGTGCCTTTGTGTATGATTCAACAAGTAGTAGAACAAGCCATATGAGTCGAAGTTTATCCGTTCCTTTTACCTTCGGGATAAAAGCGATATCTGTGGGCCCCTCGATGATTTGATGATGACAAATGGAAGTGCTCGGCCGGGCCAGGACTGATTTGATTTGTTCAATTAGTCAGTTGTCATAAATCGGAAATCGGGAAACAACAAATGGACAAAGAGAATGATTATAATCCATGTCTCAGTCCATATGATATCTAGAATGGAGGAATATATGATCCCTTATCTAATGGACAAGTCACTGACAAAGGTCAGAGTTCATCTACAAGGTCAGAGTTCAACAGAAGCTTTTGAGAGCTACGATTGCCAGTTGGTTCCTGAAGTCATACGCAATAATAGTTTTAGACTTATCCAAGTGGGAGACTGTTGGATTAATGTCTAAGTCCATAACTATATTTGGTAAGACTTGACCCGACCCGGCATGGTCCATTTGGGTTGCATACCATCATGCACTTGAATGAGAGAAATAAGACACTTATGGTTATTAATATATTATAAGTTCTAGTATATTAATAATAAGAATAATAAGATTATTTAATTAGTATTGATCAAGAATTAATCTAGGATTAATTAAGTGATCAAAAGAAGACTAATTAAATATATGGGTTGATTGTGTAAATCATCCATACTTGTATAGTGGGCTAATGCTCCATGGATAATCAAGTTGGGCTAAAACCCATAGGATGGTCCATGGATGCTCCATGGTGTATTTGTACCCATGGATCCAAGGAAATGGAAAGCCATGACAATTAAGAGTTTACCCTAATTGTGTAACTATATAAGCATCTTATTATTGAGGAAAAATCGGCCACTAGTAGTATTCAAGAAAGGGCTAGCCGATTTTGGTGAGTGTAGAATTCTCTCAAGTCATTCTAAGTGTTTTGATGATTGTGATTCCATTTGAGGTGTCACACTTGGGGCACTAAGCACTCAAGCTTCATGAAGACTTTCTACATCAAGAGGTATGTATTCTATCTTGTTACATTATTGTTTTGTATGCTAGATTAGGATAATACCTTGGAAGTTCTTATTTGCATGTATAATAGAGAAAACATAGATCCAAGGTATTTAGGGTTGCATGTACACTTAGGAGTGTTAGAATGCACAAAACCCTACAGTGTTCGAGAGTGAATATGCGGGGCGTACTTTTCTGGTACGCAGGGCGTACTCCCTAGGGTGTCCATTTTGGACTTTTAGGGTTTGGGCCTTGTTAGGCCATTGGACATTTGAATTTAGGCCATTGCTAGGCTATGGGCTTTCTTGGATTTAGACCCATGATGGATTTTGGGCCAATTTAGGAATTTGGGCCATATTGGGATTTGGGATGCCATTTAGGAAATTGGGTTTTTTGAGTAAATAGGTTGGGACTTGGTTTTAGGCCAAGTAAGAAAAGGGTAAAATGGTCTTTTACCCTGGATATTGGACAAGTAATTTAGATTCTTGATTATGGGTCATGATCCATTTAATAATTGGATATTATTTGATGGTGTTAGCGCGCATGGATTTTCTGGATCAGCAAACTGAGATCTTATCTGAGAGATTCAAAATCTTGAGGTGAGTTTCACACTATGTTAGTGGGTCGATGGCACCAATGCCGGCCCATGGTTTATTAAGATTAAGATGCGAGTTATTTTTGTAACTCTTGCATGTGATATGTGTTTATGTATATCGAGCGGGGACAGATGTCAGGCGGGGCCTGTTGATTATATTGTATGCTATTTATCTTTGTGATTTGTATGCATGTGTTTATATGTTTGTACGTAAATCGGGTGGGGCCCGATGCCAGATAGAGCCTGATGACCGACAGATCTGTTTCAAGAGCGGATCGATGTCGGGCGGGTCCCGATGCCGGGCGGTGCCCATTATATGTTGATATGTATGGTATGTGGTATTTTGGGAAACTCACTAAGCTTTGTGCTTAAGGTTTCAGGTACTTCCGGTTCGAAAGGGAATGGCCTGACTTGATGGCAGCGCATCTACCCAAGTTTCCGCAATATGATGATTCTGGGGTTGTACTCTGATGATTGTTTTAATATGTTACACTTTGAATGTTTGATTAAAGATATAATTGGTGTTTTGGTTGAATTGAAAATGAAATCTTTACCTCATAATTTTTGGATGTTACAATAATCATACGTTATATTGCGATAAGTATTGTATAATCAGGAAAAAGGTTTCAAAAATTGTTTACACACATCATGGTCTTGTCTATTGATAAAATAAGACTTATAAGGGGTTCTTAGTTTGAAATAAGTTGGACAAATGCTTAGTTGTGTGACAACCGGGAATTTTCATTCTATCAAACCCTAATAGTCAATCACTTCATATTATAAGTCAAGTTCACTTTTACTTGTTTTTGGGAAAAGTAAGTTCATTTGATTATTTTAATAATTAATCTTTAAACGAACGGGTGAACGGATGGGCCGTCTCCGGTCTCGAAATTTCTAAACTGCAAACACCTCGTGTCTTAGAAGTTCATGGCCAAACTTTTATGTTTGGGTCGGAAAATCATCCAAAAACCGTGAACTCATGCATAAGCATGAGTTTATTCCCCAAACAAGTCATTTATGTTTACTCCCCAATTAGTGATTTTACATCCTTTAATCCATCCATTTATGTGTTTTGACTAGTTTTCCAAAACACCAAGAACACACACTAGTGTTCTTAGGCCCTTTGGACCGTTTCAAGCTTCCTTATAGTAGGTACTTCCATCCTTGAGTCTTAATAAGCTTGTATTACATAATAACATCAAAGAAAAGTCCCAAGAACACCAAGATCAAGGTATTCACGGTTTTGGGAGGCTCCCAAAACCGTAAACACCAAATATGGTGCAAAGTGGTGCCTTAGGGTGCCTAGATGCTTCACCATGCCTTAGGGACTTGTCTAGATTCATCATTGATGAGTTTATCACAAAAAAAGCACCAAAACCTTACATTTTCATGTGTTTACGGTTTGGGGATCTCCCAAAACCGTAAACACCCCAAAAGTTGTATAAAAGTCCCAAAAAAGTCTCATGGTTGTTCCTTATGTCCAATTCTAACCTAGACTATTGCCTTGATTGAGCTAAGGACTTGAAAACCCCCAAAATACCAAACTTATGAGTTTAAGGTAGTAAAATCATGAGTTTAAGGTAGTAAACTCATGAAGAAATGGTCCTTAGACCGTAAACTCCATTTAGGAGTGTTTTGTTGCGACACAACACTTCCTAAGGCTTAAACATGAAGTAGGAATGCTTGGAATAACTTAGAAGAGTTCAAAACAACAAATGGTCATAAGGTTAGGAGTTTACGACCGTAAACTCAAGAGTTTACGACCGTAAACTCAAGGGGTGTTGGTCTTTAGGGAGTAAACTCATTTTAAGAGTGTTCCTTGAAACCCAAACACACTAGCCTTTCCCTACAACACTTAGATGCACTCCTTAACACTTATAACACTTATACCAAGTGTTTATCATGTCCTAGAGTGTCTTGACTTGTTTATTAATGGTTTAAAAGACTATTTGTTTATATGCATATGCCTTTATATGTTATTAGGATGTTTGTGCGTGTCTAAGTCTTCACTTGGCACCAAGCACTTATCCGACACTTCCTTCCGATCCACTTGCAACGGGTGAGTTCATACCCCTTAATCAATGTTTTAAATGATTTTAAATGCTTTAATGGGGGGGGGGGGGGATACAAGTAGAAAACAGAATGTTATTAAATCCATTCTTAGGTATTTATAACTGTGTTTTCATCCATCTGAACAAAATGATATCTATACACTTATGTTCTTGTATGTCTTACAAAACCATTTTTACCTTCTTGAACAAAACTATATCTATACACTTATGTTCTTATATATGTATTGATGTTATAGTTTTCATCCTTCATTCAGTTTCCCACACTCTAGTGTAGAAAGGGTGTATAAACCTGCTTGGACAACCAATTACCTCCGAGTTAACTATTATAGGGATAGTTAGAAGATACAAAACACTATTCCTATTACAAGGAATTACATCAGAGTCAGTTCATTCATGAGTCTATACTATACATTACATGTTACATGAATATGCTTATATGAATACGCTTACATGAATACCTTACATGAGTACCTTTAGATAGATACATTTACCTGTATACACTTACATGAATACTTGTATCTCGATTCACTAGGATGATTTATTAGTACCTTCTGTGTAAATTGTCTTGCCTATCCCAGTTCAACGGGATATCTAGACGGGACTAACCATTCCGAAACCCAACTGTTAGCAACAGTGGTAGATGAACATCTACGGATGCCTACAGTTATTACTTATATTAGGGGTACCTTTATGGGACTAACCATTCCTTTGGCCTACTGTTCGTTACAGAGGTAAATGACCATCTACGGATGCCTACAGTTAATACTTATAATAGGTGTACCTTTACGGGACTAACCCTTCCTTAAACCTGTTGTATCTACAGAGGAAAATTGAACAATCTATGGATGTTCAAAGGTTATACATGTCGCTATTCGCGATGTCATGTTAATCCAATTACAAAAGGATAGTACTTACATAGTTATATTTTCCTATTACCTTATTTTGTGATACATTCACATAAACAATGAGTTAGACTAAGTACTATTAGTAATAGTCTAAAAGAAGGTAAACCATCTTTGTTTTAGCAAAACACACGAGTCTTGGTAGAAGACTACTTACATAATATTTAGGTCTTGGTAGAAGGCTACTCGTTATACTAATAGAAATCATAGGTATTTGCTAGAGTATTCAAACATTTTCAACTGTTTTCAAACAATTCACACTTATACAGTCTTTTTCCAAAGGTTTCCAAGTCATTACCTTACAGTTTTTACAAATCGAAGACACATTAATACTTATGAATTCACCAGCTTTACGCTGATACTCTCTTTCAAAATAACTTGTATTCTCAGGTCACCAGTTAGACAGGTACGATGGCCAGGTTTTGAGAAGACGGAGCACAGACAAGATTCATATTTTATTTTGATTACATATTTTGATGTCTTATTACAATGAAAGAACACACATGTATTAAAACTTTACTTTTAATGCAATGGATGATGTTGTTGCTTGTTTACTACTTTACACTGTTATGATACTTCACATGACGTCCTCCACCCCGGAACATTTCCGCCGTTCACGGTTTTGGGGTGTGACTACCCTGTGTCATAATGATATTGTATTAACAGAGATTCCGTCTTGAAAGTTGACTATTTTTATTATAGTTTGTTCTAGTTATACACTTATAAGGATGTTTAGTTCGAGTTAAGTTGAAAGAGTGTTAGATATACCCTGTAATGTAAGATATTACATGAGCAGTAAATTTATGTTGATTATGGATATTGTAATATTCTTTAGTTATATCCTAAGACCTATAGGGTATCCTTGGTTCAATTATGTTTGGATTTTGAGTAACATCATAGTAAGGGGATGTGTGAAATTATGACAAAGATGAGAATTATGTTTCCGTGCCACTATTACGAGCCTAGGAGCAGGTTCTATATAAGTCATTTGTCGGAGTACTATACTAGTATTCCTTCATTCTTTTTAGATAATGGGATAGGGTGTGTCGGTATCAGACCACTACTAGGTATGTCTGAATCATCTAGTGGAGTATTGATGACCACCCTTGACTAAACTCGGTTGTCACACCCCCAAACCAGTACGGCGGAAACGTTCGGGGGCGGAAGACGTCATGTCAAATATCATAACAATTGAATAGTAAAGAAAGTACACACCACCATAATATAAATATATTTGAAAAGTTTACATGATTGTATATGTTACATGTTTGCAAAAGAAATCAAATACAATATGGTGATCCAAAATATGTTACTAACGCCAGCGCGTTAGTCTTCAAAAGTAGTTGCTACCTGGTCTAGCGGTTTCCTGAGAATACAAGTTATTTCAAAGAAAAAGTGTCAACATTTAAGTTGGTGAGTTCATAAGTGGTGTTTTGAGAAAATGTATGCCATTCGAAAGTGCGTGTATGTTTTCCAGAATATCCCTTATTTTCTATTTGATGTATGAAATGAGTTTGAAAGATTGTTGTATGTACTATATGTATTTGACCCAGGAAAATCTCTTATTTTCCTAAAAGTGAAATGCAGTCTCAAATGACCAAGACCGTAAGCTATAAGAAACTATGACATGCTCAAAAGAATGATGTTGTAAATCGTTATTGTACAAAATGAATGTATTTGAACCAGGAAAATCCCTTATTTTCCTAAAAGTGAAGTGCAGTCTTATTATTAAGTAAAACTAGTTGTGGAAGTGTTTTAACCTGAGTTTTGATCATGCCGATAATACCCTAGAATATAGTTATTACCCCCCAAGCATGATTGAGTTATGTATTACTACGTGCATGAGTCATTGTTTCCGTGTGTTGTGAGTTCCTCATAACCATACTAGACGCAGTACCTAATGTTGACATTTGTCACCCTAATGACGGACTGTAGCTAACAGTCAGGATGCGGAGTTGTCAGCCCCGTATAGATCTATACACAAACACCATGCTCCCCCTCCAAGGGATTCTGGTATATAATATAGGACTTGAAATGCGTACTCGAACGTACGTGAAGTTGATGTCTCACAAAATTTAGTATAAAACAGATTTACATGAAAAAAAATGTTTGTTTGTTCTTGTATATGAAAGTAAACTTCTTGAAATAGTGTTTCTAGTATGTAAAAGTTTGTAATGCTCTCGTAAAACTATACCTATTATAGTTTTCTAAAAATGTGTCTCGTTTGCATAGTAATCCCTAGTAAAATGTTCACTTGTTATGAAAAGTGTAATTTTTGATGTAGAAGACTTTGTAAACAAAACATATATATGTATATTTTCGATATAGAAGACAAGTTTGTAAACAAAACATATATATATATATATATATATATATATATATATATATATATATATATATATATATATATATATGTATGTATGTATAAATTTTAAAAGATGATTTGGTATGTTTCGTAATTGTTGTTCATATTCTTACGTTTTTATTAGAAACTTTCCATGAAATAATCCTTAAGTTTGATACTAAAGACTTTTTTGTACTTATCACTTTTGTAAAAATGGTAATTAAACATATTTAAATGATTGTGTTTTAACTTCCTTAATGTATAAACATTGCTCAAAAATGTTAGAAGGTGTTAATAAATCTATAAACCACTTTTGACAGTTTTACCCTTTACTGTTCCTGTTTTTAGAAAACTCATAGAAAAATCATCGTAAGTCAAAAATTGAATCTGTCACCTCTGAGAGTTTATAAAATGAGTCTACTTTGTTCCTAATTTTTATTTTGATTTTTAGTGGTCTCCAACTAGTGTGAAAATGAACATCTTCACAGACTGGTCCGAAATCACTTCTGAAATGACAGGCAGTTTTATAAAAATCACCATAAATTGTAGAAAAATTGTATGAACGTGTGCGAGTAGACATTAGAAAGGTATAAACTTGAACTATTTGCGTATTGTACAGTTTTGAAAGATATTAAGTTTAAGATGGTCAAAACAGTCTGTGAACAGGACTCAACTTTTCTGTAGAAAGCTGTCATTTAAATTTAAGTTATGTTTAGTGTTCTAACTTGTATTCCCCCCCCCCCTTAAAACTTGAATAAAACATGAAAATGTAGGGTATGAACTTACTTGATTGAAGTGGTTGATTTGAAGTAGTCGAGAGGAGAATCGAGCAGAACTTCGACAGGAAGAGTTGGAAACGCGGGAAAATCTCGGGATTCTCGGGAATCTCGGGAATCTCGGGAATCTCGGGAACACAAAATCTTCCTTCGAGACTTGAAGGTGAAAACCGGGGCTTCGGGAGTTTAACCGCAGAGTTTCAGCACGAGAGATGGAAGAATGGAGCACCTAAACCCGGCACCCCAAGAGTTCTATTTATAGGGGCATTTCTGGTGTGCCACGTCGTGGCTAAGGTTGGCCACGTTGTGGGGAGCAAGCCTTATCCCCTTCCGTTGATTGGACGCCCTCAGTCACTTGCCGGGTCGTGGCCAAGCTGTGCCACGTCGTGGGGGCCTGACAGCCTCGGATTTTGGACCCCGAACTTGTAAAATCCGTAACTTTCGCATACGAGCTCCGTTTTCGACGTTCTTTATATGAACACGTAGCTGAAAATGTTATCTACAACTCTCGTTTAGACTTCATCGGCAAATTTTGACTTTATTTTTAATTATTTATTTTTAACGAGCCGGGACACGAAAAGTCCGTTAAAAATCCATAAATTCTTCATCCTATGTCCGTTTTCGTCAGACTTTTTGCCATTGCGCTACTAATGTTGAGACCTTCGATTCTCATTTAGGTTGTTTTGGTCAAAAGTATCTCGAGCTCTATTTCGAGTTTTTAGCTGTCTACTGTTGTACCCGAATCTTAGAAAAATCATAACTTCCTCATACGAAGTCAGATTTGGACGTTCTTTTTATGTACGCTCACGGTTTGATGTTATATATAAATTTCATTTAGATACTTAAGGCTAAAAACTATTGTATTGAAACTTCGCGTTTTTCGTTTAATCGGTGTTGAGGGTTTTGTCGGGAATTTTAGAATGGTTATAACTTCCTCGTTATAACACGGATTTTTGTGTTCTTTATATGTATGAAAACCTTGTTACGATATTTACCACTTAGTATACTCAATTACGGTTTTATAAAAGTTTAAATTTTGACCTGAATTTTGCTGTTGTTACATTATCCCCCCGTTAGAGAGAATTTCGTCCTGAAATTCGCATTTTGACTGGGACTCCAATTCTTGCGGGCAAGCGAGAGTGCTTCTGGTCGATTTGTTCCTCTTGTTCCTTTATGAATCTAGATCCTAATGTGCGTGTTTCAGCGGACCTTCATTACTCCGCCTATCACTTCGACCGATCGGGATCGTGTGGTTTTGGGTTTATTTACTTATGTTCTTCTAAATGTTAGAATATTCACTCGATGCATTAGGGCAGCTACGTTTTGAAGTTCATGGTTGAATTCACTCCTAGTTTCCGAGCTTGGATTTGACTCGTTGTATGTGTGGTATTTCTAAACGATCTGTTGGGGGATACTACGGGAAGGTTGTAAAGATACAGTACTACTCACATGAGTACCTCGGGGTTTTGAAACTTGAAACCAATTGGGGTTAGTGTCGGGTTTGTCGTGATAAATCGATCGAGTTTCGTTAGTCGATGGTTAAAGTGAAAGGGTCTACTGGTATGGGTAGGGCCACACCAATCCACGTCGAATGCCGACGTCGGTACTTCTCATTGTAAGACGTTCGTTAGTGGGATAGTGCATTCTACGTATGTGTTCTCAGTGCTTTTTAGTCTATCTCTATTATTACTACTACGAAAGTTTTGTTTAATGATTGGGGTGTTTATTCGAGTAGATTTTTAAACTTGTGACTCACGGAACTCCTCTGTGTCCCTACTATCAAATGGAATGTATGTAAATAAGTTATCGAGGAGAAATGTACCCGGAATAACCGTGGGGTCTGCAATAGCCTCCTCTTGGCCCATTGCGAATACTCAGCCTCCTCCACTAGCATTCTTGTTGTTTTCCTTCGGGCAGTTCCGTCGGAAGTGTCCCGTTGCTCCGCACTCATAGCAAGTACGGTCTACTCCCACATTTGCGGCTGGAGCGGTTGATTGGGCTATTTCCCTGCAGTAGCGGACGGTGTGTCCCTTACTATTGCACCTAATGCAATGCATTTCACGACAGGGTCCGTGATGATGAAAGTTGCATCGGTTGCACTTAGGCTGGTTGTCGTTGTACGACCTTGTGGGTGTAGGGGTGGTAGGGATAGTAACAGAATGAGCTATCACTAACTGTTGCCTCTTGGGGTTCTCTTGCATGGTTTCCCCCTTCCTCTTATCCCAGGGTTTCCTTCGGTCCTCTATATCCTTCGGTGGCTCCGAGACAGCGGTAATAGTACCCTGTTTAACACCGTGATCAATCAATCGTTGAGCCAAGCACTTCACGCTGTCAAACGTGATTGGGTTAGAGGCCAGGACATGCCCTTGGATCTGGGGTGATAATCCCTAAATGTACCTCTCCACCTTCTTCGATTCCGGGTTTACCATACTTGGGCACAAGGCTGACAAATCACTGAACCTAGTCGTGTAAGCGATTACGTCCGATCCGTTCATCCTTAGGTTCCATAGCTCATGCTCTAATTTTTGGATTTCGCCCCTCGGGCAGTATTCTTCCAGCATCAAGATTTTGAGATCTTCCCAGCTCATGGCATTAGCAACTGGGAGAGATAGGGCTTCCACATGTCCCTTCCACCAGGTGAGGGCTCGATCAGAGAAAGTGCAAGCGGCGAACTTGACTTTGCTGGTCTCTGGGCATGCACATATCTTGAAGACCGTTTCGGTCTTCTCGAACCATTGCATAAGTGCAATGACTCCTCCTTCCCCGTTGAAAGTTTTTGGCTTTGCATTCGAAAATTCCTTGTATGTGCATTCTCTGATATAACCATGGCCAGTGCCATGATTCAAGTGGTTGGTACTACTTCCAGTTCCACCAGCTCCGTTAGTGTTTATCTACGTAAGAGCAGCTGCTACAGCTGCAGTGATAGCAGCCTGAACCATGACAGGATCATATTGTGGGGGTGGTGGCGGCGGCGTAGGTGTTACGTTGTTGATGCGACGCGCAGATCTACGGGCGGCATCGCTGCCAAAGAAATAACAATGAAGACAATAAGTCTTTTAATGATTGTATGGTTTGGGTAGTAGGGGTCTCCTGCTAGGTGGAAATCCAGCCATTGTGTTTGTACGAGAATAGGGAGATAAGGATTGTCTAGAACTAAGGCACATAAGGTTGACATCAACGTTAAACTATCGTATTCATAAAATACTCCTATAGTATTCGAAATGTTATGTTTGATTCTAAAGTTTATAAGTTTGGTAAGTTTTTGACTTGTTGTCCATTGTAGCTATCCCCTGGCATACACAGTTCGGCTCTCGGACAAATATAGTTGATCAGGCTATATTTATCCCAGTCCCGATTACATATCCCAAGGCATACCTATATTGCACAACTCATCTATAATACTTCTATATTGTTTTAATTATGACACTGACCCTGTTATTAATATGAAATAAATGCATGCCTACTTTACAAAAACTAAATAAATTTAATTTTAAAAGTATGACTCTTACTCAGAGTGTTTTTGCCCAGTTGTGTTTATAGTTGTATATCAAAAATGGTTTTGATATACTTAGTTCACTATAAACAATGCTCTGATACCAATCTGTCACACCCCCAAACTAGAACGGCGGAAACGTTCGGGGGCGGAGGACGTCATGTCAAATATCATAACAATTGAATAGTAAAGAAAGTACACACCACCATAATATAAATATATTTGAAAAGTTTACATGATTGTATATGTTACATGTTTGCAAAAGAAATCAAATACAATATGGTGATCCAAAATATGTTACTAACGCCAGCGCGTTAGTCTTCAAAAGTAGTTGCTACCTGGTCTAGCGGTTTCCTGAGAATACAAGTTATTTCAAAGAAAAAGTGTCAACATTTAAGTTGGTGAGTTCATAAGTGGTGTTTTGAGAAAATGTATGCCATTCGAAAGTGCGTGTATGTTTTCCAGAAAATCCCTTATTTTCTATTTGATGTATGAAATGAGTTTGAAAGATTGTGGTATGTACTATATGTATTTGAACCAGGAAAATCCCTTATTTTCCTAAAAGTGAAATGCAGTATCAAATGACCAAGACCGTAAGCTATAAGAAACTATAACATGCTCAAAAGAATGATGTTGTAAATTGTTATTGTACAAAATGAATGTATTTGAACCAGGAAAATCCCTTATTTTCCTAAAAGTGAAGTGCAGTCTTATTATTAAGTAAAACTAGTTGTGGAAGTGTTTTAACCTGAGTTTTGATCATGCCGATAATACCCTAGAATATAGTTATTACCCCCTAAGTATGATTGAGTTATGTATTACTACGTGCATGAGTCATTGTTTCCGCGTGTTGTGAGTTCCTCATAAGCATACTAGACGCAGTACCTAATGTTGACATTTGTCACCCTAATGACGGACTGTAGCTAACAGTCAGGGTGCGGAGTTGTCAGCCTCGTATAGATCTATACACAAACACCATGCTCCCCCTCCAAGGGATTCTGGTATATAATATAGGACTTGAAATGCGTACTCGAACGTACGTGAAGTTGATGTCTCACAAAACTTAGTATAAAACAGATTTACGTGAAAAAAAATGTTCGTTTGTTCTTGTATATGAAAGTAAACTTCTTGAAATAGTGTTTCTAGTATGTAAAAGTTTGTAATGCTCTCGTAAAACTATACCTATTATAGTTTTCTAAAAATGTGTTTCGTTTGCATAGTAATCCCTAGTAAAATGTTCACTTGTTATGAAAAGTGTAATTTTTGATGTAGAAGACAAGTTTGTAAACAAAACATATATATGTATATTTTCGATGTAGAAGACAAGTTTGTAAACAAAACATATATATATATATATATATATATATATATATATACATATATATATATATATATATATATATATATATATATATATATGTATGTATGTATATGGTTATATATATGTATAAATTTTAAAAGATGATTTGGTATGTTTCGTAATTGTTGTTCATATTCTTACGTTTTTATTAGAAACTTTCCATGAAATAATCCTTAAGTTTGATACTAAAGACTTTTTTGTACTTATCAATTTTGTAAAAATGGTAATTAAACATATTTAAATGATTGTGTTTTAACTTCCTTAATGTATAAACATTGCTCAAAAATGTTAGAAGGTGTTAATAAATCTATAAACCACTTTTGACAGTTTTACCCTTTACTGTCCCTGTTTTTAGAAAACTCATAGAAAAATCATCGTAAGTCAAAAATTGAATCTGTCACCTCTGGGAGTTTATAAAATGAGTTTACTTTGTTCCTAATTTTATTATGATTTTTAATGGTCTCCAACTAGTGTGAAAATGAACATCTTCACAGACTGGTCCGAAATCACTTCTGAAATGACAGGCAGTTTTATAAAAATCACCATAAATTGTAGAAAAATCGTATGAACGCATGCGAGTAGTCATTAGAAAGGTATAAACTTGAACTATTTGCATATTGTACAGTTTTGAAAGATATTAAGTTTAAGATGGTCAAAACAGTCTGTGAACAGGACTCAACTTTTCTGTAGAAAGCTGTCATTTAAATTTAAGTTATGTTTAGTGTTCTAACTTGTATTCCCCCCCTTAAAACTTGAATAAAACATGAAAATGTAGGGGGTATGAACTCACTTGATTGAAGTGGTTGATTTGAAGTAGTCGAGAGGAGAATCGAGCAGAACTTCGACAGGAAGAATTGGAAACGTGGGAAAATCTCGGGATTCTCGGGAATCTCGGGAATCTCGGGAACACAAAACCTTCCTTTGGGACTTGAAGGTGAAAACCGGGGCTTCGGGAGTTGAATCGTAGAGTTTAAGCACGAGAGATGAAAGAATGGAGCACCTAAACCCGGCACCCCAAGAGTTCTATTTATAGGGGCATTTCTGGTGTGCCACGTTGTGGCTAAGGTTGGCCACGTCGTGGGGAGCAAGCCTTATCCCCTTCCGTTGATTGGACGCCCTCAATCACTTGCCGGGTCGTGGCCAAGCTGTGCCACGTCGTGGGGGCCTGACAGCCTCGGATTTTGGACCCCGAACTTGTAAAATCCGTAACTTTCGCATACGAGCTCCGTTTTCGACATTCTTTATATGCACGCGTAGCTGAAAATGTTGTCTACAACTCTTGTTTAGACTTCATCGGCAAATTTTGATTTATTTTTAACGAGCCGGGACCCGAAAAGTCCGTTAAAAATCCATAACTTCTTCATCCTATGTCCGTTTTCGTCAGACTTTTCGCCGTTGCGCTACTAATGTTGAGACCTTCGATTCTCATTTAGGTTGTTTTGGTCAAAAGTATCTCGAGCTCTATTTCGAGTTTTTAGCTGTCTACTGCTGTACCCGAATCTTAGAAAAATCATAACTTCCTCATACGAAGTTAGATTTGGACGTTCTTTTTATGTACACTCACGGTTTGATGTTATATATAACTTTCATTTAGATACTTAAGGCTAAAAACTATTGTATTGAAACTTTGCGTTTTTCGTTTAATCGGTGTTGCCGGTTTTGTCGGGAATTTTAGAATGGTTATAACATCCTCGTTATAACACAGATTTTTGTGTTCTTTATATGTATTAAAACCTTGTTACGAGATTTACCACTTAGTATACTCAATTACGGTTTTATAAAAGTTTAAATTTTGACCTGAATTTTGCTGTTGTTACATCGGTCTTGTGGTGTTAGTGAATCATATTGATCCAGGGAAAAGGATTATATGCTCATTCGGGTACTCTATCCCCCAATGGTTGTCTTTATTGACTTACTGTCAAGGAATACCCGAGGCAGTATAATCTACTTGTTGCTTACAAGGATCCATCAAGTTAGATCTTAAAGGATCTTTATATATGATTAGTATGTGAGGATTGACAGGATGGGTAACTAAGGGTATAATGTATTCTAGATATTATTAAAATATTGTTTGGTAATAGTTGGTTTTGCAAGTCATTGATTATAAGTTATTATCATAATAATATATTGGAATTAAGTATATCAACCCATAAAAGATATACTAACTATAAATACATTGGGATTAAAACACTCTGTCTAAGAGTTTATACTTTAAATAGTAAAATATTTAATTTAGTATACGTGCCTGCACTCATACTAAAATCCGTGTCACAATGACAAGAACAAAAGTATTACGATTGTTGAACATCACTAGTAAGCCTGGGGATGTATGGTCAGTCTTGGGAGTAGCATAGCCTGATCAACTATGTTGTTCCGAGGAGTGATTAGCACATGCCCAAGAATGGTTGGGATATGGCAACAAGTCTAAAAACTTACCAACATTACTACAATAAGAGCATTATAACAGAACCTAGTCTAAAATACCATAAGGGTGTTTTGTGTTACCATAATTACTTACTTGAGAACTAAAAAGGGTCTTCATTACTAAGTTGATAGTTGGTAAGTGGATACACTAAGGCTATATGTAACTAGGATGTTATAGACTTAGAATCGGTGAAATTTTGCTTTACCCCTATTCCTTGTGAATTTGGAGTTAAGGTCACTTATTCGAAGGCCTATCGTGTGTTGATTACATATAACTGGTATGCACTTTACAAATAGCGATGTAACTAATGAAGATTTTCTAATAATTATCTAGATAGTACGTCTAATAATTATTTCCTTACCCAAATTCTCGCGTAGATAACATGGCTGGACTCCATCCCCACGGCAACCAGTACCTTCCGAATGAGGTCATTGCTGGATGGTTTGAAGAAGAACCAGAGAATGATCATCCTGTCCTTTTGAATGATCACCATGATGAAGACCTTTCAAACGGTGCTAACTCCGAACCCGAGGTTGAGAACCTACCCCAGGCAGCTCCCTTTCCAATTCCTAACCCTCGTCCGACTTTTCATGGCCCGATGCCTGAGTGGGTGGAATGTTTGGAAACATGGAGCCAAGGACAAGATCAGCCCATGCCATTTAATGGTGCGAAGCTTCTATGACCTAAGCAATGGGGGCTCAGCAGACAGAATCTTGCCAATCTTGGTCCGTAGAGTGGCCCGAAATGAGATTCAAGGCAGGACAGCCCTACATAATATCACTAAAGTTGTCACCAATGCGAGAATGCATACCCTCCGCACCATTCGTCTAGAAGATGCTCGTGAGAGATCGAGAGAAACCATGAAACCCTGTTGCAAGCACTGGCTGAATCACGAGCCGAAGTCATAGAACTTCGTGTACGCCAGAGGGTGTACGAAAGACACCTACTTGATGTGGAACGCCAACTGACTGAAATGAGAGTTCACCAGAGGGATGACCATCGCTAGTAGCAGATGCTTTACTTTATTTTACTTGTTAGAAAGGAATCGTCTTTCTGTCTATGCCCGATGTGGCATTTTCTATGAAACTATCTTGTACTGTAAGTACTTTAATTAGGTCTTTATGTTGTCAAGAACTATCTTCTCTGGTTATGATGTAAGACCTTTTACAAGGTCATTTTCCCCAACTTGTACATCATGAATATCAAAGATATTGACAGTCGGCTAATTCTGTGTCATTTTCTTTATTCAAGTACTCTTATCGTACTTCCATTAGAGTTTACCTGAATCATGCTTTAGTCAAGTCATTGGACTATAGCAATTTAACTCCGGAGACATCTCCAAGTCTCTTTTAATGGTTGGATCACATTGTTTACCAACCAACGATACCTCGGCTCGAACGACAAACGTCTTGAGACCATTGTGTGAGCTAACTTCCACTTTTTCTAGGACTGCATCATAGGGATGTAGGTCGAACCTTAGAGAACATACTTCTATTCTTTAGATGAGCGATCGAACTACATTTAGGTTCAACCATTCTCACTCACAAATTCACTTTCTTTTCGTGTAACAAAATCATGTTGCCAAAGAAAAACGATCAGCCCATCAACCAACCACCAACTCTTCAGATTGATGCAGCTACCTTTCAAGCTGCAGTCTCGGCTGCCGTGTCAGCTATTTTGACCCACCTGAACGCTAATAACGCGAATGTTAGCGGGATTGTTAACAACAATTCCAATCCAGGTATCAATCAAGTACCTCAACGAGCAACAAACTACCACAATACCCCGAGTTCCAAAACCAAGAGTAACAAACGGAAGTCTTGGGCTAAATCTAAGGACAAATCGCTTTGAATGGCGAACAGGAAACAACCACCAGTAACAACCTTCACAGCCACGACATCGGTACCTCCTACTACCATCCCTTCGGGTATCCCAATTGTCCCTAATCCAGCCAGACAATATGATGGAAATCTCCCAAAATGCATCAAATATAGTTATCACCACCATGGACCTTGTCGGGAGATGCAGTGTTCAAACTACAACAGAAAGGGGCACACGATACGTTACTGCAAGAGCCTAACAAGGCTGATCAACCAAGTGCCCAGCACCGGTGTGAAACAGGCTTTCTACGGTTGTGGCAAGGTGGGTCACTACAAAAGGAACTGCCAAGAGGAAGCAAATGTTGGCGCAGACGGAAGTATGCTACCGACCACCGCCGCAGGAGAGACTACTCCGGACCCACGTTAATGTAATTTAGGCGATTTGTTGTAACAGACTTATGAACCATCCAAAACTAGTGCAATGAGAGTCTTATCTTTTGCAAGATCCCGTCCATTTAAGGATGCTCGTGCTGCGTATACTTGTCTTTTGTAGTATACCTTGTTCGCAGCAATAGTCTGGTAGTAAATCTAAAAGTACAGTAACTCGGTTAATGGTTGCACTGTCGTGTTTTGTCTGTAACACCTTATGTTCAAATATAATGTCTTTAGTTTCCATATAATTCTGACTTTATCATACGACTCGATTAAATTCGATCCTCGCAATACTAGCTTCATACGTACATCTGTTTCTCAGTAAACGTCTTTTCCAGCGAAGTCGTCTTATCAGAACACCGAAGTACTCATGCATGGAGTACCTTATAGTTCTTTTTCCTTTCCGAAGGAATCCCCGCAGTATCACTCGTGCAGTACGTCAAGTTCAATCCAAATATTCATACGGTTGATCTATCAATGAAGAATGTATACATGGGGGTGATATATAACCAAGGTTCTACAGGTTTAGAATTGATGATTCCAATTTTAACTTCTTTTCCATTGATGGGATGTGAGCTTAAAGAAGAATCAGTTATTAGACTACCTTTTCAATCTTAATTATATACGACTCGTATACACAACATTGCGATCGTTGAACCATGTATGAATTCTAATTTGAACTTCAGGACGGAGACTGCCCAAGACTACGAGTAATTGCATTGGCATGTGAACAAACTTAGAACCCAGTATGACTCTTTTAACTAGATCGCCTTACAGTCTAAACACCTATGAAGATACAAGAATAGCCTGTACAACTCAACGAACTACACATCAATAGTTGGAAGACTAGGCTTCTCACCCTTGAGAGCTCCGGTCTTATTCTTCCAGAAGTCGACGGATTGCATCGTATGTACCTCGGCTATCGAGGACTCCGTCAAGAATTCCATTAGAAATCATAGGAAAGAATTACTTTCAGAAATGGACCTGAGATCCAAATATCACCAGTTCGAGTGTTAGGGAAGGATATCTTAAAGACTACCCTCCAAACTCGATGCGGACACTTTGAGTCCGTAGTGATACCCCTCGGATAGGACCAATACGCCCATAGTATTCATGAGCTAAATGAGTAGGGTACGTCTTTCTTACTGGGATCAGTTCGTCATTCTCCTTGTAATGACTTACTTATCTACCCTCGTAGTAAGAAAGAACCCATAGAAACATTACCTTCAGAGGAACTTTCGCGAAGTTCTCTAAACATGAGTTTTGAAATTGAAGAGTCAGACTCCTAAGACACACTGTTAGTGATGTGGGAATTTTTTAGTACTCTTTCAATTTGTCAAAATCGTTGAGAATTTTTCAACACTGTAGACACCGACATAAATTCGCCAAATTCTAGGTCTTATAGACCTACTATCGTCTTCCATTCAGAACTCCTCGCAAATTACAGAAACCCTTTCGACTTTGACCTAGCAAGGGGTGGCCCTTGACTGGGAAGATAAGTAAGAGAAAGAACCTTTGGAATCCAAGGGAGAGACCAAATTCTTTAGGAAGTCTCACTCTGGGAATGGCTTAATACGCTTCGTAAAGCGTGGAAAGCTAAATCCAGTATAGTTAGGAGCTTCGAGATTCTTACCAGAATCGGTCCCTTATCTCACAGACTAAACCTACTCCGCGAACTCAGTAACGTACATTTTACCCTCCGCGTCTCGATTTTTAAACCGTACCTTTCCGTTAGGACTCTCGTAAGCCCACTCAACGAGATCGAGATTAACGAGATCCTCGCCTTCGTATTAGAACCGTAGTGACCCTTGACCGAGTGTTCAAGCGGACGAAGCAGCGCTGTCGGCCGTTAGTGAAGGTTTGTTGGAATACGAACCGAGGACCCGTATTAACTTATGAGTGCGAGAACCAATCGATTAGGAAGTTTCCACCACTTGACTCGATCATTCATATCTACTTCCTTACCTAAATTCTAATTTCGGGACGAAATTCCCTCAAACAGGGGGATGATGTGACAACTCGAAATTTTCATTCGATCAAACCCTAAAAGTCAATCACTTCATATTATAAGTCAAGTTCACTTTTACTTGTTTATGGGAAAAATAAGTTCATTTGATTATTTTAATAATTAATCTTTAAATGAACGGGTGAACGGATGGGCCGTCTTGGGTCTCGAAATTTCTAAACCGTAAACACCTCGTGTCTTAGAAGTTCATGGCCAAACTTTTATGTTTGGGTCAGAAAATCATCCAAAAACCGTGAACTCATGCATAAGCATGAGTTTACTCCCCAAACTAGTCATTTATGTTTACTCCCCAATTACCAAAAGAGTAAACTCAAAAACTCTCTCAAGTATCATCTCGGTTTTCACTCGATTTCCCAAAAACGTAAGTGTTTCTCGATTTGATTAGTTGATATAACATAACATCTAGTGATTTTACATCCTTTAATCCATCCATTTATGTGTGTTGACTAGTTTTCCAAAACACCAAGAACACCAAGAACACACACTAGTGTTCTTAGGCCCTTAGCACCGTTTCAAGGTTCCTTATAGTAAGTACTTCCATCCTTGAGTCTTAATAAGCTTGTATTACATAATAACATCAAAGAAAAGTCCCAAGAACACCAAGATCAATGTGTTCATGGTTTTGGGAGGCTCCCAAAACCGTAAACACCAAATATGGTGCAAAGTGGTGCCTTAGGGTGCCTAGATGCTTCACCATGCCTTAGGGACTTGTCTAGATTCATCCTTGATGAGTTTATCACACAAAAAGCACCAAAACCTTTCTAATTCTAACCTAGACTATTGCCATGATTGAGCTAAGGACTTGAAAACCCCCAAAATAGCAAACTTATGAGTTTAAGGTAGTAAACTCATGAAGAAATGGTCCTTAGACCGTAAACTCCATTTAGGAGTGTTTTGTTTCCACACAACACTTCCTAAGGCTTAAACATGAAGTAGGAATGCTTGGAATAGCTTAGAAGAGTTCAAAACAACAAATGGTCATAAGGTTAGGAGTTTACAACCGTAAACTCAAGAGTTTACGACCGTAAACTCAAGGGGTGTTGGTCTTTAGGGAGTAAACTCATTTTAGGAGTGTTCCTTGAAACCCAAACACGCTAGCCTTTCCCTACAACACTTAGATTCACTCCTTAACATTTATAACACTTATACCAAGTGTTTGTCATGTCCTAGAGTGTCTTGACTTGTTTATTAATGGTTTAAAGACTATTTGTTTATATACATATGTCTTTATATGTTATTAGGATGTTTGTGCGTGTCTAAGTCTTCACTTGGCACCAAGCACTTATCCGACACTTCCTTCCGATCCACTCGCAACAGGTGAGTTCATACCCCTTAATCAATGTTTTAAATGATTTTAAATGCTTTAATGGGGGGGGGGGGGGGGGGGAATACAAGTAGAAAACAGTATGTTATTAAATCCATTCTTAGGTATTTATAACTGTGTTTTCATCCGTCTGATTTCACATGCTTCAAAATGTAATGCATGAAATGGTTTTATATCTTAAAAATACCTTGATAGCAAAAGTATTACGTTTGAAATGTTTATTAAAATGACATCAAGTCATTGTTAATTATTGTTCAAAACTCTTAGATGTCTTACAAAACCATTTTTACCTTCTTGAACAAAACTATATCTATACACTTATGTTCTTATATATATGTATTGATGTTATAGTTTTCATCCGGCATTCAGTTTCCCACACTCTAGTGTAGCAAGGGTGTATAAACCTTCTTGGACAACCAATTACTGTTGGGTTTTGAGCAATCTAACACTCCTAAGTGTACATGCAACCCTAAATACCTTGGATCTATGGTTTCTCTATTATACATGCAAATATCAACTTTCCAAGGTATTGTTCTATTCTAGCATACAAAACTTTGAATAACACAAGTTAGAATAACATACCTTTTGTTGGTGCTTGTCTTCATGAAGCTTGAGTGCCTAGTGCCCCAAGTGTGACACCTCAAATGGTTCACACAACACCATAAGCACTTGGAATAACTTAGAGAGAAATTAGAACACTTCAAGAATCGGCTTTCCCTCTATGCATATCTTAGTGGCCGATTTCTCACATCAATAAGATGCTTATATAGTTATTACAATTAGGGTAAACCCTAATTGTCATGGCTTTCCATTTCCTTGGATCCATGGGTTCAAATACACCATGGAGCATCCAATGGGTTTGAGCCCAACTTGATAATCCATGGAGCATTAGCCCACTATATAAGTATGGATGATATACACAATCAACCCATATATTTAATTAGTCTTCTTTTGATCACTTAATTAATTCTAGATTAAATCTTGATCAATACTAATTAAATAATCTCTATTAATATATTAGAACTTATAATATATTAATAAAACTTAAGTGTTATTTCTCTCATTTTAGTCTATCCAAGTGCATGATGCCATGCAACCCAAATGGACCATGTCGGATCGGGTCAAGCCTTACCAATTATAGTTATGGACTTAGACATTAATCCAACAGTCTCCCACTTGGATAAGTCTAAAACTATTATTGCAAGTATGACTTCAGAACCCGACTAGAAATCGTAGCTCTCAAAAGCTTCTGTCGAACTCTGACCTTGTAGATGAGCTCTGACCTCTGTCAATGACTTGTCCATTAGATAAGTGATCATATATTCCTCCATTCTAGATATCATATGGACCGAGAGATGGATTATAATCATTCTCTCTGTCCATTTGTTGTTTCCCGATTTCTGATTTATGACGACTGAGTAATTGAACAAATCAAATCAGTTCAGGCCCGGCCGAGCACTTACTTTTTTCATCACTAAATCATCGAGGGGCCCACAGATATCGATTTTATCCTTTTAAGGGTAAAAGGAATGGATAAACTTCGACTCATCTGCTTGTACTGACTACTTGTTGAATCATACACAAATGCACGTTTTATAGCATCGAGTTACCAATGCGTTTTCGTACAATCAATGTATAACCAACTCATAGGCAACAACTCATATCTCTAGGCTTGAAGAATATAAGATATTATCGTCTCATGATTCACTCGTGATAAAATCCATGAAGTGAATCCAAATGAGCGTGGGTTGAATCCAATACTCAGCCCTTATGAGTACTCATGAATGTTGTAGCAACTATTGCATTGTCTAAAGCACTTTAGACAAATCATACAAGCCAAATTCACAACAGTCTTGATTCATATCTACGTCCAACATATGACCGATTGTGGATGGTTTGAATAACTTGGTTATTCGGGAGAATGACCTAGTTGTTCTGGAAGTCAAAACATGCAAAGTGAAACACAAAATAATACTAGTCCTATATGGCCTCAACACTTTGAGCGTAAATAAAACACCTTTTATCTAAGCACCATATTGATCACTCATTATTCATGTTTCGATTAATCAACTTAATACTTGAATTGAAACAGTAGTGATGCTATGCTCCAAGCATGCATAATATGTTTCTCTAAACAGTAGCTATGCCATACTCCAAGTATGCACACTATGTTTACATGTGGTCATCTCTTTGTGAAATGTATATCAATTGAACATGACTTCAATGATTCTCATTTCACAATCCCAATCCTTATTGTAAATGTAAGAATACCAAGTTCTTGTCGTTTACCATAATCTATGCAATGATCCTCTTGTAATGATATTCACACAAGTCACAAAGACTTGGCAACAAACGTTACAAAGTATTCCAATGGAAAGCAATTCCATGGAGATGAAGTCTCAAATTCAAAGTACATTCCTTTGAACATCCTTCTTTGCATTAAGTTCTTTAATCTTACACAGATTCAAAGAAAAACCTCCACCTATGGAAACAATTCCATATTCCCATCTTGACCATCACTTTTGAACAAGAGTTGCCTCTTTCCAAAATATGTCAATACGATCCTTACTCTATACTTCCAATTGTCCATGAGTAACCAAACTTTGGAAAACCCCAAATTGTTCTCGACAATTGCTTAATCATCTTAGTCATATCCAGTTCTAATCCCTTTTCCCTTCTTAACGCCTTAAGCATTAGGAAAATTTAGAATGGATGAATATTATAACACATGCAATCGATCCTATATCCAAAGCATATGGGATACGATTCATGCTATAAAATTTTTATTTGCCATGTTCTCATAATTCGAACTATGAAGAGGGATGCCGTAATCATAATCGAATTTTTAGAAAGCAACATATATAGAAATTCCTTATGTTGAACCATTCCAACATAACATTCATATATATTCTTGACTAAAGTTGATTAAAATCTCAATCTAAGCTTGTAGAATTGGAATGAAGTATCAATTTCTCTCCCTTAATTATAGTAAAACAACTTTTTCAAAGCGAGTTGAAACTTTTGTTTTCTATAATTAACATTGCTAACTTGCAACATAATCATCATGCTCCCACTAGCATAATGATTATTATCTAACTAGCATAACACTTTATGCTCCCACTAGCTTTGACATCTACCTAGAAATCAGTCAGATTTCTGATACTAGATTGCCTTGATAAGACTTTATCAAATCATACACCTGGAGTCTAAACCTTTCCTTAGATAGTTCACATGTGAGTCTAAAACTTTGCCATTCTCATTAGTTAGTGTGCTGGTTAACCACACACGCTCCACTAACGACATGAGAATGCAAACTTCACACTTGCTATCCACTTAAATCTACTTAGTGAAAGAGTTTCCTCACTATCATTTTCATGAATCGAAGAGAAACCTTATGACACTTAGATTTTGATGGTGTATGTGTTCCTATCCATGTGAATTTGACATAACCATAATCACACGACAAGGTTAATGACAAATCCAAACTCATATGGACCGAACTCAATCTAATTTCTTGCCACCTGGCAGCTCAAGGGCCTGCCATTGCTTCCAAGTTGTTATGCAACCAGTTGAGAACTCTTAGAACTCCAATGCAAAACCAACTTTAACTGGAATGAGCACAGAATATGTCAACACGATAGGTTACAAACCTCAAGTCGTGGTCTAGTGATTAACAAAACTCTTGATTAGTTCTTGAATCTATCTTAAGATCCTTTTAAGACTCCCACTGACCTCTTGACATATAAAATTCTCTTTATCAAGAACCATTCCTTGACAAAACCGAATATTCAAGAGTTAGTGTAGATTCTTATCAAGTTAAACACTTCTCACAATTGGTCTTAGTTGGTCTTTGTTTTATCCAAAACATCACAACTTACCAATTTCAAATGTACAAGAGTAAGAACACATTTTACTCTACATTTAACAAGTGTTTTAAACCTTTCTTAAGATTATGTCACTCAAGGCTTAATCTTGGAGTATGACTCTAAGATTTAATTTTTGGAACGAAGTATAATTTATCTTTTGATCTAACCATTTCAACAATTCACGATTCCTCTCCTTAGCCAAAGAAAATGAACTAAGGTGTCCTTAGAGGATCAATTGTGACATGGTTTCATAATCACTAAGATAATCATAAAACAAGATACTCAAGTACTCTCCCATCTCTTCAGATTAGAGAAACTTTTATCTTTCTGCCTTATTTGATTCTTCTTACTCATTATGTCTATCATTGAAACTTCTCCAATGATCCAGAACTATACTTAAACTTGTAAGTATAACCATATTTATTAAACTTTAGTAAATCATAATGAATAATCTTATCAACTTTGTGGTGGACTTGATCAGCGCACACCCAAGTGTATCCGATCCCTTTGTCCTTCACTTGATTCACATGTACATGTGAACAAGGAATTAGACTTAATTTCCCAAATATATAAAAAAATTCTCATGATCATACAATACAAGTTGCATGATTCCAAGTTTCTATCCAACTGAAACTTGGGTGATGAGAATCTTTCCTTATTTGGTAAATTTTGACACTTCCACTAATGAAAGAATCAAATCCATTTACCCATATTGCTTATCAATGGAAACATATAATCAACAATTTTTCATAAATGCCATTGTAAGGATACTTAAAATAAATAAAATCAAAACCATTTTTCTTTTTATTTTAAAACTTTGCGGAAAAATTTATCCTTACAATCCATATGGAAAACTTGTTGTTATCTATTCCTAAGCAATATATCATAACTCTTAAGTAACAACTCAAAATTCTGATCACCAAACCATGCGATCGAAATCCATCTTCGCGATCAGAATCAGCATATACTTCCTTTAAGTTTCTTCACCTTTTCTTTGATTCCTAAAACATCAACATGTGACCTCGTCACATTATGCAATAAGAATCTCAGAATAGAAACTTAATAAAGTTAGACAATGGACTTTACCTGAAGTAGAGTCAAACCTATTAACTTTACCATCCTTAAGATGTTTTAGGTAAATTTAGCAGCTTCGCAACCAATGTCTTTCTTTTGGCAACAGAATCTTATGGACTCTTTGGAAATGGTACATGGGACTATCACAGACTTAACCTTTCTCTTTACCATTTGGTCAACCGAGTTGACTATGGCCGATCCCTTTCCATTGGGAAGAGAAAGTTTTTCCTGGACCTTCAATGTCACCATTTTTAATGTCCAAATAGGTTTGGAAAGTAGATCTTCCAATCCAATTTGCTTTTACTAATGCTCCAAATCATTGCTAATTTAGCATCATCAAGCAAATAGGTAAGATCATTAAGGGTCTTGTCGCAACCTGTCATCAAGGAGTGATTGAAAGAACCAAGTCAGCAGCCAGCTACCTCGAGACTTCGACACCCGACTCTCCCGACTTGTCAATATGTGGCTTAATCCCCAAGATCTAAGCACATATAGACTTTGCTTGCCAATAGGGATTGAGTGACTTAGAACTTATCAAGTCTTAAAACTTGTGGGGTAGGGAGATTTATTCGAGGAGGTGGATGAAGTGAAGTATGATTTCTAGTTCCACAAATGCCCAACAAAGGGATTGATCTTTCACCTTGATTGCCATTTGGGATATCATCTTCACTAGGAAGCTTGTTCCTAAAGATTTGGGAAGACCATAGCTGTCTAAACTAGACATCTATAATGGGAGAAATTCAATTTATTTGATTTAAAGTCCTTAATATAAGACCCAATATGAAATATTAAGGCTAGGACCCAACAACCTATTTATAACTGGAAGAGGGATGCCGTAATCCAAATTATAAAATAGTTGAAGGTAGGTAAATGATGATTTACCAATTTCCACCATGAAAACGAAATATTTTATTATTAGGTTTTATTGGTTTTGAAACTCCTAGATCTTTTGAGATACATTGAACTTTTCAATGGCATGTTTGAATCTCGATTATGCCCTCTCAAATTTGTGACTGAGATGCCGAGGATCACAAACAAGGTGTGAATAACCATACAAATTGACTTGGTACCCTTAACAATATTACCTAATCGATGTGCCGGTTAATCACACATGCTCCACCGATCTATAATAAAGTCAAGTCACCCTTTGCCACTCTTACTAGTCCATGTTAGTGTGCCGGTTAACCACACACGCTCCACTAACGACTTGGTAAGGTACAAAGTGTAATTTTATGGGCTAGCACCTTTTCACATTTTCCTAAGTAACTAAGATTGGGAATTTATAAGTGTTTAGTTACTTAGTATTTTTCATTATACTTTTAATGAAGGGAGAATTATAGTCCATTCCTACCCGTTCGGCTAACGACCCTCCACCAATCAAGGAAGCGGTGGGTGAGAGTGGACACCCATTAAACTGCCATTTTATAGGCAGTAACCTTATACCCCCTTATAGACCGGCTTCGTGAATGAGGCTTACTAATGGTAAGATTGACTTCCTCTTATACATATCTATATAATTATAATTATAATAATAGTATAAGGGTTGAATTTTAAACCTTTTAAAATTTCAATGTTCAATTTGGAATTAAAGTATACATGAGGAGTAACTTTTCAAATTCCAAAACTTGAGGGCAAGTTTTGAAACTATTTCAAGACTCTTTAAATCATAACTTATGAGTTTAATGGTTCATTAAAATGAAGACTCTTCATTTTAATGTAACCCCTTATTCTTTCAAAAATAATTTAAAGAAGTGTCTCTTCAACATCCATAACATGAGGACAAGTTATGGAGTCATTAAACTATTTAATGGAAAAACTCTTATATTTTATGTAACCTACAAAACTTTTATGAGTTTTTAAGATTCATAGATATGAAATTTCACATAACTTGAAGACAAGTTACAAAAACATATTTTATGAACTTCTTTTAGACTAATATGGATTGAAAACAACTAAAACATAATTTTTTTATTATCAATCTAAACTAACTCATAAATCAAGGAAACATAAAATTCTTGAAAATTCATAACTTGAGGACAAGTTATGAACTCCATACAATTTTCAACAAGATCATGAATTATATCAACAAACAATTTGCACACAATTCCTATGATCGAGCAAAACTCATAAGCATGATCATTCATAATCAACAATTTTCAAGAATAACATGAACACATATAAACTTGAAACTTTTATTATAGCATTGAAATTGGTTTAACATGATCATTACCACATTCAAAACAAGTTTTATAAGCCCAAAACAGTCAAAGGTAATGATTCTAGACCAATTCCAGCACCAAAACTCGAAAATATGCTGTCTGGGGGTCCAACTCGTCGAGTGCATGAACAAACTCGATGAGTTGGATGCATTTTGCCTTGGACTCGTCGAGTCCCTTCATGGACTCGGCGAGTCTGCTGGGCAGACAGCACCAAAAGTCGATTTTTAAGCAGTTTAAGCAAGTACAACAAGAAAACAAGCCTAGGGTCTGATACCACTGTTGGGTTTTGAGCAATCTAACACTCCTAAGTGTACATGAAACCCTAAATACCTTGGATCTATGTTGTCTTTATTATACATGCAAATATCAACTTTCCAAGGTATTGTTCTATTCTAGCATACAAAACTTTGAATAACACAAGTTAGAATAACATACCTTTTGTTGGTGCTTGTCTTCATGAAGCTTGAGTGCCTAGTGCCCCAAGTGTGACACCTCAAATGGTTCACACAACACCATAAGCACTTGGAATAACTTAGAGAGAAATTAGAACACTTCAAGAATCGGCTTGCCCTCTATGCATATCTTAGTGGCCGATTTCTCACATCAATAAGATGCTTATATAGTTGTTACAATTAGGGTAAACCCTAATTGTCATGGATTTCCATTTCCTTGGATCCATGGGTTCAAATACACCATGGAGCATCCATGGAGCATCCAATGGGTTTGAGCCCAACATGATAATCCATGGAGCATTAGCCCACTATATAAGTATGGATGATTTACACAATCAACCCATATATTTAATTAGTCTTCTTTTGATCACTTAATTAATTCTAGATTAATTCTTGATCAATACTAATTAAATAATCTCTATTAATATATTAGAACTTATAATATATTAATAAACCTTAAGTGTTATTTCTCTCATTTTAGTCAATCTAAGTGCATGATGTCATGCAACCCAAATGGACCATGCCGAGTCGGGTCAACCCATACCAATTATAGTTATGGACTTAGACATTAATCCAACATTACCTCCCAGTTAACTATTATAGGGAAAGTTAGAAGATACAAAACACTATTCCTATTACAAGGAATTACATCAGAGTCAGTTCATTCATGAGTCTATACTATACATTACATGTTACATGAATACGCTTACATGAATACCTTACATTAGTACCTTTAGATAGATACATTTACCTGTATACACTTACATGAATACTTGTATCTCGATTCACTAGGATGATTTATTAGTACCTTCTGTGTAAATTGTCCTGCCTATCCCAGTTCAACAAGATATCTAGACGGGACTAACCATTCCGAAACCCACCTGTTAGCAACAGTGGTAGATGAAAATCTACGGATGCCTACGGTTATTACTTATATTAGGGGTACCTTTATGGGACAAACCATTCCTTTGGCCTACTATTCGCTATAGAGGTAAATGACCATCTACGGATGCCTACGGTTAAAACTTATAATAGGTGTACCTTTACGGGACTAACCCTTCCTAAAACCTGCTGTAGCTACAGAGGAAAATTGAACAATCTACGGATGTTCAAAGGTTATACATGTCGCTATTCGTGATATCGTGTTAATCATAATACAAAAGGATAGCACTTACATAGTTATATTTTCTTATTACCTTATTTTGTGATACATTCACATAAACGATGAGTTAGACTAAGTACTATTAGGAATAGTCAAAAAGAAGGTAAACCATCTTTGTTTTAGCAAAACACACGAGTCTTGGTAGAGGACTACTTACATAATATTTAAGTCTTGGTAGAAGGCTACTCGTTATAATAATAGAAATCATAGGGATTTGCTAGAGTATTCAAACATTTTCAACTGTTTTCAAACAATTCACACTTGTACAGTCTTTTTCCAAAGGTTTCCAACTCATTACCTTACAGTTCTTACAAATCATAGACACATTAATACTTTTGAATTCACCAGCTTTATGTTGATACTTTCTTTCAAAATAACTTGTATTCTCAGGTCACCGGTTAGACAGGTACGATGGCTAGGTTTTGAGAAGACGGAGCACAGACAAGACTCGTATTTTATTTTGATTATATATTTTGATGTCTTATTACAATGAAAGAACACACATGTATTAAAACTTTACTTTTAATGCAATGGATGATGTTGTTGCTTGTTTACTACTTTACACTGTTATGATACTTCACATGACGTCCTCCACCCCGGAACATTTCCGCCGTTCACGGTTTTGGGGTGTGACTACCCTGTGTCATAATGATATTGTATTAACAGAGATTCCGTGTTGAAAGTTGACTATTTTTATTATAGTTTGTTCTAGTTATACACTTATAAGGATGTTTAGTTCGAGTTAAGTTGAAAGAGTGTTAGATATACCCTGTAATGTAAGATATTACATGAGCAGTAAATTTATGTTGATTATGGATATTGTAATATTCTTTAGTTATATCGTAAGACCTATAAGGTATCCTTGGTTCAATTATGTTTGGATTTTGAGTAACATCATAGTAAGGGTATGTGTGAAATTATGACAAAGATGAGAATTATGTTTCCGTGCCACTATTACGAGCCTAGGAGCAGGTTCTGTATAAGTCATTTGTCGGAGTACTATACTAGTATTCCTTCATTATTTTTAGATAACGGGATAGGGTGTGTCGGTATCAGACCACTACTAGGTATGTCTGAATCATCTAGCGGAGTATTGATGACCACCCTTGACTAAACTCGGTCTTGTGGTGTTAATGAATCATATTGATCCAGGGAAAAGGATTATATGCTCATTCGGGTACTCTATCCCCCAATTGTTGTCTTTATTGACTTACTGTCAAGGAATACCCGAGGCAATATAATCTACTTGTTGCTTACAAGGATCCATTAAGTTAGATCTTAAAGGATCTTTGTATATGATTAGTATGTGAGGATTGACAGGATGGGTAACTAAGGGTATAATGTCTTCTAGATATTATTAAAATATTGTTTGGTAATAGTTGGTTTTGCAAGTCATTGATTATAAATTATTAACATAATAATATATTGGGATTAAAAATTTTATGAGTCCCACCAGGTTTACCAACTTGGCCCACTCAAGTTATATGCATCATAGGTAACAGGGCTAAAGCTGCT
The DNA here is from genome assembly GCF_002870075.4 of Lactuca sativa. Taxonomy (NCBI): domain Eukaryota; kingdom Viridiplantae; phylum Streptophyta; class Magnoliopsida; order Asterales; family Asteraceae; genus Lactuca; species Lactuca sativa. The sequence goes on along the minus strand of NC_056625.2, from coordinate 61,002,458 downwards.
GGAACTTGTTTAGAATGTCGAGTGATTAAAAGATAGCTTGCAATAGTGTTCAGGACCATTAAGTGTTTACGTTGTAACATATGTTGTTTATTGATTATGATAGCCTTAAGGTTTTGTAATTTGAAACATTTTTACTCAAGATATGTCAATAAAACAAGACAGTTTCCGCAAAAAGTTTTATTGTATTGGGATTTTCTACAAACAAATATATATATATATATATATATATATATATATATATATATATATATATATATATATATATATATATATATATATATATATATTCAACGTTAGACTTTTTCATTGATTCTTATGTCTAACCGAACATTTTATTTATTTTATAATCATTTTGTTTATGCATTTTTACATGCATATTCAACTGTCGATGAGACCTTGATTTGGAGCTTTAACCAAACATTGCAATTCTTTATGGGAGTTTTCTAAAAGCACTTGCAAGTTTTCTTCTTGCATCACATTTCCTAACAATTTGCCAATTCTTCTTTATTTTTAACTTTACTTTTAATGATTAAATTCTTTAACTTGACATATGTGTTGTATTTTAAAGGATTTATCTATAGAAAGACTATGAATTATATTATTATTTATTGAAAAACAATATTTTTTTTGTCAAGTAATGATAAAAGTAACATAAACAACCTAACGCCTATCAAAATTTATTTCTTATTTTATTATTTCAATAACTGAGAGTTTTAATCTTGCCAAACATAAATTCTAATTATTTATATAAGAAAAAATGAAACACAAAAAAGAAAAGAAAAGTAAAGTGCAATACAAAAAAGAAAAGTGGAGTCCAATAATAAAACATTAGACTTATTCTTAGAACTAAAGTCCAATATAAATGCAAAAGAAACACAAAAAAAAAAAAAAAAAAAAAAATTAAAAAATTAAAAAATAATAAAATAATAAAAAAAAATCCAACGTAGAATAAAGTTTGACAAAATTACAAGTTTGGTCTATGTGGTATGTTAAAAACCGGATGTTTGGTCTAAAATATTTTGGAGTTGCATTATTAGTCTAAAAGGATTCATTTGTTGTGGGTTTGGTGCACTTTGTTTTTAACTTTTTCAAAATGATAAGTTTGCCCTTTGTATTTTTATTTTTTATTTTTTATTTCTTTCTTTCTTTTATTTCATTATTTCTAAATTAAAAAAAAATGAATAACCGCCCCACACCCTACCAATTACTAACCCGCCCACCACTTCCATTCTCTCTCTCTCTCTCTCTCTCTCTCTCTCTCTCTCTCTTTGTGTGTGTGTGTGCCGAAATACACCACTGCCACCGATCACCACCACCAACTCTAGTCAACTAATAAAATTTCAGACGTGGAAAGCAAAACTCATTTTTTTTTTCATATTTGCAATCTCAAACATGACTTGATTTATTCATTTCAGATCGAAAAAACTTGAACAAACAAAAGTTCAGAACAATAGGTCGGAAAAGCTTGAGCACAACCAGCTCTAGTCACCACCATTCTCGTCAGACACCAGCAAATTTTTCAGATTTGCAAAACAAAACACTTATTTTTCATATCTGTAATTTCACATCGGAAAAACTTGAACAAACAAAAGTCAAGCTGATTCTCACTCTCGTTTTTACAACAACTCAATACTTGATTTATTCATTTTCCGTCTCCACCACCATCTGAAAAAAAAAACCTTAAATTTTCAGATCTGACCGTCGCCTGCACCATCTGAAAAAACCCAAAATATTCAGAACTTGTTTATCTTCTCCGGTAGTAATGACGATCGAAGGCTTTTTAATGAGGTTCAACATCGGTGGGTTTTCAGTGGTGCTCTTGAAGACTTCTAGATCCCGTTTGCAGATTTGACTACCGCCACCACCATATGAAAAACCCTAACCATAGCATCACCACCATCTGGAAATCTTTCCATATCACAGATCTGAAAAAATGCTCCAATCTAAAACCCTTAAACCAGATGTCATTCTTGATTTTTCCATATCAACGACTTTAAACAGTCAATTTGTGGCATTTGATAGTTTTCGGCGACGTCTGTGGTTGTTAGAGACCTTACTGCCGGCGGAGAGGATAGAAAGGGGAGGAAGCAAATAAATCTTGGAGATGAGGGAGAGATATAAGGGTGGATGTGTGTGTGTTTATGAAAGAGAGAGAAAGAGAGATGTAACATCCCCTAAATTTCAGGGTAAAAATTTTGTTTTTATTTCAACCATAAAACACCATTTAGAAATGTTAATCATTCAAAAGTATATTAATATAAAAACAGTTATCATAGTACAATCCCCAAATCATCACATTACGGAAACTTAGGTGATGCAGTGCAGTCATACCGGGTCCTTCCCTTTCAAACTGGAAGTACCTGAAACATAAACTGAAAACCATAAGCACAAAGCTTAGTGAGTTCCCCAAAATACCACATACCATACGCATATACATATAACAGCACGTGGCTGTTTCAGGTCCGTATCAACTCCATATAACAACACATAGTTGTGTCGGGTCCGAATCAACCCCATATAATATCACGTATCCATGTTGGGTCCGAATCAACCCCATATAACAGCACGTAGCCATGTTGGGTCCCTATCAACCCGATATAACGACATGTAGCCGTGTCGGGTCTGTATCAACCCCATATAATAGCACGTAGTCGTGTCGGGTCCGTATCAACCCCCTATAACAATACGTAGTCACATCGGGTCCGTATCATCCCCATATAATTGAACATTTAGTCATATCAGTAGGAGTCACAAAGACTACTATCATCCTACAACATAATTAAGTGGAACGATATTGGTGCATCCGACCCATGAGTATAGTGAAGAGACTCACCTCTACTGATGATAACTGAAACAACACTCGATCTGTGGCGAACACTGCTCCTCACGCTAAACCAACACTAGAAGTAAACCCAATCAATAATTAGGATTTAACCTAAACCCATGGTCTAGTCCATTCCTCATCATGATGAGGGTAAAAGACCATTTTGCCCTTTATATACAAGCCCAACTAAACTAAGCCCAAAACCTGTAATGGCCCAAGGCCAAAAATCGATCCATTGGGCTTCTGCTGAGAACGCCTGGCATTCCACCCTATGACATCTAGCATCCGAACGATGGGCATTCCCATGCAAATGCTTGGTGTTTGCTCGTTGATTACCAATTTCCAAACCAATGTCTTAATGGCTTAAGATCTCATGTCCACACTTCATATCCAATCATAATGGAACGTCTAAAGCCTTAAAGATGCAAACTTAATGGCTATGCATGGCTACAATGAGCCCAACACCAAGATCCTAACTCAAAGTCAACTATAAGGCTCCAAAACTCTTGCATGGAAGATTATGAAAACCCAAGATTGCATTTTTATGATTCTAGACTCACTATTATTCTTGAAAGGACAACCAAACCTTTGGAGTATTCCAAACTCGCAAAGATCAAGTCTTTGGGACCAAAAAGAACATAAACTATCCCTAAATCAAAATCTAACAAATGAGACATCAAGATTTGAACTTTATACCTCAAAATGATACTCCAAGATGTCAAGATTCCAGATCCACAAGCTAGGGAGCAACAACAATACTCCAAAGATCTTCCTTCTCTTATCAAGAACACTAAATGATACCAAAAAGATGAACCAAGGCTTCAAACTATCATAGACACTTAGGGTTTTTGAAATGAGGATGGAGGCTGGAGTGGTGAAGGGTTTTTAGGCCATAATATTCTTTAAATAGGGTGCAAACCCTAAAAATTAGGGGTTGGTCTCTACGTGCACACGCCTTGCATCCATCATAGAACACCTAACATCCTATGCTAAATGCCTAGTATTACAAATCTCCCCCGGTTTATTGGTCTGGTTTATTGGACCCTTCAGTATTAACATAACAAGGTTAAAAGTGTAAATACCTGGAAAACATGGTGTTAAAAATCTACCTGTTTATTGGTCCTTTCAGGATTATCTCCCACTTTCTTTCCAACAATCCAGCCTTTTGACTCTCTGAAATCCTAATTGGATTCGACCAAAAAATGGGTGGTACAACTCTCCCCCACTTAAATTAGATTTTGTCCTCAAAATCAATCCTTACTACCTCCCAGCCACACCGAACAACTAGGACACTCCTTCCACTACCCTTGAAGAATAACCATTACTACTCTGCCCGATATCCAAAATTCTAAACCCTGTCTGACTCCTTGAAAGACTGCCCATGCTGAAACACTAACATTATAATTCCGCTTCGCATTCCAACTGATCATAACACTTCCATTCCTTGATTATCTTGTTGTTACCACTGAAAATAGAATCACTGACCGATCCTTGCTGCCGAAACTTTGCACTTGATATAAGGCTTAGGAAATCCTTCAAGTAAAAAAACTCATCCCTATAACGGTTAGAATTAGACGAGAGTTGTGTAGGAGAGTCAAATCAATTACTCTAGGATTATTTAACCCATTCAGAAGTAACTTAACATTTTCACTTAACACCAAGTGACTCCTAAAACGAGTCCCGGTCACTAGAACCACCTGAGGCTCACCTGGCTACCCCATAGTTACATTTCTGATGCAACCAAAACCACCCTGGTCTCATACTCACCTACGGATTTATCAATATACCAGATTTCCAACCAGTTATTGAGTCTAAAAGCCTCACATAACCGCAACACACGACTTCCGAATGAGGGTCATATCGAGCATGAACTACCCTAGTTTGCATGCCATAACAACTCTAACACCCCTCTTAGTCCACCCAACATAATCAACCATCAAATCTGATGCAACCAAAATTCACTTTGCTAAATGTGAATGCTACATGACCAATTGTAGACTTATATCACAACCGACCTCATACATCCCACAACCTTCTTTAATTCCATGAATGTTGTGGCTTTCCCACAGTTTTGCGACCTGTCATGTCGTGGTCTAGCCCACCTAGAGAAGCTACAAGCCATTCATAAGTTTATCATCCTATCATAGTTGCTCTAGAACTAAGTGAATGCTACGAGCCACTCCACAGTCTTACAACACTACCAAACTACCTGCCAACCTAGTGAATGTTACGACCACTCCGTAGTCTTACAACACTTCCTATACAATCTGTCAATCTAGTGAATGCTACGGCCACCCCACTGTCTTAGAACACTCGTAAACAATCTGCCATATCTCTACCGCTCATCGACCATTCCAATCAAAATCATCTTGAGCCGAACCTGCATATAACTATATTCCAACCAAGTATTCGGGTTATGCTTCGAACCCCAAAGCCTTAATCTGAAAAGAACATGCAGAAAGGCTCTAACACAACCCTCAACATGAATCTATCCGCATAACCGCCATGCATCACTCCTGATGTGCAATGAAACCTGAATATCCATTCTTGTGCAATCCCTTAGGCCAAGTGATTCTCCCCCACTTGGATTCGACTGTGCTCTTCCAATCCTCAATATTTGATGGATTTACAATCCATCTCACAACCTTACATTTCCGAACTATCGACAACCTGAGCTTACAAGAACTAGCATTCCATTACTATCCAATCTTAGCGATCAAACATTTTAAAACTAGATAAATCTTACTAAAATCGCGACGAGCTATACAATCCCAAATACTTTTCATTGACCTCACTACAATCCTTGGTGACTTGACAGATGACGAAGATCAACATCAAAATTATTGAAGAGGGTACCCAACTGATTCGAAGACTCACTTGCACTTAGAGCAATTCCCGATGAACCTGCCACTGACCACAAAACGACATACGAACTTGGCAACTACCGATATTACATCCACGATCAAACCTATTTCTTATTCCTTGAATCCTTGCTAAAACCAACAAAGATCGAGTCGAGTGCTAATCTCTTCTCACTTAAGCTTGATTTAATGATGACCGATGCCTCCCATATGGAAATCCTAATCTGGCTCACCCAAACATCCCCTAAACACGACTCTTGGTATGCAAAATGGCATATGAAGATTCTCAAGATAAAATGTCTAGACCATAATGACTAAAACTATAATCCCAGGCGAAGGCTTAGATACACCCCACATAGCATGTCATACATAGAATACAATCATGAATATTATTAATAAGAACGTGAAGAAGAAGAAGAAGAATGCATTATGCACGTGCGACATCAACGGAGGGAACTCGGATCCCCTCGACATGTGTCTGAAATTCTTGGCTCCTCACCACAAGATCCTCCACTCTACCCTCGCGACCATCAGCAATCCTCAGAGTTGCGGGAGCGGGTGCCCTCACCACTCCTCTTATCATTTCCAGAAAAACGACCTCTTTGTGTCCCACTTGATTGTAGTGAAAACATAACGGGCTCATCCCTTAAGGATGATATTTGTTGACATGACCACCCCTCCCATACTTGTAACAACCCATACCGCTAGATTGACAAACCCCATCGTGTTACTTCTCACACATGCTGCATTGACCCCAACCCTTCTAGCCCCTCAACCACTGATCTGAAGTATCGGGTCTCTTTGTAGGAACCCTAAATTTTTGCACCTGCTCTAGCTTCCTCTTTCCCAGGTGCCCCAAATCAAGCTCCTGCTCCTGAGTCACCTCAACCATCCCATCAACCACCTGAACGGCCGTTATCCGATCCTCTAATCTGGCGACCAATCTACCACTGACACAACCAATGTGCACGGCAACGCCTCATGTAAAGCTCGCGAAACTTTAGCGGCAATCCAATCATGAAATTGATCCCCAGAAAGGCATGATGCATAATCCACCTTCGATTCCTCATAACTAGAGCTAGAAATAGGATCCTTATCCATAAAGGACTCTAGGGCTCCCCAATCCTTGAGCCCCGATGGCCCCCCTCTAACTGGCCTATTGCAAAATTGCTCTAAAGAGCCCCAAGATGATCGTCCAAGAGCTCCATGATTCCTTAGTAGATGGTACCAAACATTACAGGAGTCTGCTCCAAAATACCATGGGTAATTTCCGACGAGATGAACTGTAACACCCATTTATTTATTAAATAAATAAAGAAAGAAATAAAGAACTCGTAGCCCTAAAATAAATAATTATGTATAAAAGGATGGTCTTGAAGAGCTAATTGCCCCCATTTTAGAAGTCGAGGGTTAAAAGTGTAATTTTCGGACTCAGTTTATAATTATTTATGAAGATAGGGGCTCTATGGTAATTATTTGAATTTAATTTAGAAGGAAATGAGGTGGAAGGGTTGATTATGTCATAACTGAGAATTAGGGGTTAAAAAGATAAATTATGGATTGATGTTGAAAAGGATTTGTTGAGAGAGGGGTTGTTTGGTAAAGTTTGGACTTAAATTGTAAAAGAATTGAGGAGGCAGGGTCCAAATGGTAATTTGTGGGTTTGTTTTGAAAGAAAGGGGAGACAGAAGGACCATTCCTATCAATATGGCCGTGAGTTTCAAACACCGGGTATTTAACTGTGTTATTGATCTCATAACCCTAACCCTAAGCGCCCTTATCCTCCAGCCGCCACGTTCTGTGCATAGCCGGCACTCCCATCGGCTCTTCTTATTCCGATCAACCAAAGACCGTCGACACCATGAATGACCGTAACCATCGGGACCAGGTTTCTGCGCCATGAACGGCGAAGGCTAAGCTGAGAAGTCGATGTTTAGTTTCGAGCGGTGGAGGTCCGAGATAGCCTAGTCGTTGCTGTTGTTTGGATGTCGGACGACCACCTCCCTGTTGTATTATTCCTCTCCTTCTCCGCTTCTGCCCGGTTTTGCGATGCTTTGGGATCTCGATGAATACTCTGTCGTTTTCTGCTCGTTTGCTTCACGCCACCGCAGGGGTGGCCGGTGCTGGTGCGTGTTTGAAGATGGATGTGCGAGTTTTGGTGCTATGGGCTTGTGTTTCTTAGCTGAGAATCAACAGAACCACCGCCACCACCATGAGGTAGTGGCTGTTATCGCAAGAGTTGTTGCTGCCGCCGCCATGTGCCGCCAGGCGGGTGGTTGGCTTTCGTTTCCGAGCAAAAGATGTGACATCCCCAAAATCACAGCCAGAAAAGACCGATTTTCATTTATGCTTTTAAAATAATTTCAGAGTAAATCCTTTTGATTTGAAAGAGTTGCGGAATTTGTTCCCAAAAACAAAGTATGATAAAATAAGATTTACCAAAGCATTTCTTAAAGAAATGTATTTTTCATTATATTACAATACTCGGGATGTCATGTTCCGAGAAACAGACCAAAAGCATAAACATTTAAATATAGACCTTACAACAGTTATTTACAACAACAGGTCTATAATCCAAAAATAACTTGACAAGTCATCCAACTTATGCTCTGGCGCCACTACCTGTAATACAAAGAAACTGGGTGGGTCAGGCTTGGGAGCCTGGTGAGTATATAGGGTTTTCAACCCACATTAAATAATTATATTTAACTCCACCAACCAACAATAACCCAATTACTCATTCCCGTTATTCTCACTTTACATCCCTAAGACAACTAACATAAGGGACCTAGTCTAAGAATATTTCATCGGGGCGACAACACATGCTTCGGGGGTTCCTCAGCAATATAAGTCAAATAAGGCAACCATGAGGGGAATGGAGTACAACGAATGAACACCCAAGTTGTCACACCCCAAAACCAGAACGACGGAAACGTTCTGGGGTGGATGACGTCATGTCAAGTATCACAACAGATGCATTATAGTAATCAAAGTACAACAAAACATTGCATTAATAGTAATAGTTTTACATGGTTTACATTACGATACATCAAAGTAATACAGGTAATAATATAAGTGCAGTTTGGTCTAATGCTGACCTGAGAATACAAGTTATTTGAAAAGCGAGTATCATCATTTTTACAAATGCTGGTGAGTTCATAAGTATTTAGTGTCATTTTATTCAAATAAGTTTAATAAAAGTGGTAGTTCTAGAGTATTCATTAAGTTAGAGTCCTTTCCAGAAAATCCTATATTTTCTTTAATAAAAGCAGTCTTCTACCAAGACTGGACGGAGTTATGTGGTAAAAAGTAGTTTTCCCTTAATCGCTATCATTATCAAAAGACAGAGTTTGATTATCTAAAGAAAGTAAGAGAAATCAGGGAAATAACATATGCCTCAGTAGTGAAGACTGCTGACTAAGGCGAGAGGAATCATAGACTTCAGGAGAGTATCGAACGAACGACACGCCTGGCTCAGTCTTACAAAAGAGACACAGACCCCAGACGGTACCAAATGTAAGGTACGACTAGCAAGGTCTAAAAACAGAGGACACAGAACCCAGACAGTATCAAATGAAAGATACAATTAGCAAGGTCTAAAAAAGTGTGACTCTGAGAGTGGGTTCCAGCATACAGTGTAAATTGCTGGTGATATACCGTTACCTTAAGGCCATGAATTATAAGGTAACCTGGGATACTCATAACCATACTAATCGACACTAGAGTACCTGACGCCCTGCAAGCGTCTATAGAATATGACATTTGTCACCCCTTGGCTTGGTAGGCCGTGGACTGTAGCTAGCAGTCAGGGTGCGGGGGACAACTCCCCATGAGTTTATGGCCGTAAACTCATGGTGAGGGTGTTCTAGGATGTTTAAAGGCTCTACCTTGATCGTGAAATTTTGCTAGATCCAAATCTAAATTGTATGACTGGATTTAAGGGGTTTAAAGGGACCATATGGGAGTTTACGGCCCATGAACCACCCCTATGGGAGTTCACGACCGTGAACTCCTACCCCTTGAATTTATGAAAATTTTAAGGCCTTTACACATTGGTATTGCTTCAAGCTATTTTTCCAAGGCCATTTAGGGGATTTAAACTACCATTTGGCATGGTTTGGGGGTGTTTACAGCCTAAGCATGTGCTTGGGCCGTAAACTCCTCTATACTGCTCATTTCTTTGTGTTTAACTGTTCTAAACCTGAAATAGCAAGCCCCTAATTTATGTATTAAGCCTAAGGGTGGTTTGGGATTGTTTTAGACTTGATTTAACAAGTTTAGAGGGTGTTTACGGCCTAAGCATGTGCTTGGGCTGTAAACCCTCTTTTATGTCCCAAAAATGATGGTTTTGAGGTGCCAACACTCCTAGGCTAAATCCTCAATTAGTTCCTAGGCTCAAAGGGACAAATTTGGGTCATTTTGGCCTCATTTAAGGGGTTTACGGCCCTAGAGTGTTCCTGGGCCGTAAACTCCTCGTTGACAGCTTATATGGTCGAATTTTGGGGTAAAGTCACAGCCAATAATGTTTAGGATAAGTTAGGGTAAGGAGACTCACGATTTGGAGGCGTTTGGTAGCGGATTTGAGGCGAAATCGGGCTCGTATGAGAGAGTGTATAGAGAGAGGGTGAAAAGGGGTGGAATTAAGTCCATTCCCCCTTATATATATATGGGTTGGAGTTGGAGCTCAGTGGGAATCTACCTGATACTGTCGTTATACGGGGCTTTTGGTCGCATCCGATTTAGTGGTCGTAATAATAAAAACTAACTTTTTCCAAATTACTATGGAAATGTAATTTAAGTGTTTTTATTTACTTTATTACGACTATAACGATATAAAACATAAATAAATAAAACATTTATTTATTTGACGACCTCTTATTAACGGAACTTTTATACAGTGGAATATTCCGTTAACGGTAACGGGGTAATGTAACGGAATAACTTTGGGTTGTCACATCATCCCCTCGTTAGAGGGAATTTCGTCCCGAAATTCAGGTCTAGGCAAGGAAGTAGGTATGAATGGTCGAGTAGAGGCAGGAGGGTACTTCCTATTCTGATTTTCCTCGCATTCCAAAGTGAACTCTGGTCTGTGTTTGTCATTCCAACAAACCTTCACCTACGGGATGCGGATTCCGTCTCGTGTAGTTAGTGGGTTCCGACTGGTGTATCTACGAGGTTAGGGTTCTGAATGGTTTCTATTTGGATGAGTGGGATACGAAGAGTGAGATCGGGTAAACTCATATCAAGTCTAAGAAGTGGATCGATCGGGTGTGAAGCTTGTGGATTATACGAAAGTAGTAGTGGTCTGACGAGGGTTGGACCAAATCTCCATGAGGACTCTCAGATGGTCCTAAGCTCTCAGAAGGGTAGAGCTTTTTATTACTTAGAACATAGTGTACTTCTATGGCAAGATCATCACTGGCGTGATCGCCATTCCGAAGTTCCTAACGTTCTCTCTTATACTGGTAGTGTAGTCCTTCAGGTTGGTTCTTAAGAAGCTCAAGTTGTCCTTGGTTTCGCATTTTGCAGTCAATTGGCTTTTAGAGGGTTTCTAGGTCATCGAATGGGTTGTGTGACTATAGTTTTATGTTTGCTGTAGAGTGTCTATCTCAAGCTTGTGCAAAATGAACCTGCACTTCTGATGCTCGAGATATTTCTAACGGAAACCCTCCGGGTCAGGGAGATAGGGTGTCACTAGATGCGTGTTGGACTATCTCGGGAGGTGGTTCTACTATTTCTGCGTGAGATAGTATTCGTGGAACACCTAATAGTCCAATGAATCTCTAAGACTTTGGTTTATTCTAGTGCGGAAAGCGCATGCTCCTGCATAACCCCTAGACTAACACCAAGGCTGGTGTTAAGTCTATAATCTCTTCGGGATCTGGGTCATGAGGCTTAACGCAACTACTTTCGCACCTTGATCAAGTATTCTTGGTTGTGGAGGTTATCCTGTGGTTCTCGATATTCTAGTGTTTACTTTGGAGAATGAAGTCTATCGTCTACAGGGCAACGGCGATTTCCTCCATGCGAGAGGGTGGAGGGTCTTAGGAACTACTAGTCTGTAACAGGGTGGACGAAGTTCCTAAGTAGTGCGAGCATCTACTGCAACTACTCTTCCAAAGGTTCTGAGTTTTCCCGGTCTAGGTCAAATCTATTGAGTATAGGTTCCCATCACTCGGAACTTTAATCTCTTTACTAACTGAGGGTGTTAGTTATCAGGTGAGCTTAACCGGTATGACAACAAATTTCGGATTTTTGGTCATTATAGTGGCTCAACCCGCAGTGGTTCTCTTGACTCCAGCTCCTATTTTATGGAATAGGATGAAGAGCTTTACTATGAGGTTCGTGGTAGAGCTCATACTTGGCTTAACCAAAAATACTTGGTGTATGCAAGCAGTATATAATTGAGGTCGGTAGGATGTTCAGTTGTGCGACTCCACCCCAGACCCACAACCCAATGAGGAACAGGGAGTAGGGAGGAAGCACACATCTTAAATCTTTTTGATCTCAACTATATACCACCTTTATGCATATACCTGGTTATAGTGGTTAGTCCCATGAGTTCTATCCTCTGGGTTCATGAACCTGATGTGCGAGGTGCGAAGGGTCCTTCTGGGGAATCTACGAAGTATGCTTCGGGTGGTTATCGTCTTCTGGAGTATCTTGTAGTGTCTTTCGCTTCGGTTTCCATATGACTGAGAGGGGTTGGTCAACAGTGCGCGGTACCCTTCTCTTGGGTACTTCGGAAGGTTTGAGATAAGAGGGACGACTGACGGATCGCATTAGGTTTGATTATGTGTGTTATGTTTTAGGTTCGGAAGAACCTTTATTTGCCGACATGGCTTACGGAGAAAGTTCTTTTTACACAGCACTAAGGGTTAACACATGGTTGCACTACGTCAAACCATTATCAATAGAGGCGTCGAAGTTGGCACACTTCGACATGGTACAAAGTGAGGGTCGATAGAGTCATGCGTCGAACAGGCACACAAGTTCTAGGCGTCTAAGGTTTTGTCCTGTGTATCACTATCGCGGATACTTGGACCGATAGAGTCGACGCGGAACTATAGAGAGTTCTAATTGTTTCCGAGTAGAGTACCTTTTCATGAATGGATTCTCACGAGGCATTTCTATAATCGCCTAACATATACTAGTCATGTATAATTAAGGTGGGGAGGACTGTTGACTGAGTGACTCCGCCCTAAATCCACAACCAAACGAGGAACAGGAAATGAGGCGGCATTCACTCACTCTAGGTCTATCCATCTTAACTATACATGGTCGTAACGTACATGTTTAGCCATTATAGTTTTACCTGATGAATTTTAAATTTTATAACAATGTTGCGACTTTCGCCTTATTGGGGAAATATTTACATTTTGAATTAGCCTTTTAATGTTTTCGGTTTAGTTATCTGAGATTGAGAGACGTACCAAAAATCTACCGGGTTCCTTGATGCTTCTCCTTAAGCAGTAGAGTTAGGCTCCTCCTGTGTCTTTGTTGTTTTCTTCAGTTGGGCAATCCCTTTTGAAGTGTCCAATCTCACCACATAGACGACAGACTGGATTGGCCGCCACATTGGTGATTGATGCAATACGCTCCACCGGAGTTCTGCATACGCGAGCAGTATGCCCCTTCATATTGCACCTAGCACATAACAGTTCCCGGCATATACCATGATGATGGTAGCTACACTTGCCGCAGTGGGGAAGGTTTCCTAGGTATGGCCTTCTTGGAGTCAGGAGGGAAGGATCGACAGTGGTATTGACCGCCTCAACTCATTGCCCTTTGGAAGGTCCTTGAGCCGAGGTACCTCCCTCCTCGATCTTGAGTTTTCTCTTTAGAGGAATCGGTTGAGGTTCTTGGGTGGCTGGGTATGCAGGGGTTGGTTGCTGCTGTCCATTGCTAGGATCGGAAATCCGGATAAGGCCCTTGCTAACATTAGCGTTGTTAGCATTCAGGTGAGCCATGACAGCTACTACGGCTGCCGAGACTGCAGCTTGGAACGTGGCTTCATCGAATAAGAGAGTAGGTTTCTTGCTTGTGGAATGGTTGCGTTTCTTTGGAGGCATGGTTTTTCCTACACGGAAAGGAATACAAGATAATGAGAGACGATGGCTAACCCTGGACATATCTGTCTCGACTGTATTAGGCATAAAATTTTCCCGTGCCTCAGGTACTGGTTGTCTGAGTGTCGACCTACATCCCTGTGATGTAGTCCTGGTGTTCAAGGTAGGAGTATGAGTATCGGGAAAAAGCCATAAGATGCGAGTCATTCCTACTAAGTTTCCTTTTATACTGGGAAAGGTTTCAGTCTCCGGCCTGGAGAGATTTGAGAACAGTATGGAACGAAACTGCGGAAAGAGAGGCTTATGAAGGCTTATGGCTAAACATTCTCAATAGAGGTACGAGGATCCGCTCTAATCGTGTTACTGGCAACGGGAAATGACGATTTACCTAACACATAGCGTGAGTAGTGTAGCCACTAACTCACTAAATTGTATTATTTTACGGGTTTATTAGTGTGACGAACACGAGGAAAAGACAATTCTCAGGTTCCATGTACTGGCTCCCTCTGTCTACCTCGTATCTTTGATTGGAATCGGCGTTGGTTTCCTTCGGGTAGTTACCTAGGGTTCTTCTCTTGTGAGGACATATTGAATTTCTACTCCGCCTCACTTCCGAATCCGACTCCGGGTGTCATCACTTCATGATGGATGACTTGAAATTTCGGAAGTTTAGGCGAATTTCTCACCGATGTCCCTAAAAAGATATAGGCACTTGGTGAATTCAATAGTCTCAACCCAGTTCATTTATTTCCGAATAGGAAATCTTCTCAATGAACCTCTTCTGGGTCTGCATCAACTCTTCTGTCAAGCACTGAAGTGGATAGGGTTGTCTACAAGGTTCGTGTGAGAATGGAAATGTCTAAAGAATCCTAAGAGATTATTAACATTTCACTGGATGATCCATATCGAGTCCTGCTACGATTACACAGGGTACACAAATCATATATAGCTTAGATTCGATAGGCCTTCGAATACGTGATACTATCCACATCCCAACGAGGAAAAGGAAGTAGAGCGAAACCACACATTCTTAGCCTATGGGATCCTTATTATGTATAACCTTAGGAGTATACCCTCTGTAGTCGTAGGAATATCAATAAGGATCTTTTTAGTTCTTCACACATGGTTATCTATGTATCCTAAAATACCCCTATGGTATTTTAATTTCTTGTTTGTTTCTTATCTTCTGAATAAAATTCTGGGATTAGTGTGAATCTTTTAGTGTTCCAAAATACTCCTATAGTATTTTGACTTTATGTTTGGCTCTAGCATTCCGAGTTGGTAAGTTTTAGACCTGTTGCACACCACTATCACTCCCAAGAACATGTTCATCGCATCTCGAATAAATGTAGTTGATCAGGTTACATTTATTCCACCTTACGATTACATAACTGCCCAGGTTTGACGGTAATTCTCAACACTCGAAGACTTTTATTATTGTTCTCCTTGTGATACTTGTGTTCGGGTGTTTAGATTCTGGATGTTCTTATACTTTGGTAAAATATGGTTATATTTTAAAGTATAATTCTTGGTCAGAGTGTTTTATTCCCATGTATTTATAGGGTGTATATTTTTTTATGAATGGATATACTTAGCTCACTATAAACAATGCTCTGATACCAATCTGTCACACCCCAAAACCGGAACGGCGGAAACGTTCTGGGGTGGATGACGTCATGTCAAGTATCACAACACATGCATTATAGTAATCAAAGTACAACAAAACATTGCATTAATAGTAATAGTTTTACATGGTTTACATTACGATACATCAAAGTAATATAGGTAATAATATAAGTGCAGTTTGGTACTAAGCTATCTTCATCAACAGCTCCGGGAATGTACATGTCTAATGCTGACCTGAGAATACAAGTTATTTGAAAAGCGAGTATCAGCATTTTTACAAATGCTAGTGAGTTCATAAGTATTTAGTGTCATTTTATTCAAATAAATATAATAAAAGTGGTAGTTCTAGAGTATTCATTAAGTTAGAGTCCTTTCAAGAAAATCCAATATTTTCTTTAATAAAAGCAGTCTTCTACCAAGACTGGACGGAGTTATGTGGTAAAAAGTAGTTTTCCCTTAATCTCTATCATTATCAAAAGACAGAGTTTGATTATTTAAAGAAAGCAAGAGAAATCAGGGAAATAACATATGCCTCAGCAGTGAAGACTGTTGACTAAGGCGAGAGGAATCATAGATTCCAGGAGAGTATCGAACGAACGACACACCTGGCACAGTCTAACAAAAGAGACACAGACCCCAGACGGTACCAAATGTAAGGTACGGCTAGCTAGGTGTAAAAACAGAGGATACAGACCCCAGACAGTATCAAATGAAAGATACAGTTAGCGAGGTCTAAAACAGTGTGACTCTGAGAGTGGGTTCCAGCATACAGTGTAAATTGTTGGTGATATACCGTTACCTTAAGGCCATGAATTATAAGGTAACCTGGGATACTCGTAACCATACTAATCGACACTAGAGTACCTGCCACCCTACAAGCGTCTATAGAATATGACATTTGTCACCCCTTGGCTTGGTAGGCTGTGGACTGTAGCTAGCAGTCAGGGTGCGGGGGCATCAATCCCGTATAGATCTATACATACAATGTCCGCTCTCCCTACAAGAGACTCTGGTTACCAACTAGACGACGGAGAAGGTCGTGTCCCGAAGATGCATCCCAAATAGTGAGTAGTGTGTTTCCAATGTAAGTGTTGAACTAGAGGTAGAGACTCATAACTGAACTGACTAGAGTAAACCTATATGTCTATGCTTGTGTACATAATATATAAGTAATGAATCAAACGACCTTCGGACGGACATCCGATCCCACCAGAACACATCTCAACGAAGAAAAGGAAATAGGGCGGACAAGCCTTCCTAAGTCCTTCAATCATTATTTATGTGCATCTATACAAGCACAAACATACATGTAACTATGTTTGAGTGTGTAACAAGTGGAATCATATCGTGAAGTATAACCAAATCGTGATGTATAACCGAATCGTATGTAATAACCGAATCGTGAAGTATAAGTGTACAGTGTGGAATAACCGGATCGTGATGTATAAACGTACAGTGTGGAATAACCGAATCGTGATGTATAAACGTACAGTGTGGAATAACCGAATCGTGAAGTATAAGCGTTACCAAATATAAGTGTATCACGAAGTGGAAGTGACAACAAGTGAAGTAAGAGCGTCTAATAGGCATAAGCGACTACAAGTATAAGCGAAATAGGGCAATAACAGGTATAAACGCATCACGAAGTGAAAGCGTTATCAGGTAGGAGTTTAAACTAAGAGGGAGTATCAAAACATGGAAGAAAACCTGTCAACTTGAGAAAATCATAACTTTGGTAAAATAAGTTTGAAAACCTTTAGAAATTCCTTGGAAACTTTTCATAAACCAGTTTGAAATGAACTTTGATAAAACAGTATAAGAGTTTTGAACAAGTGAAAACCTTTTGGAAAAAAAACCATTTATAATATCCTACTTGGTAAAACAGTTTACAGTGTAGTAAATCCTTGTGCATGCGGGTTATCGATCACATGTGATTGATATGATAACTTGCATGTTTAACTTGTATTCCCCCCCTATAAAACATGTAAAAACATTTGAAAGGTTCATTCAGGGGTATGAACTCACCTGGTGTAAGTGGATCCGACGCAGGTGCCGGTTGGGTGCTCGGTGTCAAGTAAATACTTGGACACACTTAGTGACCTATTTTAACATCTGATAACATATGTTCACATACAATTAGTACATTTAATACTAATTAAACAAGTATATGCACTCTAAGGAGCGGAAAACACTTTGGTTAAGTGTTTGGGGTGTCCCGGGTAACATTTAAGGGCTTGAATGGCTTAGGAATGGAGTTTACTCTCCAAGAGTAAACTCTCCATATGGTGTTTACGGCCCTGGGACAACTCCCCATGAGTTTACCGCCGTAAACTCATGGTGAGGGTGTTCTAGGATGTTTAAAGGCTCTATCTTGATCATGAAATTTTGCTAGATCTAAATCTAAATTGTATGAGTGGATTTAAGGGGTTTAAAGGGACCATATGGGAGTTTACGGCCCATGAACCACCCCTATGGGAGCTCACGGCCGTGAACTCCTACCCCTTGAATTTATGAAAGTTTTAAGGCCTTTACACATTGGTATTGCTTCAAGCTATTTTTCCAAGGCCATTTAGGGGATTTAAACTACCATTTGGCATGGTTTGGGGGTGTTTACGGCCTAAGCATGTGCTTGGGCCGTAAACTCCTCTTTACCCCTCATTTCTTTGTGTTTCATTGTTCTAAACCTGAAATAGAAAGCCCCTAATTTATGTATTAAGCCTAAGGGTGGGTTGGGAGTGTTTTAGACTTGATTTAAGAAGTTTAGAGGGTGTTTACGGCCTAAGCATGTGCTTGGGCTGTAAACCCTCTTTTATGTCCCAAAAATAATCGTTTTGAGGTGCAAACACTCCTAGGCTAAATCCTCAATTAGTTCCTAGGCTCAAAGGGACAAATTTGGGTCATTTTGGCCTCATTTAAGGGGTTTACGGCCCTAGAGTGTTCTTGGGCCGTAAACTCCTCGTTGACAGCTTATATGGTCAAATTTTGGGGTAAAGTCACAGCCAATATGTTTAGGATAAGTTAGGGTAAGGAGACTCACGGTTTGGAGGCGTTTGGTTGCGGATTTGAGGCGAAATCGGGCTCGTATGAGAGAGTGTATAGAGAGAGGGTGAAAAGGGGTGGAATGAAGTCCATTCCCCCTTATATATGGGTTGGAGTTGGAGCTCAGTGGGAATCTACCCGATACTGTCGTTATACGAGGCTTTTGGTCGCACCCAATTTAGTGGTCGTAATAATAAAAACTAACTTTTTCCAAATTACTATGGAAATGTAATTTAAGTGTTTTTATTTACTTTATTACGACTATAACGACATAAAACATAAATAAATAAAACATTTATTTATTTGACGACCTCTTATTAACGGAACTTTTATACAGTGGAATATTCCGTTAACGGTAACGGGGTAATGTAACGGAATAACTTTGGGTTGTCACATCATCCCCCTGTTAGAGGGAATTTCGTCCCGAAATTCAGGTCTAGGCAAGGAAGTAGGTATGAATGGTCAAGTAGAGGCAGGAGGTTACTTCCTATTCTTATTGTCCGGCTAATCCTAAAAAGCTTTGGATCTCCGTGGGACTTTTCGGTTGTTCCCACTTCATCACAGCTTCAATCTTTGCTGGATCAACCATTATCCCTTCTTGGTTGACCACGTGACCCAAGAATTGGACTTCACGAATCCAAAAATCACATTTGGAGAACTTTGCATATAGCTTCTCCTTCTTCAAAACTTCTAACATTTCTTGCAAGTGTCTGCCATGCTCCTCTTGGCTTTTCGAGTAAATCAGAATGTCATCTATGAACACTATCACAGATTTATCAAGGAACGGATTAGAAACCCTATTCATTAAATCCATGAATGATGCTGGAGCATTGGTTAGCCCAAACGACATAACCAAGAACTCGTAGTATCCATATCTAGTTATGAATGCAGTCTTCTCGATATCTTGTTCTCTTACTTTTAGCTGATGATATCCTGACCTAAGATCGATCTTCGAGAAATAGCTCGAACCTTTCAATTAATCAAATAGCTCATCAATCCTCGGCAACGGATATCGATTCTTTATTGTTGCCTTGTTCATCTCTCTGTAATCGATGCACATTCTCATACTTCCATCTTTCTTCTTCACAAATAACATCGGAGCTCCCCAGGGCGATGAATTAGGTCTAATGAAACCTTTGTCCAATAACTCCTGAAGTTGCATCATCAGCTCCTTCATCTCCGTCGGTGCTAATCGATAAGGTGATTTTGCTATTGGCGTGGTTCCTGGTAACAAGTCTATTCTGAACTCCACTTGTCTATCAGGTGGTAATCCAGGAAGATCCTCGGGAAATACTTCCGGATAATCACATACCACTAGAATACTCTGCATCACCTTCTTTTCCTTCTTAGCATCAATCACAAATGCTAAATATGATGTACATCCCTTGGCCAAACACTTTCTGGCTTTCATTAGGGAAATGATTCCAGAATTTACTCGGCGTTTGTCCCCATACACCATAAATGACTCTTTCCCTGGCGGGTTTACTTTACCTATCTTCTTCTTGCATAATATCTCGGCGTCATTGGCACTAAGCCAATCCATTCCCAACACAATGTCGAAACCATTAAGTTCGATAGGTAATAACTCCTCGTGAAACTTATTCCCATTAAGGTCGATTAAGATGTTTTTCATACGATGGCTAACAGGTACAAACTTGCCACTAGCAACTTCGACCAATAAAGCATTATCTAGTCTATCAATAGGCAAAGTTAGTTTTCTACCAAACTCATGCGAAATAAAGGAGTAGTTGGCTCCAGAATCAATAAAAAATTGAGTAGGTAATTCGTTTACGAGAAAGGTACCTGAAGCGACATCAGCTTCATCTTTTGCAACTTCAAGTGTCATCTGGAAGGCTCTCGCCTTCGGCTTTGGTGGAATGTTGGGCTTAGCTGCCTCCTTCTTCTTCGGACAGTCTTTCAAAATGTGCCCCTCTTCATTACAACCAAAACACATCCTTTTGTTGTTCGGACACTCATTGGAAAAATGCCCAATTTTTCCGCACTTGTAGCAGTTTACATCCTCACTACATTTCCCAAAGTGCTTCTTCTTGCACTTATCACACCACTTTGCTTCTCCTCCTTTTCCTCCACCAAACTTTTTCGAATCGGATTTCAAAAATTTTATTTTCTTACCGGAACCAGATGTTCCCTCAAACTTTCTCTTCTCACCAACCTCAACCTTGTTGGTGGTTCTCCCCTTAATCATGTTCTCAACAGACTTGGCAGCCCAGACAGCTGCCTCTAGAGTATGTGCCTGACGTACTGGCACCTCGTACTCCCATGGGAGTCCCTTCGCATACCGGTCCACCTTTGTCAACTCGTCTGGGACGATACGCAAGGCAAACTCCATCTTATCGGTGAAGTTATTGGTGTATTCATCAACTAACATGCAGCCTTTCGTCAATGCCAAAAACTTATTCTCCAACTCCAACAAATTTTGGGCCGAACAGAACTTGCGTTTGAACTGCACCAAGAATTCTGCCCATGTTAATTGTAGTGGCTCATTAGGGCTTAACGTATTCCTTAGAGTGTTCCACCAACGAACGGCTCCACCTCGAAATTGACGCACTGCATAGGTAGTCTGCAACTTGCCTCTGCAGCCACAAGTCATGAAGGCTAACTCCATTTCGGAGATCCAATCCATAACTCCAATCGGATCCTCCTTTCCATTGAAGGTCGATGGTTTGCAAGTTAGGAATTCCTTGTACTTGCATCCCATTCCATCATTCCTTCCATCGTGGTTGTTTTGCCTAACTATCGGTGGGTTGGCTTGACCAATAGACCCACTGAAGTTTCCACCTTCTGAGTGCCCTTCATTTTATTCGGGCTCTTCCACACGAATTGACAGTTCTTCACGATTTTGTTGAAGCAACCACCTAGTTTCATCCATTTGATGATCCAACATTGTTTGAATCATCATTTGCACACCAGCCATGGTTATTGGCTCAGGTGTTGTTGCTACGACAGGTATTTGTTCAATCACTGGCGGTTGATTCCTGTTTTCATCAGCATTTCCAACTCCACATCTTGTTCTCACCATTTTTGATCTACATACCGAATAAGGTTATTATTAGATCCTCATTCACGATAGATATTCAAATCATCCTTATCACTCCGAAACGTTTACATGCTAGTTCTAACATCGTAGACGTACGCTTAGAATCCTACACACATAATGTTTCCAGATCCGGTCTGCAACAGAACATAGATCCGAACAAATAATATCATATATGGAAACATATAACATTCAGCACATAAAAACATTTTAGGCAACCCTCCTAAAATAAACTAGTGCTCGTGTTTAAAATATCACAGACACACATCTCAAAATTTCACTTAGCATTCTAAGTTTAAGTCTAGAAATCCTACAAATTCCTAGTTCGCTTAAACTAATGCTCTGATACCAACTATGACATCCCCAAAATCACGGCCAGAAAAGACCGATTTTCATTTATGCTTTTAAAATAATTTCAGAGTAAATCCTTTTGATTTGAAAGAGTTGCGGAATTTGTTCCCAAAAACAAAGTATGATAAAATAAGATTTACCAAAACATTTCTTAAAGAAATGTATTTTTCTTTATATTACAATACTCGGGATGTCATGTTCTGATAAACAGACCAAAAGCATAAACATTTAAATATAGACCTTACAACAGTTATTTACAACAACGGGTCTATAATCCAAAAATAACTTAACAAGTCATCCAACTTATGCTCTGGCGCCACTACCTGTAATACAAAGAAACTGAGTGGGTCAGGCTTGGGAGCCTGGTGAGCATATAGGGTTTTCAACCCACAATAAATAATTATATTTATCTCCACCAACCAACAATAAACTAATTACCCATTCCCGTTATTCTCACTTTACATCCCTAAGACAACTAACATAAGGGACCTAGTCTAAGAATATTTCATCGGGGCGACAACACATGCTTCGGGGGTTCCTCAGCAATATAAGTCAAATAAGGCAACCATGAGGGGGATGGAGTACATCGAATGAACACCCAAGTTCATTAACACCTATAGGTGGCGAGCATGCTAGTGTTCCACAAGACTATCTAGAAAAGTCCGTGGTCGTCATCTAAACTCCGCTAGATGACTGAATCAAAACAACAACGAGGCCTCTCATCTGTTTATTACACACCAACTATCTACCCATGTTCTACCCAACATATTAGTAGATAAAAATATACATTTTTATACATAGTTTAAAAACCTGTATAGCATGCTTTAATCAATACATATTCCACATAACAGATGAGGCACATACACATAACACGTATTTCATAGAGAATAAATCAGATCTATGAGATAGAAGAGAGTGAATATACATTCACACATATAACAACAAAATATATACACATAGTGTCACACCCCAAAACCACGAACGGCGGAAACGTTCTGGGGCGGAGGACGTCATGTACAGTATCACAAACAATGAATAATAGTAAACAAGCAACAACATCATCCATTGCATTAATAAAATAATTTCATACATTTGTGTTCTTGTCAAAGTTATAGACACCAAAATATACATATCAAAATAATAAGATGAGTCTTGAACGAACCCCATCTTCTCAAAAACCTGGTAGCTGTACCTGTCTAGTAGCGACCTGAGAATACAAGTTATTTTGAAAGCGAGTATCAGCTTAATGCTGGTGAGATCATAAGTATATTAATGTCTGAGTTTGTATGAAAACGTTAGTAAGATGTTTCTGCAATATGTTTTTGTGTAATGTTTGAACTCTCCTAGAAAACCCTATGTTTTCTACTAACTATAGCCTTCTACCAAGGCATCTAGTGTCTGTGCGCATGTCTCTTGAGAGAGTGTGTGTTTTCCCCACTTCGTACTATCATTTACCAAAAATATAGATTCTACATTACCATGCATCGTGTGAAAATTCACGAAGTGAATGTAAGTGGGAAAAATGAAATAGTACTATGGTGTAGTGTCGTACTACAACCGTACTAATTACCTTAAGTCTAGGGTAACATTTATAAGTACCGTAGTATTTGTAATAAGTGACTACCCCAGTACTCTTATTGCCTTATTTGAGGGATAAGGCCTAATGTGATGGCTAGATCCCAAACTAAACGCTCCCCTGTCAAAGGGATTTTGGGACCTTTACACGACGCTTGCCTGTATGCAAACCGTGAACATCCACATTACTATGATCATGTATACCCGATATAACTACCACAATGCGTTGTGATTCATCGGTATAGTTAGATCCTTAACTTGTTCCTATGCTATAGCACCTAATGATGTCTGTCCTACCAAAGTATATGTAATCGCACTCATGTAAATGAATATGTGTAAACGTACTCATGTAAGTGTAATTATGTAAAACATATCTATGTAATAGTATAGTAATGTACTGTAATGTTCTGCGTGTGCTAGCTGTAACGAATGTTCTCTCTCTATCTAGCAAGTATTGACTCATGAATGAACTGACTCATTGTATGTTTCATCGTTCTAGTAATAATAGACTCTTCTTGTGCTACCCCTATGGTAACTTACTGGTGATGTACTGGTACGTATGAACATGGGAGTATACCCTCGCTACCCAAGGGTATCGAATGAACTGGAAGGACTTTTTATGACTATATATGTACACATGATATATAACTAATATATAAACGACCTTCGGATGGGTACCCGATATCCCACCAGACCACATCTCAAGCGTGAAAAGGAAATAGGGCGGGCAGGCCTTCCTAAGCTTTTTAAACATTGTTTATATAACTATACATACCTAGACATGCAATTGATAATAAGGAAAACAGATTTTAAACAAATGTATTTGATAAGTATAAGAACTTTGTAAAATAGTTTGAAGCAAAACAGTTTGATAAACAATTTGAACAATAAGGAAATCACTGGTTTTGTAGTTATTAATCACATGTGATCTATGTAATAACTATAAGTACTTGACTTGTATTCCATCCCCCCCCCCCCCTAAAGCATTTAAAACATTTAAATCATTGGTTAAGGGGTATGAACTCACTTGTGGTGAATGGATTGGATTAAAGTGTCAGATACCGTGCTAGGTGGAAAACAGAGACTTGTTCACACGCACGAGCCTAGTTATCATATAATGAGCATATATATAACTAATTAGCCAAATAATAACTTAATGAAATAATTTGGGACACTCAGGAACATGTAAACACTTTGTATAAGTGTTATAGGTCCTAATGGTTGCATCTAAGTTGCTATGGGACAAGGCTTAAGGGGTTTAATGTACCAAATGACCTTGAATAAGAGTTTACTACCCAATAACCCCACACAAGGAGTTTACGGTCGTAAACCCTTGAGTTTACGGCCAAGAACTCTAATCTTGGTGGTTTTGGGTGTTTTAAGATGCTAAATGATTTCTAGAATAAGCCTAGCTTGGTGGTTTAATCCTTTGGGTAGTTTAGGGCATAGAAAACCATTGAGGAGTTTACGGCCAAGAGACCATATCCCTTAGAGTTTACGGCCATAAACTCTCATGGGATGGTTGTTTTAATTCTTTTAAGTCTCTTGCACAAGAAGGATAATTTCTAGGCTTTTGATTTAGGCTAAGGGGGACCCTAGGCACACTTTGGTGCCTTTACTTGGAGTTTACGGCCCAAGATCATTTCTTGGCTGTAAACTCCCTTTTAGGGATGATTTTGATGTGTTTTAGTCCCTATTTTAGCTACAAGTATTTGAGGGTAATAGTCTAAAGCCTTAGGGGGTGATTAGGGCTCATTATGCCCTTGAAAATGGTGTTTACGGTCCAAGAAATTCTTGGGCCGTAAACTCCTAAAACTTGGTGTTCTTGATTGATTTCTAGCCTCAAAAGATCCTACATATTATGCTAAACTAGTTGCCTAACAAGGAATTGGGACTAGATAGCCTTAAAGTTCCATTTTGGAGTTTACTCCCCAAGAACGTTCTTGGACGGTAAACTCCCGGATCTCACATATTTGACATGTAATCTATGTTATGAAGCATAAAATAAGTATTATAACACAACTAGGGAAGTGTACTCACGATTTAGGATGAAAACCCGAAGATCCGTGAGAGAGAAAATGGCTTTTCTCTAGTTGGAAATGTGAATAATGAATAATTTAGTTCAGAATCCTATTTATAGTCCTGAAATATTTTTGGCAAAAATATTTTTATTCTGGAATTGGACTCTAACATTTTGAAGTGTTGAAATGCTCAAGTTTCACAAACCTATGCGCATCCACTCTCCTGATATCTCTTTAAACGTAAACCCTAATGTACACAAACTTATTCGGGAAAAGTCTGAAGTTCATTGAAACTGGACTAGCTTCTATTGAATAGATAATGTTCGTACAAAATGGAAATTTCGGGTTGTCACATCATCCCCCCGTTAGAAGGAATTTCGTCCCGAAATTAGAATTTAAGAAAACAAGAAGTTACAAACAATTATGCGAAAAGATGAGGGTATTTCAGTTTCATCTGATCCTCGCGTTCCCAAGTGAATTTCGGTCCTCGCTTGGCTTTCCAGCGAACCTTCACGATAGGGATACGGCTTTGCTTCGTCTGCTTGACCTCACGGTCCATGATCTCTACCGGTTCTTCCACGAAGTTGAGGCTCTCGTTGATCTCGATCTCGTCGAGTGGGATTACAAGAGTCTCGTCGGACAGACACTTTTTCAAGTTAGATACGTGGAATGTAGAATGTACGTTACGAAGTTCTTGCGGTAGATTGAGCTTGTAAGCCACAGGGCCGATTCTCGCAAGAATCTCGAAAGGCCCTATGTATCTTGGATTAAGCTTCCCACGCTTTCCAAAGCGTATCAAGCCCTTCCAGGGTGAGACCTTCAGTAGGACTCGGTCGCCCACCTGGAACTCCAATGGTTTCCTACACTTGTCAGCGTAGCTTTTCTGTCGGTCTCTATAGGCTTTCAATCGTTCATGAATTTGAACGATCTTCTCTGTCGTTTCCCGAATGATTTCCGGACCTGTGAGAGTGCTTTCGGGAACTCGTCTCTTAGCTAACTGGGTATCACCCACTTCAGCCCAACACAGAGGGGATCTACACTTTCGGCCATAGAGGGCCTCGAACGGAGCTGCCTTTATGCTCGTATGATAACTGTTGTTGTAGGAAAATTCGACAAGGGGTAAATGAGTATCCCAAGCTTTCCCAAAGTCAATCACACAGGCACGCAACATATCTTCCAAGGTTTGGATAGTTCTCTCACTTTGCCCATCGGTCTGTGGATGGTAGGTTGTACTCATGTCCAGCCTAGTTCCTAGGGAACTTTGTAATGACTGCCAGAACCTCGAAGTGAATCTACTATCGCTGTCTGAGATGATAGATAAAGGAACATCGTGCAGTCTTACTATCTCCCTAATGTAAGTTCTGGTAAGTTTATCCATCTTGTCTGTTTCTTTGATTGGTAGGAAGTGTGCAGACTTAGTCAATCTATCGACGATGACCCACATGGAATCAAGTCCACCCGTCGTCTTGGGCAACTTGGTTATGAAGTCCATAGTGATCCGCTCCCACTTCCATTCGGGTATCTCAGGTTGTTGTAGAAGACCGGAGGGTTTCTGGTATTCGACCTTGACCTTTGCGCAAGTATGGCATTTACTCACGAAGGTAGCAATATCTGCTTTCATGTTAGGCCACCAGTATAACTTTTTAAGATCCATATACATCTTATCTGAACCCGGGTGGACGGAATAACGAGTGTTGTGAGCTTCAGTCATGACCAAGTCTCCGAAGCCACTGTGTTTCGGTGTCCAGATCCGATCCATGAGGTATAAGGCTCCACCACCCTTGACTTCCAAGTTATTATCCATCCCTCTAAGGGATTCACCCGCCACGTTTTCAGGTTTCAAAGCGTCGAGCTGAGCCTCCTTTATTTGCGTGGACAAGTGTGAATGGATAGTTAGAGTCAAAGATTTGACCCTACGACCAGTATATTCTTTCCGACTTAGGGCGTCGGCTACTACATTGGCTTTACCCGGATGATAATGAATTTCACACTCGTAATCACTAAATAGCTCGACCCACCGTCGTTGTCTCATGTTGAGCTCTTTCTGGTCGAAAATGTGTTGTAGACTCTTATGGTCCGTAAAGATCGTGCTTTTTGTACCATATAGGTAATGTCGCCAGATCTTCAGAGCAAACACAACTGCTCCTAGTTCAAGATCGTGGGTTGTGTAGTTAACCTCATGTGTCTTCAGCTGTCTCGAGGCATAGGCGATGACTTTACCTCGCTGCATCAGAACACATCCGAGTCCTTGATTGGATGCATCGCAATAGACAATGAAGTCTTCTATCCCTTCGGGAAGGGATAGTATCGGGGCGGTGCACAAGGCTCGTTTGAGCGTTTGGAACGCTCGTTCCTGTTTCTCTTCCCAGTCAAAGGCCACGCCTTTCTGGGTCAGGGTTGTAAGAGGTTTTGCTATGCCGGAGAAGTTCTGAATGAACCTGCGATAGTAGCCAGCTAGACCTAGAAATTGACGAATTTCAGTAGGTGTCTTTGGTGTTGACCAGTTCTCGATGGCCTTAATTTTGGAAGGGTCCACGTGTATACCTTCTTCGCTAACCACATGGCCCAAAAATTCGACTCGCCGAATCCAAAATTCGCACTTGGAGAACTTCGCGTAGAGCTTCTCCGATCGCAATGTTTCTAAGATTTTACGGAGATGTTGACTATGTTCCTCCTTACTTCGAGAGTAGATGAGTATGTCATCAATAAAGACGATGACGAACTGATCCAAGTAAGGACGATACACCCTATTCATAAGATCCATGAATACTGCGGGCGCGTTAGTTAATCCGAATGGCATCACTACAAACTCGTAGTGCCCATAACGAGTTCGGAAGACTGTCTTGGGAACATCATCCTCTAACACTCGTAATTGGTGATATCCGGATCTTAAGTCAATTTTTGAAAAGAAGCTCGCCCCTTGCAGTTGGTCAAACAAATCGTCGATCCGAGGTAATGGATAACAATTTTTGACCGTCAGTTTGTTGAGTTCCCTGTAGTCGATGCACATACGAAACGATCCGTCTTTCTTCTTGACGAATAAAACTGGAGCTCCCCAGGGTGAGAAACTTGGCCTTATAAATCCCTTACTGAGCAGTTCGTTAAGGTGACCGGACAATTCTTGCATCTCTGCAGGTGCTAGGCGATAGGGCGATTTGGCTACTGGGGTAGCCCCTGGAACTAAGTCAATCCGGAACTCGACTTGACGTTGCGGAGGTAATCCTGGGAGTTCTTCTGGAAATATGTCGGGAAATTCGCGTACTATTGGAATGTTCTGAATGTCCTTCGTTTCTTGGCTCACATTGACCACATAAGCAAGGAAGGCATGGCATTCCTTTCGCAAGAATTTCTGAGCCTAGATGCTCGAGATGATACGGAGGTTCGTGTCGGGTTTGTCGCCATAAACTACTAAGGTTTCGCCAGACAGCAGGTTAAAGCGAATCGCCTTTT
Organism: Lactuca sativa; assembly: GCF_002870075.4. Lineage (NCBI taxonomy): Eukaryota > Viridiplantae > Streptophyta > Magnoliopsida > Asterales > Asteraceae > Lactuca > Lactuca sativa. Next base: position 60,973,587 of record NC_056625.2, on the reverse strand, counting down.
CGTAACACATGATATCGGCACGATGAAGACTTAGCCAATCCATGCCGATAATGACGTCGAAACTTTTAATTGAGACCGGCATAAGATCGATAAAAAATGAATGGTTATCTAAAGTTAGGGTACACCCTAAGAATATACTGCTAGTGCTCTCTGTTTTCCCATTAGCCATTTCTACAGTGAACGGTTCATTAAGTGCTCGTGATTTCTGCCTAAGTAAATGAGCAAATCTTTGGTTCACGAAACTCCTCTCCGCTCCACTATCAAAAAGAATGCACGCATAAGAGTTATCGAGGAGGAACGTACCAGTGACCACTGTTGGGTCGGCAACCGCTTCCTCTTGGCCTATGGCCAGAACTCTAGCCACTCCACCGGCAAACCCTACCTTCGGGCAATTTCTTTTGAAGTGGCCTACTTCACCACATCCGTAGCAAGTTTGGCCCGCTCCAGCACCGGGGGCTTGGTTGATTTGCTTCGCCGGGGCTTCTGCATCTCCCGGCATGCGCCGACGTGATGGAATTTGCATTTTGTCACACCCCGAAAACCGAAGGCGGAAACATTTACGGGGTTGACTCCATGTTGAGTATCAAATCCAATGTACATAGTAAGTAAAGTAACACAACCATTACATTACATATATGAAGGATTTTACATTTGTTTCAAAAGCATAAATTATACAAATGATACATATTATATATGAACAACATGAAACGAGTCTTCTGAGAACTCCGTCTTCGCACAAAAGGATCTTCGGGTACCTGTCTAACGCGGACCTGAGAATACAAGCGGTTTGAAAATCAGCATAAAGCTGGTGAGTTCATAAGCGGTTAGTTTTTCTAAAAATGTACGAGTTCCTTTGTTTTCCTGTAAAAGTGGTTATCCAAGAAAATCCCATATTTTCTTATGTAAATTTAGTTTTCAAATCCGAAAGTAAAGTAAACGATATACAATGAAAACATGATTGTTCTTGTGAATTGTAGTTCAGTTGTTTAACTTGTTACACTTATCTAATTACATACTAATGATACTCAGGAAGAACCCCATGTTCTCCTAACTATGTGTGTGTGAGCTGTTACCAGTTCTGATTTTGTTCGGTGTCCTTCCCAGGAAAACCCCATGTTTCCCTGACTCTGTGTGTGTGTCTTTACTGGTTCTGGTTATGTTTGATGTCCTTCCCAGGAAAACCCCATGTTTCCCTGACTGTGTGTGTGGGTGTACCTTTACCAATTATGGTTATGTTCACTATTATCCATAGGAAAACCCCATGTTTTCCTGAATGTGTGATCCTGATATTCCTAAATGTACATTAGCTTTATTACGAATATAAAGCTAGTAAAAGAGTCAAAAGTGTTAATAATCTAGATTGCGAGTCCTTAACCATACTCAGACTAGATATGACTCGCGTCGGGGCCAGTATCCTTTTTATGACCTTCGTCACCCTTGAACCTTTCGGTTCGGCTGTAGCTAGCAGCCAGGTGCGGGATTGTCAGTCCCATATAGATCTATACACTCAATCCACGCTCTCCTACGAACGGAGATTCTGGTTACAGGGTTAGTCCTCCACTATCTCGTGCCGAGGGACGTGTTACCAAGGACGTGTCTCCAATATTTAAGATTACTCATCACTTCTCACCTAGGGAAGTGGTATCTATGACTAACTAGGTTCTAACGTACCTGTCCTTTACACTCGATCCTAGGTGTTTTATTAAAGACATTACACTCGAGCCTAGGTGTTATTTAATGATGACTGTCCTTTACACTCGATCCTAGGTGTTTTATTAAGGACATTACACTCGAGCCTAGGTGTTATTTAATGTTGATTGTCCTTTACACTCGATCCTAGGTGTATTATTAAGGACATTACACTCGAGCCTAGGTGTTATTTAATGTTGACTGTCCTTTACACTCGATCCTAGGTGTATTATTAAGGACGTTACAATTGATTTGTGCGTTGTGATGGTATTTATCTTTCACACTCGAACCTAGGTGTTTTATTTCAGACATTACGATGGTTTATGTGCTTTATCGATTTAAATGAGAACAATCAATCTAAAGAATACAACATATCAATATATATATATATATTAAGAATTGAAAATCGGATTAAAACAAACAACCCTGCAAGTTAAAACAGTTTGTTAAAAGGTTTTCAATTCGTAAAATGTACAATTACGAAACCATTTGATTGAAATCATAAATTTAAGTACAAGCTATTCTTGTACTTTTGCTTGTATTCCCCCCCTGAAAACATTGAAAAACCATTGAAAAAGGGTAGGGGTATGAACTCACCGGACGCGGAAGTGTGTCGATTTCGGATGCTAAACGTCGAATCGAGGCCTGATAACCTGCGAGGTTCCTATGTAAAGTGAAATGGCATACAAATATATCTAATTAGATTTACAAATTCTAATTAGATATGAAATTACACTCCAACGAACGAAAACACCTCAAAATGGGTGTTTGGAGTGACCCGGGTGACATCTACGGACGGGAATTGAAGCGAAGGACTTGGGATTTGAGTTTACTCCCCAAGAGTAAACTTCCTAATTGAGTTTATGGCCTAAACACCCATTCCCCATGAGTTTACGGCCGTAAACTCATGGTGGGTGTGATTTATGGTGTTTAATGGGTAACATAGGGTCAATACCACTTGGAAATGCTTGGATTAATTTTACCTAAGGCTTGGAATGGATTAAATTCACCAATTGCAACACATAAAGGAGTTTACGGCCTAGGCATGGGATCTATGGCCGTAAACTCTCAAATCTCTTAGAATAGGTGTTGTTAAGGTCCCAAAATTAATCACATGTGATTCTAAAAATTCTAACAAGCCTAGAAATGAATTTTGGGCACCATTGGACATCCTTTTAGAAGTTTACAGCCATGGGGCATGTTCTATGGCCGTAAACTCTCAAATGTCGGGTTTTGTTGTGTTTAAAGTCCTTAAACTATTTTTGGTAGACCCTATGATTTATTCCAAGGCTTTTGGTGGTGTTGGTTTGCATTCTAACACCTTAGAAGTGATTTTACACCCTTGCTTAAGGAGTTTACGGCCCAAGCACAAGCCTTGGCCGTAAACTCACACAAACTCATCAAAATGTATTTTTAAGGTGTTCTAGGATTTACCACAAAGCTATTGGTTAAGTTTCAAGGCATTTTGACATGGTTTAAGGTGTTAAATCCCCATTTTTGAGGAGTTTACGGCCCAAGAAGGAACCTTGGCCATAAACTCTCTTTTTTCCCAAAAAATTCATGTTAAATTTGTTCTAAGTCCATTTTCCAATTTCTAAAAATCATATCTAAGGCTTGGTTGAGTCATGGAAGGGTTAAATGGCATAAAACCCTTTTAAATATGGGTTTACGGCCTAAGCACCATTATGGGCCGTAAACTCATATATAAGGCTCTAAATCATGTATCAAGGCATCCTAAGCTCATTCCATAAGGTCATTTAGCCATAACTATGGTCCATTTGAGGTTTGGAAGGGTTTTGTTGCTCCAAAAACCCTCTTTATATGAGTTTATGGCCTAGGATAGTTCTAGGGACGTAAACTCATGGTAATGGCCTTAATCCATGGTTTGAACTCGAATTTGAAGGCTAAATAGGTTGCATAACTAATTAGGGAAGGTACCTTGGTGATTTGAAGCTTTAAACTTGAGATTTTGACCCTTAAATCTAGTTTGAGGAGAGAGGTTGGAGTGATAGTTGTAAAATGGAGCAAAAGCTTCAAAATGGAGACTTGGATCACTTTAAATAGTGTCCAAGTTCGGGACACGGTAGAATTCTACCCGATACTGGCGTTAGACGGGGCTTTTGGTCGCACCCGGCCAATTTGCCGTAAGCCGATATGGCTGATTCTAGAAATGTTCCAATCATTAATGTGAGACGTTAGAATGAGTTCTAAGGGTATTAAGACACTTATTAAGTCATAAAATAAAACCCACAATAACGACTTAATAAAAGGTCGGAAACGGAAACGAAATCGGAAACGGCGATTGGATGATCGGAACAAGTCGCGAGAAGGGTTACATTTAGGGATACGAATTTCGGGTTGTTACACATTTGTTGCACTTAGGCAAACTTCCAGAGTACTGCTTTACCGGAGCAGTAGCGGCAGGGGCTATCGCAGCATGTACTGCCACAACCTGCCTTTTCTTGGCATCCTTAGCCTTCTTCTTGTCATCCCAGAACTTTCGCTTGGGGTCAGTGGTCGTTTCAGGTTCTGAGACGGCCAGGGTAGTTGTTGCGGCCGGGGTACGAACCCCATGGTCTATGAGCCGTTGCGCCAATCGTTTGGCGCTATCAAATGTGGTGGGGTGTGATGCCAAAACATTTCTCTGGTATGGGGGCACCAGTCCCCATATGTATCTTTCAATCTTTTTTCCCTCTGAAGGAATCATGCTGGGACAAAAGGCCACCAGTTCACAGAATCTGGCGGTGTAGGCGACTATGTTGGAGCCCTTCATGGTTAGGCTCCACAGTTCTTCTTCCAGCTTTTGGATCTCGCCCCTCGGGCAATATTCCTCAATCATGAGGTCTTTCAAGGTTTCCCACCCCATCGCATTAGCCACTATAAGAGTTAGTGACTTAACATGGCTGTTCCACCATGTTAGGGCTTTTGTTTCAAAGGTGCAAGCAGCATACTTCACCTTGCTCTCCTTGGGACAAGAGCAGATTTCGAAAACCGATTCGGTTTTCTCGAACCATTGCGAGAGGGCAATGACTCCGCCAGTCCCTTTGAAGGATAATGGCTTGCAGTTCGTGAAGTCCTTGTAGGAGCACTCTTTCGAGCGCACAGGAGCTTCAACCTGAACCGACTGAACAGGGGTTCCTCCTCCAGTAGAACTAGACAAATGATATTGGGCCATGGCGGAAGCCACAGCCGCGGCTACGGCAGCATTTAGAGCTGTCATGTCGAACTGAGGAGTAGGTGGTTGTGGAGGTGGAGGAGGTGGTGTTTCGTTATTTGGGTTTCTCCTTGGATTTCTGCGAGGCGGCATCTTTGATCTATAAGTTTATGAAGATGAAAGCATTGGTAAGAATTCAATAGAAGAATTGACGAGAATGACTAATGGACTAATTCCCCATAGCCCAACAATACGATTGAATGAAGATTTAAACTAATAGCAATATAAAATACTCCTATAGTATTTTAAGTTTAATGTTATGTTCTAGTGTTCTCATTGTAGGGTTGTTGGTAAGATTTTAGACTTGTGGCAACCACACAATTACACTTAGGCACATGCTAGTCAACTCTCGGATAATATAGTTGATCAGGCTATATCTTCCTAGTTTTGACCATACGTCTCTAAGTCCACCTGTGTTGTTCAACAATCGTAATTCTTTTGTACTGTACTAGTGACATTGATTTTAGTATGAATGCAGACCTGTATACTTACTTAAATATTTTATTATTTATAAGTATAAACTCTTGGTCAGAGTATTTTTAATCCCTTATGTATTCATAGTTAGTATATCTTTTATGGGTTGATATACTTAATTCACTATAAACAATGCTCTGATACCAATCTGTCACACCCCAAAACCACGAACGGCGGAAACGTTCCGGGGCGGAGGACGTCATGTACAGTATCACAAACAATGAATAATAGTAAACAAGCAACAACATCATCCATTGCATTAATAAAATAATTTCATACATGTGTGTTCTTGTCAAAGTTATAGACACCAAAATATACATATCAAAATAATAAGATGAGTCTTGAACGAACTCCATCTTCTCAAAAACCTGGCAGCTGTACCTGTCTAGTAGTGACCTGAGAATACAAGTTATTTTGAAAGCGAGTATCAGCTTAATGCTGGTGAGATCATAAGTATATTAATGTCTGAGTTTGTATGAAAACGTTAGTAAGATGTTTCTGCAATATGTTTTTGTGTAATGTTTGAACTCTCCTAGAAAACCCTATGTTTTCTACTAACTATAGCCTTCTACCAAGGCATCTAGTGTCTGTGCGCATGTCTCTTGAGAGAGAGTGTGTGTTTTCCCCACTTCGTACTATCATTTACCAAAAATATAGATTCTACATTACCGTGCTTCGTGTGAAAATTCACGAAGTGAATGTAAGTGGGAAAAATGAAATAGTACTATGGTGTAGTGTCGTACTACAACCGTACTAATTACCTTAAGTCTAGGGTAACTTTTATAAGTATCGTAGTATTTGTAATAAGTGACTACTCCAGTACTCCTATTGCCTTATTTGAGGGATAAGGCCTAATGTGACGGCTAGATCCCAGGCTAAACGCTCCCCTATCAAAGGGATTTTAGGACCTTTACATGACGCTTGCCTGTATGCAAACCATGAACATCCACATTACTATGATCATGTATACCCGATATAACTACCACAATGCGTTGTGATTCATCGGTATAGTTAGATCCTTAACTTGTTCCTATGCTATAGCACCTAATGATGTCTATCCTATCAAAGTATATGTAATCGCACTCATGTAAACGAATATGTGTAAACGTACTCATGTAAGTGTAATTATGTAAAACATATCTATGTAATAGTATAGTAATGGACTGTAATGTTCTGCGTGTGCTAGCTGTAACGAATGTTCTCTCTCTATCTAGCAAGTATTGACTCATGAATGAACTGACTCATTGTATGTTTCATCGTTCTAGTAATAATAGACTCTTCTTGTGCTACCCCTATGGTAACTTACTGGTGATGTACTGGTACGTATGAACATGGGAGTATACCCTTGCTACCCAAGGGTATCGAATGAACTGTAAGGACTTTTTATGACTATATATGTACACATGATATATAACTAATATTTAAACGACCTTCGGATGGGTACCCGATATCCCACCAGACCACATCTCAAGCATGAAAAGGAAATAGGGCAGGCAGGCCTTCCTAAGCTTTTTAAACATTGCTTATATAACTATACATACCTAGACATGCAATTGATAATAAGGAAAACAGAGTTTAAACAAATGTATTTGATAAGTATAAGGAAATCACTGGTTTTGTAGTTATTAATCACATTTGATTGATGTAATAACTATAAGTACTTGACTTGTATTCCCTCCCCCCCCCCCTAAAGCATTTAAAAACATTTAAATCATTGGTTAAGGGGTATGAACTCACTTGTGGTGAATGGATTGGATTGAAGTGTCGGGTACCGTGCTAGGTGGCAAACGGAGACTTGTTCACACGCACGAGCCTAGTTATCATATAATGAGCATATATATAACTAATTAGCCAAATAATAACTTAATGAAATAAGTTGGGACACTCAGGAACATGTAAACACTTTGTATAAGTGTTATAGGTCCTAATGGTTGCATCTAAGTTGCTATGGGACAAGGCTAAAGGGGTTTAATGTACCAAATGACCTTGAATAAGAGTTTACTACCCAATAAACCCCACACAAGGAGTTTACGGTCGTAAACCCTTGATTTTACGGCCGTGAACTCTAATCTTGGTGGTTTTGGGTGTTTTAAGATGCTAAATGATTTCTAGAATAAGCCTAGCTTGGTGGTTTAATCCTTTGGGTAGTTTAGGGCATAGAAAATACTCCTTTGAGGAGTTTACGGCCAAGAGACCATATCCCTTAGAGTTTACGGCCGTAAACTCTCATGGGATGGTTGTTTTAATTCTTTCAAGTCTCTTGCACAAGAAGGATAATTTCTAGGCTTTTGATTTAGGCTAAGGGGGACCCTAGGCACACTTTGGTGCCTTTACTTGGAGTTTACGGCCCAAGAGCATTTCTTGGCCGTAAACTCCCTTTTAGGGATGATTTTGATTTGTTTTAGTCCCCATTTTAGCTACAAGTATTTGAGGGTAATAGTCTAAAGCCTTAGGGGGTGATTAGGGCTCATTATGCCCTTGAAAATGGTGTTTACGGTCCAAGAAATTCTTGGGCCGTGAACTCCTAAAACTTGGTGTTATTGATTGATTTCTAGCCTCAAAAGATCCTACATATTATGCTAAACTAGTTGCCTAACAAGGAATTGGGACTAGATAGCCTTAAAGTTCCATTTTGGAGTTTACTCCCCAAGAACGTTCTTGGGCGGTAAACTCCCGGATCTCACATATTTGACATGTAATCTATGTTATGAAGCATAAAATAAGTATTATAACACAACTAGGGAAGTGTACTCACGATTTGGGATGAAAACCCGAAGATTCGTGAGAGAGAAAATGGCTTTTCTCTAGTTGTAAATGTGAATAATGAATAATTTAGTTCAGAATTCTATTTATAGTCCTGAAATATTTTTGGCAAAAATATTTTTATTCTGGAATTGGACTCTAACATTATGAAGTGTTGAAATGCTCAAGTTTCACAAACCTATGCGCATCCACTCTCCTGATATCTCCTTAAACGTAAACCCTAATGTACACAAACTTCTTCGGGAAAAGTCTGAAGTTCATTGAAACTGGACTAGCTTCTATTGAATAGATAATGTTCGTACAAAATGGAAATTTCGGGTTGTCACACATTGCATGTATTTTATATAAAATACTTCATAATATTGTATTGGAAGAAAATAACTACACACTCACTTGATCAGAAGATGATCAGACAGCACTACGGCTTGTAGAAGTAGTATTCTTCGGTAGATCTGGAAGATCTTCACAAAAACCGGACTCCTCGCGAGCAGAGCTTCGGCTCGGGAATTGCACTTCTCGGGATCTTCGGGGCTTCGGGACTTGCTTCAGGATATTTCTTGCACGTAAATCAAGGTACAACGGGAGAGAGAGGAGAGAATATAGCAACCCTAAAAGGTTGGCCCTTCAAATCTATTTATAGGGCAAATTTGGCCCTTGCCACGTCGTGGCACCCTTTTTCCATGTCGTGGGCTTGGTCTTCACTGCATACGTCATCCCAAGTTGTATCTGGGGGACTCCCGAAGGTGTCAGAAGACTTGCCACGTCGAGGCACTGCTTGCCACGTCGTGGTCTCTGACACAACTTTGGGGTTCGCGCCCCAAATTTCAGAAATTAATAACTTTCGCATACGAACTCCGTTTTCAACGTTCTTTATATCGACGCGAAGGTGATATTATGCTCTACAACTCTCGTTTAGACTCCATTGGCTAATTTTGAATTGATTTTTAATATATTATAAGTATATTACTTATATAGTATTTTTAGTAGGTCGGGACAGGAAAACTCTGTTCGAAATTCATAACTCCTTCATCTGAACTCCGTTTTTGTCTGTCTTTTTATCTTTGGACTAATATCAATGAGATCTTTAATTCTCATTTAGAATTTTTTGGCTAAATATCACTCGATCTCTATTTCGAGTATTCGGGCTGCATACCGCTAAGTCGAAACTTCGAAAAATCATAACTTCCTTATACGAAGTCAGATTTGGCGTTCTTTTCATGCACGCTCTCGGTTTAACTAACCCTACGACTTTCGTTTAGATCACTAAGGCTAGATATCGCTCTATCTTAAATTCATATTTTACGTCATTCGGCGTCGTGCCGGTTCTGTCGCGAAACTTCGACAGGTCATAACTTATTCGTTATAACTCGGATTTCGGCATTCCTTATATCTTCGGAATCCTTGTTTCAACCACTAAAACTTTATGTAAAGATATCGGGCTTATCTCACACTTCATTTTGACGCTTATTTTTATTCTTAATTAAATTAAGTCACACAATTAAGCACATAACACATAATACTTAAATATTTCATCATTAATACTTCAAAAAGAGTTACAAGGTTTAACCTAGACTATTACATCAATGATAATGCCTAGCCTGGAAACGTGGGTGTTACAAAAGACATGAAGGTGGGTGTGTTGTTGTTGGTGAGTGGATGTGTGTATGGCTGGAATTCCCGGAAAAGGCATCACCACCACTATAGGGTGGTGGCTGCCGCCTTGAACCACCATTATGTGTGTTTATCTTAATAGTGTGTGTATTTTAGTGTATGTGTGTGTGGATAAATTCGGTATTTCACATTGTAATTGTAACAAAAAAAAAATAATGAAAAGAACTTGAAAACCACCACCATAGGGTGGTGGCTGCCGCCACCGGCCACCGTGTTGGGTGGCGGTGTGTTTTACTTGTGAGTTTGATTCGTTTGGGGGTGCTTGAAACCCTAATGGTCCAAAGTAGCTCAAATGGGCCCAATAAAGCTTAACGGACCCTAATAAAACCCTAATGGGCTCAATGATATTCTAGTGGGCTTGATAGGCTCATATAAAGCCCTAAATAACCTAAAAGTCCAACAAATTAATAATGGGCTAGTATTTGTGTTGGAAAACCCTAATGCCAATAAATCTTAATTTGGGGACTTAATCGGGACTCTCGGGAATTATTTAATAATTTGGAATATTGAATAATAATCATTGGCGGAAATTAATCTAAGCAATATTGGACTTAATGGATTAAGTCCTTAATGGGTTAAGTAGGAAACTTAACCATAATCATCATTTTATGTGAAACCCTAATTTCACTTGGGTTTAGTGTTGGACCTTTCTATTGGGCCTAAATGATTGAGATAATAATGGACCATTCAAGAGCAAGCAATTGAACTAGAATAATTTAATGGGCCTGGGGTAAGGCCCATATAAGGGGCTTGGGCCCAATTTGGAAAATTGGGCCATATATGGGCCATAGTTTGGGCCTTAATGATTATACGGTGTTGGGCCTTAGAATGAGACCATGTGTAGGCCTAGGCCTAATTTGGAAAATTGGGCCATGTGTTGGGTTTGATTCCTAATTGAATTTGGGTGTATGGATTGGGCCTTGGGCTTGAATGAGCCAAGCTTGGGGTAATGTAGTAATTATCCAAAGAATGTACTATTGGTTATGTGTTGGGACCCAATTATTAATTGGGTGATGTTTTGATATTGACAGATCGGGAATCTGTCATCCAGCAGCTGGGGTCAAGTCTGCGGGACTTCAGCGGTGTGGGGTTGAGTCTACGGGACTTCAGCAGTGCGAGGTGAGTGACCTTCCAGTAGCGGTGGGTCTACAGCCACAATGCCGGCCCACCAGTAGGAATTGTATGATAGATGTTTGTCTCTGTGATATTCATCTAGGGTTGCTACTACATGTGATATGTTATTGTGCTAGTATGATGTGATGCTATGTGCTAGTGACAGTAGGGGGAGATAGTCCCCCAAAATACCGGTCGATAGGGCCGAAGGGGCGGTCGTGCCCAGCCATGCTAGATAGATTATGTGATATATGTGTTATGTGGTAGTAGTAGGGGGTGAAATAGTCCCCAGTATCCGGTCGAGAGGACCGAAGGGGAGGCCAGCTCCCAGATATGCTAGTCAGTATCCGGTCGAGAGGACTGAAGGGGAGACCAGCACCCAAATATGCTAGTCAGTATCCGATCGAGAGGACCGAAGGGGAGGCAAGCTCCCAGATATACTGGTCAGTATTCGGTCGAGAGGACCAAAAGGGAGGCCAGCTCCTAGGTATACTAGACAATATCCGGTCGAGAGGACCGAAGGGGTAGGTCGGGCACCCAGATATGCCTGACAATATATGTATGTTATGTGAGTGTATGGTATGTGGTATGATGGGGGAACAAACTAAGCTTCGTGCTTACAGTTTTCAGTTTTGGTTTCAGGTACTTCGTGTTTAAAGGAAAGGAGCCGGCTTGATCGCAGCGCATCACACTATGGTTTTCCGCACATGAGATCTTTGGGATTACACTCTGATATTATTTTATGATAACACGTTTGATTATTTCTACCTTGGTTTTGACATGACATGATATTACGGATGTTGTATTACACTGTTGTTTTTTTTATAATGACGTATTTAAAATGAAATTTTTGGCCTGTATTTTTGGGATTTTACATGAACTCCCACATCCACTCATCGATCGAATCAGTACCTGTACCTAAGCCGGAACTAGAACCTAAACTGCTTTTCTGATTGCTCATCACCATTGTGAAAAATAACAACCATGAAAATGATGAGAACATAATCGTGAATCCTTATCCAACAAGCTTCCTAGACTCTCCATGTGTAACATCCCTCTCTGGCACGTATCACAATATTGTCCTCTTTGGGCCACTCAGCACGAGGACTTCCCAGGGGGTCACCCATCCTGGTACTACTCTCGCCCGAGCACGCTTAACTGCAGAGTTCTTATGGGAACTGCTGCCCTCACGGCTTTAAAACGCGTTGTGATAGGGAAGGTATCCACACCCCTTATAAGGAATGCTTAGTTCTCCTTCCCAGCCAATGTGGGATCAGATCTAACCCACTTTCAATATTGTGATACGTGCCAGAGGGGGATGTTACATCGTGACTCTCCTTGATTCGAGTATGGATCTTGTGCTTTCAGTAGTATGGGCCCAATACTACCTTCCACACCTATCCATACTTTCGTCAAGAATCATCCTGAATCCTCTAAGTCACCTTCTCAGAATGATACTCCAAGTACTCACTACAGTGCAACTAAACCCACTGAATCACTTCCTAGGCTTTCCTCGGTTTCAAAGCTCGCCCTACCATCAGCTGCTAAAGAATTCCCCATAATGTCAGCTAACCACTTCATGAATACCATCACATGCAACAAGGCTTGGATACTCCTTTAAGTAAAAGACTCATCCCTACAATGGTTGGACTCAGACAAGAGCTGCACAATAGGACCAAATCTATCACACTGAGGTAATTCAAACCTCGTCACATGTGACTAACATATTCACTTAATAGTTAACTCACATCACTTAAGAGTTCCACAAACCACAAATCAATCAGCATTCGTGCAGTAACACTCCCAGACATAGAATAACCAAAGAACATCCAAACTCTCAAACCACTACTCATGCTAGGAACTCTATCTCTTACTAATAATTGTCTTATGCATGAAAATCATACACAATACAAGATCAAATAAACTATCGAATAAAAGACTCTACCCTAGGACAAATCATACACAATACAAGATCAAATAAACTGTCGAATAAAAGACTCTACTCTAGGACCACAACCAGACAAGGAACAAGAAATGAGGCCAAATCATTCATTCTACGGCTATATGATCCTAATCGTATACAATTTTTAAAGCATACACTTAGCAATTACTGATACCATTACATATTCCTAATCTAGCGTCCAATGCTTCCTAGGCTACAAGGCATCAAATATCAGACCAATCTATCATGCGATTCATGAAAGTATCCCTAGCCTTATCCTAGAATGCAAACATTCAAATCATATAAGATATCAACATATATGGGTATTCTGGGAATCACTTACTTGAGCTATGTCGATTGTACGCATCACACCTCCCTTTGTCTTTATAAAATCCTTTTAGAAATTTATTTCCTTTACAAAATCTTTTTAGAAACTCATTTTCTTTCAAAGGATTATCAATTCCTCAATTTGAGTTCATACATACTCGAGAGTGTGCCTGAATCCCTCAAACCAAGGCTCTGATACCAACTTGTAACGTCCCTTAAATTTCAAGGTAATCTTTTTAGTTCAACCATAAAACACCATTTAGAAATGCCAATCATTCAAAAGTATATTAATGTAAAAAGAGTTATCAGAGTACAATCCCAAAATCATCACATTGTGGAAACTTGGATGGATGCAGTGCAGTCACGTCGGTCCCTTCCCTTTCGAAACGCAAGTTGTAACATCCAAAAAATATGACCCATAAATTTTCATTTTTAAATTAATAAAACAGTAAACCATATCATTGTCATAAAACTCAGGTAATCAAATTTTATCAATACATCATCATTGTTAAAGTAAATCACAAAATGCGAAATCGAGTGGTGTGTGCTCTACAAGCATCTCGAGCTCTTCCCTTTGGAATCAGAAGTACCTAAAACATAAAATGAAAACCATAAGCCTAAAGCTTAGTGAGTTCCCCAAATGCCTCATACCACACATATCAAACATATAATGGTCCTTGCCTAATGAGTTTAACGGGCCTCGCCCACACTCGCATAACGGGCAGTATAAAAAACCATGACCATTCTGTTGGAATAGTGTCTAAGGCTGCAACTATATTAGGCAAGTATTTGACCCGATTGTGCATGGTCCTTTTGGGTTGCCTTCACCATAGCAACTTGATAGGATGATTTATTATGAGAGAATAAATATTATTAATATATTATGAGAATAATATAAGGAATAATAATATTTGATTAATATAAGTCATAAATTAATTAGTATTAATTTGGTGACTTAAAGAGATTAATTAAATAAGAGGGTATAAACTGTCAATTGTTTGATAGTTACACTTTAGACTGTAAATCCTTAAGGGATAAGGGATGGACGGATTCTAGGGCTTAGGATAGCTCAAAATCGTCCAAGGCTTATCTAAGGTAAGGATTTGGATTGATTTAAGGAAAGATTATCCAACTCGGGTTTAAAGGTGAAACCTTAAGGAGTCTACAAGTATAAATAGACCCCTTAAGCAAGGGAAATCAGCATCACTTCTAAAGAAGAGAACCCCTGGCCGATTTCTTCCCAACCTCTCTCTCAAATCATCCTCTTTGCTAGTTGGTGTTTGTAAGCCATTAGAGGAGTGACAATTGTGACTCTAGAGCTCCAAGACAATAAGATCAAACAAGAGATTCAAAGGTAAACTTCTAGATCTGATTTTGTATTTTTCTTGTACCTAATTAGTTATTAGAAGTCTTTGATTCAAAGCATGTTTAATTAGAAAGCCTAGATCCAAGCATTAGGGTTTTGCATGCGCACATAGGAAAGTTCTTATGGCTAAAACCCATCAGTGGTATCAAAGCCTAGATTGGTTTCTATTAAATTGTTGCTTGTTTGTTTGAATCTTATTTGCAAAATTCGATTTTTGTGTTTCTGAGTCATGGACTCGGCGAGTCCAGAATGGGTACCCGGCGAGTCCGAGCATCAGGAAAGGCCAGATTCGGGATTTTTTTATGATTATCTTATGGAAACTTACCTTAATCATATTAGATCAACCCTAATCCGATTTTTTGATATATATGAGTATAATCTTGATCGAATTAAAGATATTTATCAACTAATAAAATATTTAATTTCCTTATATGATAATTAATTAATTATTTTGATTAAATTGGTAATTATCTTACAAGAAATCTTGAATAAATCAAATATGGATAATTATGGAATTAATTGTTAATTAAAATCATTTGTTATTTGATCCTCCATGTTTTAAATGTTTAAAACTTGTCCTCAAGTTTTGAAATTTATGTTTTGTGATTAAAATTTTTAATTTAGACAATTTAAATTTCAAACCCTAGATTTTTTTAAAAAGTTTAAAATACAACCCTATACTAATATAATATTACAAGATTAATATATATATATATATATATATATATATATATATATATATATATATATATATATATATATATATGTATAACTAAAACGCTAGTCTTACCGTTAGTAGGCCTCATTCACGAAGCCGATCTATAAGGTGGGTATAAGGTTGCGGCCTATAAAATGGTGCTTAATGGGTGTACACTCACACCCACCGCTTGCTTGATCGGTGGAGGGTCGTTAGCCGAATGGGTAGGATAGGGCAGCCTCATCCTCTCATTAAAAGTATAATATGAAATACAAAGTAACTACATTTTTTTAAAAATTTCCCAATCTTAGTTACTATAGGAAAAGTGAATTGATGCAATCCCATGAAATTACACTTTGCACCCTTGCTAAGAAGTTAGTGGAGCGTGTGTGGTTTACCGGCACACTAATTGGTTCTAAGCAAAGGGGGCAAAGGGTGATTCATTGTTTATCATACTTCGATGGAGCGTGTGTGGTTTACCGACACATCGAATAGGTGATTGTTACAATGAAGGCACCGTGTTAATTTGCATGGTAATTCACACCCGCTTTGTGATCCTCGGTATCCTAGTCACAAACAAGAGGGGCATATCGAGATTTAAACATGCCATTGAATAGTTTCAATGAATCTCATCCAAACCTAGGAATTCTCAATACATTTAGGACTTAAAGTTATGTTTTATGGTGGAGAATTAGTGAATCGTCATTCACTTACCTTCATATTATTTGCATGTTGGATTACGGCATTCCTTTTATAATATGTAAATATTGTTGTTGGATCCTAGCCCTAATTTTTCTTATTGGGTGATAATTAGGGATTCATATTCTAATCTATCTTTGTCCTTTCTATTTGTAGATGTCGAACGCAAACAACGCTGCTGCTAGTTCTTTCACATTGATGAGCCTTTGTCAAAAGGTCACTTTCGATGGGACGAACTTTAGCGAATGGATAAGATACATTCGCACCATTGCTCGCTATGAGGATAAGGAGTATGTCCTCGATGGGAAGCTCGAGAAAACTAACCCTGAAATCGCTACACCGGCTAAAATGACCGCTTTTGAAACACATGAGCACGATGCAACGAAAGTACATTGCATCATGATAGCCACCATGAACTCCGAATTCCAAAATTCCTATGAGGACATGTACCCGTACGAGATGCATCAAGACTTATTGGAGAGATACCACCAAAACGCGAGACAAGAGTGTTATGAGATTTTCACTAACATGATTTCCGCTAAGATGGGTCATGGAGAGTCTCTTACCATGCACCTGCAAAAGATGCAAAGGTATGTCAACCGTCTTCGCAAGTTGAATGTTGACTTTGGGGAAGACTTGGCAATCGACATGGTGCTTCACTCTTTTCCTCCAAGATACAATCAATTTAGGATGACCTACCACATGAACAAAGAGGAGGTCACCCTAAGCAAACTCCAAGGTCTCTTGAGGGTCGCTGAGAGAAACTTCAAGGACAAGTCTGTTGCACCAACTCCCAATCCACCCGCTACTCCTGTCTTGGCTATTGGACAAGGAAAGGGAAAGAAGAGGAAGGCTTCGTCTAAGAACTATCGCAAGGCTAAAGCCCGAGATGGTGCCTCTTCTAGTGGGACCAAAGTTGATCCTGCTAAGCCCTGCCCTAACCCAAAGGAGGCAGAGTGCCACCACTGCCACAAGATAGGACATTGGAAGAGAAGCTGCCAGAGTACCTGCAAGCCATCAAGGAAGGAAAGATCAAGCCATCTTTCGCAGGTATATACACAATCAAATCTAACGATTCATCTCATGCTATTTCTTGGGTTCTTGATACCGGTTGTGGTTACCACATTTGTTCTAATGTGTAGGGACTAAGAAGAAATAGGGATGTGGAGGCTGGTAGAATAAATCTAATCATGGGGAACAGAAGATCGTCGCCTGTGACCAAGATTGGAGTGTATTCTTTAGTGCTTAGGAATGGTTTAAGTTTAGATTTGAACAATTGTTGCTATTCGCCAGAAATGGCTAGAAAGATAATTTCATTTCATGGTTTGTTTAGACAAGGTTTTAGATTTTCTTTTAATAATGAGAATGGTTCTAATATTAGCTTATCTAAATGGTGTCTTTTATTTTGAAGTTATACCATGTAATGGAATATATGAAATTGTTATGATTGTTGATAACTTAGGAAATGATGTTTTGAACATAGATTCTTCCAATAGTATGGATAAAGCATCCTTGTGGAATTGTCGTCCTTGACATGTCAACAAGAAACACATAGCCCAACTCCAAAAGGATGGAGTGTTGGAGTCATTCGACCTTAGGGAACATGACACGTGCGAATCTAGTTTGCTTGGAAAGATGACTAAGTCACCCTTCGCTGGCTCTTGCGAAAGGGGTGAGGGTCTATTGGACCTAATACATACTGATATATGTGGACCGTTTAGATCCACCACAAAGGACGGGAACCGCTTCTACGTGATGACTATAGTAGATATGGGTATATCTATTTAATCAAGCAAAAGTCAGAAACTTTTGAAAAGTTCAAAGAGTTCAAGAATGAAGTGGAGAATCAATTGGGCAGGAAAATCAAGATGCTTCGATCCGATCGAGGAGGAGAGTACCTAAGTCTTGAATTCCACGATTATCTCAAGGAGTGTGGAATAGGTTCACAATTAACGCCACCTAGGACACCACAATTGAATGGTGTGGCAGAAAGGCATAATCGAACCTTATTAGATATGGTTCGCTCTATGATGAGTCGTGCTTCACTACCTATCTCTTTTTGGCGGTATGACTTAGAGACTGCCGCTCATATCCTTAACCGAGTCCCTACTAAGAAGGTTGCCAAAACACCTCACGAGATGTGGATAGGGAAAGCTCCCTCGTTAGCACATATCAAGGTTTGGGGTTGCGAGGCTTTCGTAAGACGAGATACTCACGACAAGCTCGAACCTCGTAGTGAGCGATGTATTTTCATCGGCTACCCGCAGAAATCCTTTGGATATCTCTTCTATAGACCGAAGGACAATGTTGTCTTTGTTGCGAGGAGAGGGGTTTTCCGAGAGCGAGAACTCATAAGCCAAGGAGACAGTGGGAGGCAAATCGAGCTTGAAGAGATTCAAGAGTCGATGGATGAAGGAACCTCTACCGCTGGCACTCAACCCGAGGAGGAAACTCCGATTGAACCAATTGACGAGTCCTTACCTCTTAGACGTTCCGAAAGAGTTAGAGTTCAACCCCAGTTTTATGGTTTTCATATTACTACCGAAGGGGACACGTATATTAGTGATGGTACACTAATAAATCTTGATGAACCTAATAGCTATAAGGAAGCCATGGCAGGCCCGGAGTCTGCAAAATGGAAAGAGGCAATGGATAGCGAGATCCAATCCATGTATGATAACCAAGTTTGGAATTTGGTTGATTATGTGCCCGGACGTAAGACCGTTGGGTGCAAATGGATCTTCAAGAAGAAGACCGACGTGGATGGAAACGTACACACATATAAAGCGCGATTGGTCGCGAAGGGCGTTACTCAAACTCCCGGAGTTGACTATGATGAGACCTTCTCACCAGTTGCGAAGATAAAATCTATTAGAGTGATGCTAGCGATTGCCGCATTTCATGATTATGAGATTTGGCAAATGGATGTCAAGACTGCTTTCCTTAATGGGAAATTGGCTGAGGATGTTTACATGGCTCAGCCAGAGGGGTTTGTGAATCCGAAGCATCCGAATAGAGTATGTAAGCTTGAGAAGTCCATTTATGGACTTAATCAAGCATCTCGCAGATGGAATCTTTGCTTCGATGAGAAAGTCAAAGAGTTTGGATTTGTACGAAGCGAAGATGAATCGTGTGTATATGTCAAAGCCAGTGGGAGTATAGTAAGCTTCCTCGTTCTATATGTCGATGACATATTACTCATAGGAAACGACATCCCGACTCTGCAGGAGGTTAAGTCCTGGATCGGGAAGTGCTTCGTTATGAAGGACCTCAGAGAGGCTTCTTACATTTTGGGAATAAGGATAGTAAGAGAAAGAAGTAAGAGACTTATAGGACTTAGTTAGAACAATTACTTAGAGAAGCTACTAAACCGTTTTAGTATGGAAAACTCGAAGAAGGGAGAATTACCGATACAAAGTAATGCCAAGTTGAGTTAGACTCAAAGTCCGAGTACCGAAGCTGAAATAGCAGAAATGATCTGAGTACCATACGCTTCCACAGTTGGCTCAATCATGTACACTATGACTTGTACTTGCCCTGATGTAGCCTTTGCTTTGAGCATGGTTAGCAGATATCAAAGGAATCCTGGCAAAGCCCATTGGATTACGGTGAAGAATATCCTTAAGTAACTTCGGAGGACGAAGGAATGGTTCTTAGTCCTCGGAGGGAGTGATGACTTGAAGGTGCGAGGGTATAGTGACGCCAGCTTTCAGAACGACATGGACAACTACCGTTTGCAGTCGGGCTGGGTCTTTACCCTGAATGGAGGAGCAGTGACTTGGAAAAGTTCCAAGCAGGAAACCGTAGCTGATTCAACGTGCAAATCAGAGTACATTGCAGCGAGCGAAGCGTCGAAGGAGGCAATATGGCTGAAGAACTTCATCGGTGATCTTGGAGT
This sequence comes from Lactuca sativa, assembly GCF_002870075.4. Lineage (NCBI taxonomy): Eukaryota > Viridiplantae > Streptophyta > Magnoliopsida > Asterales > Asteraceae > Lactuca > Lactuca sativa. Next base: position 60,953,734 of record NC_056625.2, on the reverse strand, counting down.
TGTACCTGCCATAAAGGAGCCCATGGAGATTTTCTGTGATAATGAAGGAGCGGTTGCCTTGACCAAGGAACCGAGGGATCATGGTAGATCTAGACATATCGACGGAAAATATCACTTTATTAGACATCGTGTAGAAGAAGGACAACTCGTAGTGAAGTGGATATCATCGGAAGATAACCCAACAGATCCGCTTACGAAGGGACTGAGTAGGGTTAAGCACTTGCAGCATGCTAGGAGTATTGGGCTGAAGGATAATATTAGCATAGATTAGATAGTATTAGAAACGTGTAATAGATAAATGTAATTAACATTTTCATGATTAAATAAAGGAGTTTTATTTATGAGGAATGTTACTGTCTTATGTTAATTGTTTAACTATTATTTCACTTTCCTTGTTTTGACTTCCAGAATAATTGAGTTTATTAAGAATAATCGAATTATTCAAATTGTCCACAATCGTTCATATGTTGGAAGTAGATATGAATGAAGATTGTCGTGAATTGGTGCGTAGATTGTCTAAATTGTATTAGACATAGCAAAGGGTTGTTGTGACGTTCATGAGTGCTTATGAACTGGTTTTGAGCATTGGAACAAACCCATGCTTGCTGGAATCACCTTATGGAATATGATATAAAAGGGTGATCGCAAGACGATAATATCATATAGTCTTAGAACCTAGATATATGGTTTGTTATTTGTTAATTGATTGTACATTGATAAAGCGAAAACGCATCAGTAACTCGGTGTTATAAAACGCATTGTTGTGTATAGTTGATTAATGAATAAGTAAATGCATATAAGTCGAAGTTTATCTGTAACTTTTATCCTAAGAAGGTAAAAGTGATATCTCGGCCGCTCGATGATTTGATTTGACTTATGTGCCGGGCCCGATCAGAACTAAATTGATGTGTTCGATTAAGTTCTATGTCAAATAAATCAGAGATCGAGAAACCTAAATGCTTGACTAATCATTCCATAGAATTGCCAGCATGATATCTAACAGAGGACTGTACGATCCCTTATCTAAAGGACAAGATTGATTAGATCAGAGTTTGACAGCGTCTTTGAGAGCTACGATTGCAAATCGAATTGTACTTGTGCATATAGTTACTAGACTTATCCAAGTGGGAGACTGTTGGAATAGTGTCTAAGGCTGCAACTATATTAGGCAAGTATTTGACCCGATTGTGCATGGTCCTTTTGGGTTGCCTTCACCATAGCAACTTGATAGGATGATTTATTATGAGAGAAAAAATATTATTAATATATTATGAGAATAATATAAGGAATAATAATATTTGATTAATATTAGTCATAAATTAATTAGTATTAATTTGGTGACTTAAAGAGATTAATTAAATAAGAGGGTATAAACTGTCAATTGTTTGATAGTTACACTTTAGACTGTAAATCCTTAAGGGATAAGGGATGGACAGATTCTAGGGCTTAGGATAGCTCAAAATCGTCCAAGGCTTATCTAAGGTAAGGATTTGGATTGCTTTAAGGAAAGATTATACAACTAGGGTTTAAAGGTGAAACCTTAAGGAGTCTACAAGTATAAATAGACCCCTTGAGCAAGGGAAATCGGCATCACTTCTAAAGAAGAGAACCCCTGGCCGATTTCTTCCCAACCTCTCTCTCAAATCATCCTCTTTGCTAGTTGGTGTTTGTAAGCCATTAGAGGAGTGACAATTGTGAATCTAGAGCTCCAAGACAACAAGATCAAACAAGAGATTCAAAGGCAAACTTCTAGATCTGATTTTGTATTGTTCTTGTACCTAATTAGTTATTAGAAGTCTTGGATTCAAAGCATGTTTAATTACAAAGCCTAGATCCAAGCATTAGGGTTTTGCATGCGCACATAGGAAAGTTCTTTTGGCTAAAACCCATCACATTCCTACAAAACCATGATCCAATACCTCAACCCAACTGGTCTCTACCAGGTCCCACTTGCATTGTCATAATCACACGTGCCTCGCCCATGGGTCCCACCCCTACTAGAGCTACACAGGCCTAACCCCACCTCGGACCCCAATGGTCCTCCTCCTAAAACAGGGAAATTCTCTCTGACAATCCTGCCTATCATGCCCAAGGCACGAACTGATCCTCCTTTATACTCATGACCACCTCAACGATAGTCTACCTGAAACTAGTGAATGTTACGATCCCATCGCATACTTACAACACTTTTATCCTATATGCCAATCCAGTGAATGCTACGGCCATCCTGCAGTCTTACAACATGTCCAACCAGCCATGGTTACCACCCGTGGTCTTACCACACCTATACCATCTAAACCCCAATAATCATGAGTCGAACCCGCATCCAACTGAATTCTAATCAAGTTTTCGGGTCATCCTTCGAACCCCAAAGCCTTTACTAAACAAGAACATACAACGAGGCTATAACACAACTCACAACCTAGATCCATCCACAAGCCTGTTATACATCACAAAGAAGACGTCGACTAGCTGTTGGAAGTTTCCTGAACTCCCAACTTACACAACTTCAAGAAGACGCCGACCACATGGATTTCGTCGAACCTCTCCCATCCCACAAAATTTGATGGATTCCCAAGCCATCTTACCTTCATATAACATGAACCGATGATGACCTACGCTTACCAATGCTAGCTTTCCATTCCTAGCCAATCTCGATTATTGCCTAACTCTTGAAATCTAAATGAATACTCCCCGGACTCTTAGCATGTCTGGTAACCCCAACCACTTCCCATGATACCGCACCAAATCCTTATGTCCTTTATGTTGGTGACAAAGACCATAACTAGGGCTGCAAACGAGCCGAGCCAAGCTCGAGCATGATCAGGCTCGGGCTCAGCTCGTTTAAATATTTATAGGATCGAGCTCGAGCTCGGCTCGTTTTGAGCCTTGTGGTACAAAGCTCGACATCGGCTCATTAAGAATTATACGGGCTCAGGCTCGGTTTGGGCTCGGCTCGTATACGGTATACTCTAATTTCCTAAAATGGTATTTATTAAATTATTATTTATTTTAATATATAAAAATAAAAATATTTTTTTTATTATATATATGTAGGCTCGTTTAGGCTCGCGAGCCTAATCGAGTCAAGTAACAGAGGCTCGAGCTTGAGCTCGTTTAATAAACAAGCCTAATATTAAGCTCGAGCTCAGCTCGGGCTCGTTTAAAATCGATCTCGATTCGAGCTTTTAACGATTCGATCTCGAGTAGCTCACAAGTAGCTTGGCTCGTTTGCACCCCTAACCATAACCCTTGCTCTAAACTGGCAAATCTTCACCCCAACTCCCTATCCTACGCAAAATCTTTGAATTTAAACCATCACCAACCCTTGAAATTGTTGGGTTTTGAGCATTCTAACACTCCTATAGTGTACATGCAACCTTATAAACCTTGGATCTATGTTTTCTCAAAATACATGCAAATAAGAATTTCCAAGGTTTACATCCTAACTAGCATGGCATGGGGAACTTGAATCATAAAATTACAAGTAGAATGACATACCTTTTAGTAGTGGTTGATTGCTTAGAGTTTGAGAGCCTAGCACCAATAGTGTGGATGCCTCAAATGAAAATCAGAAATCACCACAAACTTTGGAAAACTCTTGAGAGAATAATGCACACTCTTGAAATTGGCCACCACTATTGTACACACACAACTAGTCCAAATCAAGTGCCAAGGACTCCTTTATATAGTGTGGAGGATTAGGGTTACATCCATGTAAACCCTAATACCCATGACTCTTCCTTTCCAAGGATCCATGAATTAAAAGCTCCATGGACCATTCATGGACTCCCATGCAAGCCTAGCCCATTCCAAATGAGTATTAGCCTACACTATATAAAATACAAGAGCCCATATCTAATTAGTCACCTTTTTTATCACCAAATTAATTTATGATCAATACTAATTAAATAATATGATTTCATATTAATATATTATAACTTATAATATATTAACAAATCATAAATATATTATTCTTAAAAGGTTATCCAAATCGTTCGGGTGAAGTGTAACCCAAATGGACCATGCCGGGTCGGGTCAAGTGCATCTCAAATATTGTTATGGACTTAGACACCTTATCCAACAGTTCCCCACTTAGATAAGTCTAATAACAATATTTTCATATATGACTTCAGGAACCAACCGACAATCGTAGCTCTCAAAACTCTGTTGAACTATGAAGCGCCATTTTAAATAAGTGATCATATAATCCTCTATTCTAGATATTAGCCGGACAAACACATGGAACAATGTCTTACTTATTGTCCAGCAGTTCGTTTCTCGATTTCCAACTTGTTTGACATAGAACTTAATTGAACACATCAACTTAGTTCTGACCGGGACCGATACATAGGTCAAAACAAAATCATCAAGGGCCTAAATATTGCTTATAATCCTCCAAGGACTAGAAGGAACATATAAACTTTGACTCATATACTTGTTTCTACTACTTGTTGAATTATACACAAAGTCGCGTTTTATAACATCAATTTACTAATGTGTTTTCGTGCAATCAATGGATAACCAAATCATACGCAACAACTCACATCTCTAGGTTTGAAGACTTATATGATATTACCGTCTCACGATCACTCGAGATAAATTCCATGAAGTGATACAAGTGAGTGTGGGTCTAATCCAATACTCAGAACTTATGAGCACTCATGAATGTTGTAGCAACCATTTCTATGGATAAACACCTTTAGTCATCTGCAAGCCCTATTCATGACAGTCTTAATTCATACCTACTTTCGACGTATGACCGACTGTGGAAGTTTGAGTAACTTAGTCATTCGGAAAGAATAACCTAGTTATTATGGAAGTCAAAACATGCAAAGGGTAACGCAAGAATAATTGAATGCAATATGGTCTCAACACTTATGAGTATAAATAAAACATCTTTTATTCATCACCATATTGATTACACATTATTTTTTTTCGATTTATCAACTTAACACTTGAATTAAAACAATAGCTGTCTCATGCTCCAAGCATGTACACTATGTTTTTCTAAACAACAGTTATGCCATAATCCAAGTATGCAAACTATGTTTGTCTATGATCTTTACTTTGTGAAATAGATCAATTCAACATGGTTTCAATGATGCTCATTTCACAATCCCAAATCCTTACCGTAAATGTAAGAATATCAAATTCTTGTCATTTACTATAATCTGTTAGATTTTAAACTCATATGCATTGATCCTCTTGCAATGACTATGCACACAAGCCACAAAGACCTGGCAACAAACATTACAAAGTATTCCAGTGGAGATCAATTCCATGGAAACAAAGTCTCACATTCAAAGTACAATCCTTTGAATATCCTTCTTGCATAGAAGTTTCTAACTTTCTTATAGATTCTTAAAATCCAACTCCCAATATGGAACATATTTCTATATTCTCATTTTGACTACTACTTCTGAACAAGAGCTACCTTTATTCAGAATATGTCAATATGGCACTTTCCAAAATTTAGCATCATACTTCCAACTATCCATGAGAAACCAATCTTAGGTAAACCTCAGATTGTTCTCGACAATTGCTTAATAATTTTAGTCAAATCCGGTTCTATTCCTTATTTCCTCTTAATGCTTTAGGCGTTTTTGAAAATTTAGAACGGATAGATATTGTAGCACATGTGATCGATCCTATACCCGAAGCATATGGGACACGATTCATGATGTCTCACATAAAGACGTGATACTAGATCAGCCTTTTGCTACAATATTTTAGTTGCCATGTTTTCAAAAATTGACTATGAAGAGGGATACCGTAATCATAATCGAATTTTGAGAACGCAATACATATAGAATTCCCTTATGATGAACCATTCCAACATAAAATTCATATATATATATATATATATATATATATATATATATATATATATCAAGGTTGTAAAAAACGCTCGACGTTAGCTAGTCGGTGGACTAGGGTCAAGGGATTAATCGGCTAGGTGGAGATTTATCGGGGACCATTAATTGCTAATTTGTTGAATTTTAAAAAATTAAATATGACTAATATCTTATCAAAGTTGGTAAATACCACTACTATGATACCAAAATAGGTTAATATGATTAATACAACACTAATCATGCCTAAAATAGTTTCCATTGAAATAAAACTTCTTCAGAATGTTAAAATTTTATCGTTTTATAATGTTTCACTCATTATGTATGCAGGGATTAATCGTTAGGTGCTCTGTAATCGGTCGAGTAGCGCCTATGGATTAATCAGAGATTCATCTAGTCAGGATTTTTACAACAGTGATATATATATATATATATATATATATATATATATATATATATATATATATATATATATATATATATATATATTCTTGACTAAAGATGATTAACATCTCAATCCAAATGTTTAGGATTTAAAATGAAGTATAATCTCCTCTCCCTTAATTATAGCAAAAACAACCTTTCCCAAGCGAAACTTTTGTTTTTCTATAATTAACAATACTTATCATAATTGATTATGCTCCCACTAGCTTTGACATATACTTAGAAATCGACTTCTAGAAATCAATACTTTATTGACTTTCATCACCAAAGTTCAGACTTCTTATACGAGATGCTTCGACAAAACTTTATCTAAGCTTCTCAGACTCATACATCTTTCCTTAGATAGCTCACATGTGTGTCTAAACAATTATGAAGTGGGATGCCGGAATCATAATGTTTAGACCTTTTTGCCATTTCTCACAAGTCCATGTTAGTGTGTCGGTTAACCACATACGCTCCACTAACGACTTAGAGAATGCAAATATCACAATTGTTATCTACTTAAAATCTACTTAGTGAAAGCGTTTCCTTACCATCATTTTCATGAATCGGAAAGAAATCTTATGACACATAGATTTTATGGTGTATGTGTTCCTATCCATAAGAATCTGTCACAACCATAATTACAAGACAAGGTTAGTGACAAACTCAAAACCATATGGATTGAACCTGTTAAATATTGATTTCTTACCTCTTGGTAGCACAAGGGCCCACCATGGCTTCCAAGTTGTTATGCACACAATTGAGAACTCACAGAACTCACATACATAGCCAACTTTACCGGAATAGGCACAGAAATAAGAATTATGTCAACAAGATAGGTTACAAACCTCAAGTCTTGTGCTAGTGATAAACTATAGGTTTTATCCTAGATTAGTTCTTGAAACTTTCAAGACCTTTAAGACTCCCACTGTCCTCTTGACATATAAGTTTCTCTTTGTCAAGCACCACTCCTTGACAACCAAACAATTAATCAAGAGTCAGTGTGGATTCTTATCAAGATAAACACTTTACACAATTGGCCTTAGTTGGTATTTGTTTTATCCAAAACATCACAATTTACCAATTTCAAATGTACAAGAGTAGAAAACATTTTACTCTTACATTTGACAAGTGTTATAAACCTTTTTTAAGATGTGTTACTTAAGTTACAATCTTAGAGTACGACTCTAAGACTTGTTTTTGGAAAGAAGTATGACTCATCTTCTCGATTTTAACCACTTCAATAATTAATTACTCTTCTTCTTAGCCATAAGAATGCACTAAGATGTCCCTAAAGGATGAATTGTGATATGGTCTCACAATCATTAAGATGATCATAAAACATGACACTAAAGTACTCTCCCATCTTTTCAGATTTGAGAAACTTTTATCTTTCTGCCGAATTTGATTCTTCCCATTCGTTCTGGCATACATCGAAACTTTTCCAAAGTTTTAGAATTATACTTAAACTATTAAGTATAACTATATTTATTAAACTTTAGTAAATCATTACGAATAGTATTATCGATCCTTTTGGTGGACTTTGACCTGCACACACCCAGTGTACCCCATCCTTTAGTCTTTCACCTGACTCACTTGTACATGTGGTCAGGGAATTAGTCTTAACTTTCCAAAAATAAAAATTCTCATTCATCATGCAATACAACCTGCATGATTCCAAGTTTCGGTCCAATTGAAACTTGGGTGATTAGAATCTTTCCTTATTTGGTAAATTTAGACACAACCACAGATGAAAGAATCAAATTCATTATTGCTAGGAACATACAAACATTAACTTTCCATAAATGCCATTGCAAGGAGATATAAAATAAAGTAAAACAAAATTTTTATTTATTTATACAATGCGAAAAAAAACTTTTTCATTACAATGCAACTTTAAATGAAAACTATGCTATTACATATTTCCTAGCAATCTATCATAACTCCTAAGTAGTAGCTCAAGAATCCGATCTTCGAACCATGCGATTGAAATCCATCTTCGTGATCAGATTCAGCATACTCTTTCTTTTAAGCTTCCTTCCCTTTGCTTGATCCTGAAAAACATTAAAATGCAACTCAGTCACATCATGTATTAAGGATTAACAATTAGGAACTTAACAGAGTTAGATAGTGGACTTACCTGAAGCAGAACCATACATTTTGACTAAAGATCTCAGGTAGTCAGGGCAGCTTCGATTCTAATGTCCCTTTCCTTGGCAATAGAAACACACAGTCTCATCTGAGCCAGCACATTGATCAGTCTCATAAATGGCCTTTCTCTTATGATCATCACTTTTGACCATAGCCAATTCCTTCTCTTTAGGAGAAGGAATCATTTATGGGATGTCCATGTCAGCTTGGGAGGCAGACCTTCCAATCAATGTTGCTTGACCATTGTTCCAAATCATTGTTGATTCAGCAACAATTAGCAAAGAGGTAAGATCTATTAGGGTCATGTCGAGATCCGGTACATAGTAGTCTATAACAAACTCACTATATGACTGAGGAAGTGACTGAAGAACCCAGTCAATAGCCAACTTCCTTGGGAAACCGACACCTATCATCCTTAGCCTATCAATGTGTGCCTTCATCTCCAAGACATGTGCACACACTGCTTTCCATCATTGTGTTTACTATCCGATAGGACTTGAGTGAGTTTGAACTTTTCAAGTCTTCGAGCTTGTGGGTCGGGGAGAATAATTGGATGAGGTGGAGGAAGTGAAGCATGATGTTGTGGGACATCATCTTCAAAAAATTTGGTAAGATCATCCTTGTCTGAACCAGACATCTACAATGAGTTAGATGATTTAAAATCCTTTCTAGGACCCAACAATATTTTATAACTTGGAAGAGGGATGTCGTAATCCAAGCTATAGAATATTTGAAGGTAGGTGAATGACGATTCACCAATTTCCACCATGAAAAACAAAATGAATTATTAGGTTTTAATTGGATTTGAAATTCCTAGATTCTTTTGAGATTCATTGAACTTTTCAATGGCATGTTTCAATCTCGATTGTGCCCTTCAGGTCTTGTGACTGGGATGTCGAGGATCACAAAACAAGGTGTGAATAACCATGCAAATTCACTTGGTACCCTTAATATTATCACCTAATCAATATGCCGTTTAACCACACGCGCTCCACCGATCTATGATAAACATTAAGTCACCCTTTGCCCTCCTTACTAGTCTAAGTTAGTGTGTCGGTTAACCACACACGCTCCACCAACGACTTGGTAAGGTACAAAGTGTAAATTTCATGGGTTAGCACCAAATTCACATTTTCCAAAAGTAACTAAGATTGGGATTTATAAAAGATTTCGTTACTTTATATTCATCATTATACTTTTAATGAGAATTATAGTCCTTGTCCTACCCATTCGCCTAACAACCCTCCACCAGTCAAGGTAGCGGTGGGTGAGAGTGGACACCCATTAAGCTGTCATTTTATAGGTATTAACCTTATACCCCCCCTTATAGACTGACTTCGTGAATGAGGCCTACTATGTAACGCTCACGTTTCCAGGCTAGGCATTATCATTGATGTAATAGTCTAGGTTAACCCATGTAACTCTTTTTGAAGTATTAATGATGAAATATTTGAGTATTATGTGAATGATGTGAATTATGTGTTTATTTTCTTAATTATTATAATTTAATGAGTTAAGAATAAGATAAGCATCAAAATTAAAGTATGAGATAAGCCCGATATCTTTGCATAATGATGTAGTGGTTGAAACGAGGTTTCCGAATATATTGAGAATGCCGAAATCCGAGTTATAACGAAGAAGCTATGACCTGTCGAAATTTCGCGACAAAACCGGCAACGCTGAATGACGTAAAAAGTGAAATTTACGTTAGAGCAATATTTAGCCTTAGTTATCTAAACGAAATTCGTAGAGTTCGTTAAACCGAGAGTGTGCATAAAAAGAACGCCCAAATCTGACTTCGTATGAGGAAGTTATAATTTTCTGAAGTTTCGACTTAGCGGTATGCAGCCCGAATCCTCGATTTGAGATCAAGCGGTTTATAGCTGAAACAATCTAAACAGGAATCGAAGATCTCGTTGTTAGTAGCGAAACGATGAAAAGTTAGGCGAGAACGGATGTCGGATGAAGAAGTTATGAATTTATAACGAATTTTTCCTGTCCGGGCCTACTAAAAATTAAATAATAAAAATAAATTCGAAACTAGCCGACGGATTCTAAACGAAAGTTGTAGAGCGTAGTCTCACCTACACGTGGATATAAAGAACATACAAAACGGAGCTCGTATGCGAAAGTTACACAATTTAGAAGTTTGACGAGTCAAATTACGCCGAGCGTAATTTGAGTACGCCCAGCGTACTCAGATGGGTGCAAGTTGTCTGACCAATACTCGAGTGCCACCAATTGACGCATGCAGTGACGTCAAAGTACGCCCAGCGTAAATTGAAATTACACCCAGCGTAATCCCAGACCCCCAGCTTATAAATAGAAACCGAGATCAGCCATTTTCTCTTTTTCAAACTCTTTCTTCTCTCTAGTTTTTGCCTCGATTTGCATGCCAATCATATCCCGAAGCCCCGGTATCATTCCTGAGCCCCGAAACAAGATTCGATGCCCCGAGGATCCCGAAGAGCGTTATTCCCGAGCCGAAGCTCTGCCCGCGAGGAGTCCGATTTTTGTGAAGATCTTCCAGATCTATCGTAGTATACTACTTCTGCAAGCCGTAGTGTTGTCCAATCATCTTTTGATCAAGTGAGTGTGTAGTTATTTTCTTCCAACACATTATTATGAAGTATTTTATATAAAATACGTGCTATGTGTATATATTTTGTTATTATATGTGTGAATGTATATTCACTCTCTTCTATCTCATAGATCTGATTTATTCTCTATGAAATACATGTTATGTGTGTGTGCCTCATCTGTTATGTGGAATATGTATTGATTAAAGCATGCTATACAAGTTTTAAGCTATGTATAAAAATAAATATTTTTATCTACTAATATGTTGGGTAGAACATGGGTAGATAGTTGATGTGTGATAAACAGATGAGAGGCCTCGATGTTGTTTTGATTCAGTCATCTAGCGGAGTTTAGATGATGACCACGGACTTTTCTAGATAGTCGTGTGGAACACTAGCAGGCTCGCCACCTGTAGGTGTTAATGAACTTGGGTGTTCATTTGTTGTACCCCATCCCCCCCATGATTGCCTTATTTGACATATATTGCCGGGAAACCCCCGAATGCATGTATTGTCGCCCCGATGAAATATTCTAAGACTAGTTCCCTTGTGTTAGTTGTTTTAGGGACGTAAAGTGAGAATAACGGGAATGGGTAATTGGGTTATTGTTGGTTGGTGGAATTAAATATAATTATTTATTGTGGGTTGAAAACCATATATGCTCACCAGGCTCCCAATCCTGACCCACTCAGTTTCTTTGTATTATAGGAAGTGGCACGAGGGCATAAGATGGATAATCATCAAGTTGTTTTGTTTACAAGTCTGTATATTTGTATATTTGTTGAATGACTTGTAATGTTATCGCTTATGCTTTATGGTCTGTATCGGAACCTGACATCCCGAGTTTTGATTATATAATGAAAATACATTTCTTTATGAAATGCTTTGGTAAATATTATTTTATCAAACTTTGTGTTTGGGAACAAAATCCGCATCTCTTTTAAAATCAAAAGGATTTACTCTGAAAATGTTTAAAAAGCATAAATGAAACCGGTCTTTTTTGGCCGAGATTTTGGGGATGTCACAGTTGGTATCAGAGCATTAGTTTAAGCGAACTAGGAATTTGTAGGATTTTTAGACTTAAACTTAAAATGCTAAGTGAAATTTTGAGATGTGTGTCTGTGATATTTTAGACACGAGCACTAGTTTATTTTAGGAAAATTGCCTAAAATGCTTTTATGTGCTAAATGTTATATGTTTTCCATATATGATATTATTTGTTCGGATCTATGGTCTGTTGCCGACCGGATCTGGAAACCTTATGTGTGTAGGATTCTAATCGTACTTCTACGATATTAGAACTAGCATGTAAACGTTTCGACGTGATAAGGATGATTTGAATATCTATCGTGAATAAGGATCTAATTTCACCTTATTGGGTGTGTAGATCAAAAATGGTGAGAGCAAGAAGTGGAGTTGGAAATGCTGATGAAAACAGGAATGAACCACCAGTGATTGAGCAAATACATGTCATAGCAGCAGCACCTGAGCCGATAACAATGGCCGGTGTACAATTGACGATTCAAATGATGTTGGATCGTCAAATGGAGGAGACTAGGCGGTTACTTCAACAGAATCGTGAAGAAATGTCAATTCAAGTGGAAGAGCCCGAATTAAATGAAGGGCACTCGGAAGGTCGAAACTTCAGTGGGTCTATTGGTCAAGCAAACCCACCGATAGTTAGGCAAAACAACCATTATGGAAGGAATGATGGAATGGGATGCAAGTACAAGGACTTTCTAACTTGCAAACCATCGACCTTCAATGGAAAGGAGGATCCGATTGGAGTTATCGATTGGATCTCAGAAATGGAGTTAGTCGTCATGACTTGTGGCTGTAGAGGCAAGTTGCAGACTATCTATGAAGTGCGTCAGTTCCGAGGTGGAGCCGTTCGATGGTGGAACACTCTAGGAAAGACTTTAAGCCCTAATGAGCCACTGCAGTTGTCATGGGCAGAATTCTTGGTGCAGTTCAAGTGTAAGTTCTGCTCGGCTCAAAATCTGTTGGAGTTGGAGAATAAGTTTTTGGCATTGACGAAAGGCAGCATGTCAGTTGATGAATACACTAATAACTTTACAGATAAGATGTAGTTTGCTTTGCGCATCGTTCCAGATGAGCTGACAAAGGTGGACCGATATGCGAAGGGACTCCCATGGGAGTACGAGGTGTCGGTACGTCAGGCACATACTCTAGAGGCAGCTATCTGGGCTGCCAAGTCTGTTGAGAACATGATTAAGGGGAGAACCACCAACAAGGTTGAGGTTGGTGAGAAGAGAAATTTTGAGGGAACATTTGGTTCCGGTAAGAAAAGCAAATTTTTGAAATCTGATTCAAAAAAGTTTGGTGGAGGAAAAGGAGGCGAAGCGAAATGGTGTGATAAGTGTAAGAAAAAAGCACTTTGGGAAATGTAGTGAGGATGTAACCTGCTACAAGTGCGGAAAAACTGGGCATTTTGCCAATGAGTGTCCGAACAACAAAAGGATGTTTTTTGGTTGTAATGAAGAGGGGCACATTTTGAAGGACTGTCCGAAGAAGAAGGAGGCAGCAAAGCCCAACATTCCACCAAAGCCGAAGGCGAGAGCCTTCCAGATGACACTTGAGGCTGCGAAAGATGAAGTTGATGTCGCTTCAGGTACCTTTCTCGTAAACGAACTACCTACTCAAATTTTGTTTGATTCTGGAGCTAACTACTCCTTTATTTCGCATGAGTTTGGTAGAAAACTAGCTTTGCTTGTTGATAGACTAGATAATGCTTTATTAGTCGAAGTTACTAGTGGAAAGTTTGTACCTGTTGGCCATCGTATGAAAACATCTTAATCGACCTGAATGGGAATAAGTTTCACGAGGAATTATTGCCTATCGAACTTAATGGTTTCAACATCGTTCTGGGAATGGATTGGCTTAGCGCCAATGATGCCGAAATTTTATGCAAGAAGAAGATAGTTAAAGTAAACCCGTCTGGGAAAGATTCGTTTATGGTGTATGGGGACAAACGCATAGTGAATTCTGGAATCATTTCCCTAATGAAAGCCAAAAAGTGTTTGACCAAGGGATGTACATCATATTTAGCATTTGTGATTGATGCTAAGAAGGAAAAGAAGGCGATGCAAAGTATTCCAGTGGTGTGAGATTATCCGGAGGTATTTCCCGAAGATCTTCCTAGATTACCACCTGATCGACAAGTGGAATTTCGTATTGACTTGTTACCAGGAACCACGCCAATTGCAAAAGCACCTTACCGATTAGCACCGACGGAGATGAAGGAGCTAATGATGCAACTTCAAGAGTTATTGGACAAAGGTTTCATTAGACCTAGTTCATCACCCTATGGAGCTTCGGTGTTATTCGTGAAGAAGAAAGACGGAAGTATGAGAATGTGCATCGATTACAGAGAGCTGAACAAGGCAACAATAAAGAATAGATGCCCGTTGCTTTTGGTAATCCATAACTTGAGGACAAATTATGGATTCCATTAAAACACATCAAGATCAAGAATTAACTAACAAACAATTTGGAAATAATTCCTATGATCTTACAAAACTCATAAGTTCATGAACATCCATATCAACAATTTCAAGAATCATATGAACACATAAAAAACTTGAAATTTTGATAATAGCCTTTGAAATGGGATTAGCATAATCACTACAACATAAAAAACAGGTTTTATAAGTCCAAAACAGTTTAGTGTAATGATTGTAGTCTAATTCCAGCTTAAAAACTCGCAAAAACTGCACTCTGAGCCTTCTACTCGTCGAGTTCATGAACCTACTCGACGAGTAGGATGAAGATGAACATGGAATCATCGAATCCCCCCATGGACTCGGCGAGTTCACTGTGCAGACAACAAGTTTTTCGATTTTTTTTCAACCGTTTGCGTCAAGTATTCAAGAAAACAAGCCTAGGCTCTAATACCACTGTTGGGTTTTAAGCATTTTAACACTCCTATGGTGTACATGCAACCCTATAAACCTTGTATTTATGTTTTCTCTAAATACATGAAAATAAGAATTTCCAAGGTTTACATCCTAACTAGCATGTCATCGGGAACTTGAATCATAAAATTACTAGTAGAATGACATACCTTTTAGTAGTAGTTGATTGCTTGGAGTTTGAGAAACTAGCACCAACAGTGTGGATGCCTCAAATGGAAATCACAAATCACCACAAACTTTGGAAAGCTCTTGAGAGAATAATGCACACTCTTGACATTGGTCACCACTCTTGTACACACACAACTAGTCCAAATCAAGTGCCAAGGATTCCTTTATATAGTGTCGAGGATTAGGGTTACATCCATGTAAACCCTAATACCCATGACACTTCCTTTCCAAGGATGCATGGGTTAAAAGCTCCATGGACTCCCATGTAAGCCTAGCCCATTCCAAATGAGTATTAGCCCACACTATATAAAATACAAGAGCCCATATTTAATTATTCACCTTTTTGATCACCAAATTAATTCTAAATTAACTTATGATCAATACTAATTAAATAATATGATTTCATATTAATATATTGTAACTTATAATATATTAACAAATCATAAACATATTATTTTCAAAAGGTTATCCAAATCGTTCGGGTGAAGTGCAACCCAAATGGACCATGTCGGGTCGGGTCAAGTGCATCTCAAATATTGTTATGGACTTAGACACCTTATCCAACAGAAATATTAAAATTCCCCTGGCACTTCCAATGACCAAATAAGATCATGTGGTTGGCACCTTCATCTTCTTGCTACCATTCCTTCCCTAGCAACGGTAGTGATCGGATCCAAAGGTCCTACCGTAGACGACTGTTAATCCCACCTAAACAATTCTATCACGCTCGCACTCGACTTTGTTGAAGAACTAATCTTGCTGATTTGACTAAAGATCTCTCTTTCAAAACCCCTGAACTGAACCTAACAAAGAACCGGAACAATCACCCAAACAACTGAATCCTGCTCAACAAGATACGACCCACACATGACTCTTGGCATACAAAATGACATATAACAATTCTTGATGATATAACCCACGCAAAACAAAGAACTGGCCCGGAGATAATACTTACCAATACTCAACAAGATATCAATGAAATATAAATACATATAATAATTAAGAGAAAAGCAAAAGATAATACACCCGCGATAGCATCTGAAGAAATATTGGCTCCCTCTTCCTTCCGAAGTACCTGCGATGGAACTTGAGCTGCCCCAACCACTAAGTGTGGGCAATTCTCCCTGAAATGACCAGGATGATGACAACGATGACACAATTCTACCTCCACGGTCCATTCTTAGCGGAGGTGGCCATTCCATCCATACGTGCCACACTTATACTTGTCACGTACATGCTCATGTGCCTCTTCATCCTGCATGCAAACATCACGGCCCCTCGGGTCTCTATCACTAGCCATGGCGACGTCTAACTGCTCAGATCGTCGAGTCGGACTAGGAGTCTGCTTCCTCTTCTCCAGTTTCCTATCCGAACCAATTTCCTGCTCTTGGGTTACCCCGACCATCCCATCAATTGTCTGAACAACCAAGGTCCGACCCTCGAACCTGGCGACCAATCTATTAGTGACACGACATAAGATGTTGGGTAGCACCTCGCGTAAAGATCGTGAAACCTCTGTGGCAATCCAATCATCAGATCGATCCCCCTGAAAACATGGTGCATAACCCACCTCTGATCCCATACGACAAGAACTAGCAATAGAATCCTCCCTCCCAAAGGATTATAGAGCTCCACAAACTTTGGGCTCCATATGAGCCCTTAATTGTACTGCTACAACATCGGTTTGAAAAGCCTCGAGACGACCATCCAAGAGTTCTGAAATCCCCTCCTTGATCGAACGAAAGATCAATGGAGTCCACTCAAAAATACCGCGGGTAATCTCCGACGAGATGAACTCCCACATGCACTCATCGATCGGCCCAATACATGCATCTAATCCTGAATCCGAACCTAAGGCTCCTTCCTGCGTGCTCATTACCATTCCGAAAACAACCATACAAATGATCAGAACATATCTAAGAATCCTCATCCCACAGGCTTACTATATTCTCCAAGACTCTTCCCGATTTGAGTATGGATCCTGTGCTTTCAGTAGTAGTGGCCCAATACTACCTTCCACACCTATCTATACTTTCCTCGAGAAGCATCCTCAATCCTCTAAGTCACCTTCTCAACCGATACTACAATTCTCACTAAACAACGCAGCTAAACCCACCAAAGCACTTCCTAGGCCTTCCTAGGTTTTCAACCTCACCCTGCCATCAACTGCTAAAGAATTCCCCATAATGTTTGTTACCCACCTCATGAATACAATCACATGCAACAAAGATTAGATAATCCTTCGAGTAAGAGACTCGTCCCAACAACGGTTAGTCTCAAACGAGAGCAACATAATAGGGTCAAATCCATCACTATGAGTTTATACAACCTTTGTCACATGTGACTTGACATATTCACTTAATAGCTAACTCACATCACTTAAGAGCTCCACAAAGAAAAAAGCAAGAAACATTCGTGCAGTAACATTCCAATCCATAGAATAACCCAAGACATCCAATCTCACATACTAAAAATCATGCTACGAACTTCCACTCTCGTTGCCGATTACCTGACGCCCACAAATTATACCCAATCTAGCATCCCATGCTTCCTAGGCTACAAAGCATCACATATCAGGCCAGTCTATCACTAACTGATCAGAGATAGCATACAAGTCTACAAGCTCATACAACAGGCATATAAGGCATCTCTCATAACATTCTATCATGAAAACATTGAGCAAATCTTAGCCCTAACTAGCATGTGACTCACAGATTCATAAATCAAATCATATCAGATAACATGTATGGATATTTTGGGAAAAACTTACTTGAGCTCAGTCGATTGGATGCACCACACCCTTTCTTGTATTAAAAAACCCTTTTCCTTAAAAAAACTTTTCTTTTTGAAAAACTTTACTAAACCCTCAGTTTGAGTTCAGACACACCTGAGAGTATGTCTGAATCCCTCAAACCAAGGCGCTGATACCAACTTGTAACGTCCTAAAAATAAGACCTAAAATTTTTTCATTTTAAATTAAGAAAATAGTAAACCATATCATTGTCATAAAACCAAGGTAATCAAAATTTATCAATACCTCATCATTGTCAAAGTAAATCACAAAATGCGGAAGCGAGTGGTGTGTGCTCTGCAATCATCCTAGGCTCTTCCCTTCGGAATTAGAAGTACCTAAAACATAAACTGAAAACCATAATCCCAAAGCTTTGTAATTTCCTCAAAATTTCTCATACCACACATATCAAACATATAATGGCCCCTCCTAATCAGTGTAACGGGCCCTGCCCACACTCGCATAACGGGCCCCGCCCACTAAACATAACAGGCCCCGCCCAAACTCATATAATGAGCCCCGTCCACTGAGCATAACGGGCCCTTCCCAATCACATAACGGGCCCCACCTACATACAAATCATATAAGCATAACAAGATAATAACATATAGATTAACCATTAGGCCCCGCCCACTAAGCATACAAGTGCATACACATACAAGACTCACACATACATCTAGTATTCTAGTATAATAGATCATTAGTTGGAAATGGTGCCTTAGACTTGCTAAACCGAATGAGGAAACTCACCTCAGACTGCTGAGTCCAATAGATAAATCTTTGGCTGCTGGCCCACTAAAATCCACGCGCTATCATTCACAAAATAACATCCAATTAATAATTGGATCCCGACTCACACTAAGAGTCCAAACTAGGGTAAAAGACCTTTCAACCCTTTACCCAAATTGGCCCAAGGCTAAGGCCCAATCCAATTATCCAAAAAAGCCCAAATTCCAAAATAATCACCCAAAGCCCAAATATGGCCCAATTTTCCAAATTGGGCCCAAATTCCTTTCATAGGCCTTCAACCAAAAGAGTTCAATAAAATATCAAGGGTCTAACAATAAAATTTTGATGGCCCAACAAGGCCCAAGACATCTAAATTCCAACATGGCCCAATACCGAGAAGCCTACAAATCTGAATCCCACTGCTTAGTACACAGGGCGTACTTAGCTCGTACGCTTAGTGTACTCGCCTTAGGGATTGTACGTGCAACGTACCTGCTTGTACACCCAACATACTCCACCAACTTAGCGAACATCCATTATTCAGCTCTTAATCGATTAAGACTTTAGCCCAAACTTAGATCTGACTTCCTTGAGGTGGTTTATCACATAGAGTTGGCAACTTCATGTGTATGCATGGCTTAATGAGACTCTTAGAGCTCAAAAGAGCTTAAAAATGACTTAACACATGCATGAGTCCAAAAATACCATAAAGATTCCATTTTTATGAGGGACCCTCAAAACTTCCAAATCTACAAGGTTTAGCTTCTAAAACAGCCTTAGCTTAACAAGACCAACCAAAAGGGACCCCAAATGACCATTAACAAGCTAAAGAGTAGATCAATGCAAATAGTAGCCAAGGTATAGACTTTATACCTCAAAAGACACCAAAAGATAGGGCTAAATTTGGATCTCTAAGCTCTCCTCATAGGAATGAGTTCTTCAGACTTCTTCTTTTACCACTTCAAGATGCACAAAACTCACCAAAGATCAAAACCAAGGCTCAAGAGCACCACACAAGGCAAAGGAACGAATTAGGGTTTTCAAAGGAATGCAGTTTGGTTAAACTATGCCAAATGAGGCTATCGTATGGTTTATATAAGGTACAAGCCCTAAAATTAGGGTTTCAAATTGGCTTACGTACACCCAACATACGTGGATGAGCTCCACGAACAGAATGTAGCAGTACACCCAGCGTACAAGGAGTACACCCAGCATACTCCAAATTTCCTGAAGTTGACAAATCTACCCCCCGTGGGGACCAATTCTGCAAAATATTACACACCAAGGGTCTAAACTGAAAAGTACTTTGAATCAAGTGTTACAACTCTACCCCACTTAAATTAGATTTCGTCCTCAAAATCATTCTTTACCATCCCAGGCACGCCAGATAGCCTGAGCAACACAACCACAACCCTGATGTGGATCGAGTAAACAACCACGGGTATATAACAACCTTCCAAAGATGCAACCGAACCCAACCTTAGTTGGGTTCCAAAATATTGAAATCGAATGAATCCTTTCTCTACCTAAATTTATCCCCTGCAGAATAACCACTTCTACTCTACCCGGAAACCAAAATCTTGAATTGGTCTTACTCCCCGACAGACCGCCCATACTGAACCACTGCTAATTCCATTCCACTTATTTTCCAAACTGACTACCTAACTTTTGATTACCTAATGTTCCCACTACAAAAACAGAATCACATACCATTTCCTACTGCTGGCAACTTTTCACTTGACCAAAGGGATTAGATATTCCTTCGAGAAAAGGCTCATCCTGCTGATAACGATTCCAGGAATATAAAGAACAACGAGAGACAATCTAGGAGTTAAACCTTCTAGTGCTGAACAAGTCATTGCTTCCTTAACTGCTAAACCGATATGCTTATGCTATAATTCTAAAGTCCCATAACTTGACTGTCCCACACACAGGTAAAATCATTCCAAAACACAATCACAAGGGCTTTTTCTACCACTAGAACTAAAACATCCCTTTTTCCCTGAACCCTTCAGCTGATGCCCTTGGCATATGGATTCCTTAATTCATATCTTACTAAAATAAAGACCCTTTACATATACACTCACGATTCCCAACAACAGTTCCTAAGAGTCCAACTGACAAGGCTAGCCTAGTATATGTATCACTTTGCACCGCTCACTAACCTCATAATCATTCCTACAAAAACCACGATCCAATACCTCGACCCAACCGGTCTCTACCAGGTCCCACCTGCATTGCCATAATCACATGGGCCTTGCCCACAGATCCCACCCCTACTAGAGCTACAAAGGCCCAACCCCGCCTCGGACCCTAATGGTCATCCTTCTAAAATAGAGAAATGCTCTTCGACAATCCTGTCCATCGTGCCTAAGGCACGAACTTATCCTCCTTTATACTCATGACCAACTCAATGATAGTCTACCTTAAATTAGTGAATTTATGATCCCATCGCAGACTTACAACACCTTTATCCTATTTGCCAATCCAGTGAATGCTACGGCCATCCCGTAGTCTTACAACACGTCTAACAAACCATGGTAACCACCCATGGTCTTACCACACCAATAGCATCTCAAACCTAATCATCTTGAGTCGAAAACACATCCGAATGAATTCCAATCAGGTGTTCGGGTCATGCTTCGAAACCCAAAGCCTTCATTAAACAAGAATAGGCAACAAGGATCTAATAAAACCCTCAACCTGGATCCATCCACAAGCCTGTTATATATCGAAAAGAAGACGTTGACCATGTGGATTTCATCGAAGCTCTCCTATCTCAAAAAATTTGATTGGTTCCCAACCCATCTTACCTTCATATAACATGAACCGGCGATGTCATGCGCTTACAAATACTAGCATTCCATTACTATCCAATCTCAATTATCGCCCAACTCTTAAAATCCACATGAACACTCCCCAAAATCTAGCAAGTATGATAATCCCAATCACTTCCCATGATACCAAATCCTTAAGTCCTTTATGCTGGTGACAAAGACCATAACCCTTGCTCTGAACTGGTGAATCTTCACCCCAACTCCACATCCTACGCAGAATCTCTGAATTCTAACCATTACCAACCCTTGCGATAATAAAATTCCCCTGGCACTTCCAATGACCAAACAAGCTCATCCGGTTTCCATCTTCATTTTCTTACTACCATTCCTTCACTAGCAATGGTAATGATTGGATCCAAAGGTCATGCTATAGACGACTACCAATCCCACTTGAACAATGCTATCAGGCCCGCTCTCCGACTTTGATGAAGAACTAATCCTGCTAATTCGACTAAAAATCACTCAATCAAAACCCCTAAACTGAACCCAACAAAGAACCAGAACAATCACCGAAAAAACTGAATCCCGCTCTGCAAGATACGACCCACAAATGACTCTTGGCATACAAAATGGCATATAACAATTCTTGATTATATAACGCAGGCAAAACAAAGAACTGACCCAGAGATAATACTTACCCATACCCAACAAGATATCAAAGCAATATAAATATATATATATATATATATATATATATATATATATATATATATATAATAATCAAGAGAAAAGCAAAAGATAATATAGTCGCGATAGCATCTGAAGAAATCATGACCTCTTCATCCTACCGAAGTACCTACGATTGAACCTGAGCTGCCCCAAACACTAAGCATGGGCAATTCGCCTTAAAAATAAACTAAAAACTGTAAGCACAAATGTAACAACAGCAAAAATTCAGGTCAAAATTTAAACTTTTATAGAACCGTAACTAAGTATACTAAGTGGTAGATATTGTAACAAGGTTTTCATACATATAAAGACCACTAAAATCCGAGTTATAACGAAGAAGTTATGACCATTCTAAGTTTTCCGACAAAAACCGGCAATACGAAGTTACGTAAAAACTCGAATCAGAGATCGAGCGACTTTTGGCCGGAATGACCTAAATGAGAATCGAAGGTCTCGACAATGGTATTTCAGTGGTAAAAAGTCTGGCAAAAACCGACATCAGATAAAGAAGTTATGAATTTTAAAAGAAATTCCTTAATCACGTCATTTTAATAAATAAATAATAAAAATAATTTCATAATTTGTCGACGGAATCTAAACGAAAGTTGTAGATCGTAGTCTCACCTTCGCGTGGATATAAAGAACATCGAAAACGGAGTTCGTATGAAGGAGATATGAATTTTAGAAGTTTATTTAAAATAAATATAAATTTAAATATAAACCCTTAGTAATATCCGAAGAGGAGTCAGCAGATAGGACCGGAGTACGCCCTGCGTACCCTCGTACGCCCCGCGTACTCAGATCAAGGGCCTCGGATCGTCCACGTCGCCCCTACTCCTCTATGCTCTCCCATCCGAAGTACGTAAGCGATGACGCCCCAATACGCGTTGCGTACCTTCGTACGCCCAGCGTACCGAGGCGGTTCAGCACCCTTAGAAAAGGGATGCGAGGGTCTTCGGAAAAATTGCTCATTTCTTCTCATTTCTCTTGCGTTTTGCCTCGTTTTCCGTGCCCGTTCAAACCCGAAGCCCTGGTCATTTTGATCAAGTCCCGAAGGTCGGTTTTACTCCCGAGATTCCCGAGAATCCCGAGAAAAATCTGTTTCCTGAGACAAAACTCTGCCCGGTTTTCTGCTCGCTTTCTTCAAACTTTCAGGTGAGTTCATACCCCTACAACCACACTTTAAATGCTTTTTAAACACTTTTAGGGGGGGAATACAAGTAAACACACAACTATAATCGTGTGAAACATCGACCTTTTGATATACTTTTCATACTATTGTTTTAACTATCTTATGACGTTATTATCATGCAAAACACCTCACAACACAACTTTACCCTCTTGGGGTACAATATGTTTTATATATAGAAATAGGTTTTATTTATACGTTTGCATACTACATCATATCAAGAGAAACCATTTCAACTATAACATGATGCTTTTACAAGAAAACTCAACTCATCATCATGTTTTTGTAACACGGTAGAAAACGAAATCATTTCATACGAATGATTTTCATCATATTACTCGTGAACTTGTTGTTAGCAATCATGTGATGGCATATGGCTTTGTTTGTACCAAACGAAAGTCCCCACCTATAACCAGAGTCTCTTGGAGGGAGAGCATGACAAGTGTGTATAGATCTATACGGGGCTGACAACTCCGCACCCTGACTGTTAGCTACAGTCCGTCATTGGGGTGACAAATATCAACATTAGGTACTGCGTCTAGTATGGTTATGAGGAACTCACAACACGCGGAAACAATGGCTCATGCACGTAGTAATACATAACTCAATCATGCTTGGGGGGGGTAATAACTATATTCTAGGGTATTATCGGCATGATCAAAACTCAGGTTAAAACACTTCCACAACTAGTTTTACTTAACAATAAGACTGCACTTCACTTTTAGGAAAATAAGGGATTTTCCTGGTTCAAATACATTCATTTTGTACAATAACGATTTACAACATCATTCTTTTGAGCATGTCATAGTTTCTTATAGCTTACGGTCTTGGTCATTTGAGACTGCATTTCACTTTTAGGAAAATAAGCACTACAAGAAAAAAGGCCTTTTACGACGCTCATTGCACGTCGTAAAAGGCTCAGACGACGCGCAAATGCGTGTCAAGGAAGGCCCTGTCATAAAGAGAGACGACGCGCTTTTGCGCGTCGTCTATAGACGACGCGCATTTACGACGCTCATTTACGACGCTCATTTACGACGCGCGTTTACGACACGCAATGCGTATCAAGGAAGGCCCTGTCATAAAGGAAGATGACACGCATTCGCGTGTCGTAACCTTACGACGCGCGTGTTAATGACACGCATTGCGTATCAAGAAAGCCCCTGTCAAGAAAGGCCATGTCATAAATGAAGATGACACACATTTTTGTGTATCGTAAATTTAAATGTTTAAAAAGAATAAATTTAGATATTTATTAATTTTTAAATTAAATTTGCATTTAATTTCTCATAATAGAAATAAAATACCATATACAAAAAATAGAATCCATTGCATAATATAAAATAAATTTTCATACTCAAAAAATAAAATAAATTACACAAATTGTAATGTCATACAAAGAATCATTCAAATGTTAAACAAAAATAAAACATTGCTAACATGGGTTATACATTCCTATAAAACTAACAAATAATCATACAACTCTTTTTCTTACTGGAAAGGAATGTCAAACATGATTACAAGTCTCCCTTAATCTTGATTACTCACCTGCTTAAGTAGAATGTTGTTGTTGAGAAGGTTACCTAGCAACAGAGAAAAACACAACACCTCTCCCACAATCACAACATCATTTACAGAGAAAGGTTGTCAATTACTTTCATTAAGACTTTCATTCAATCACAAAAATATTAAATAAAAGGGTGAAACAGTAACTTACTTGTGATAAGTTGATCTCCCTTTAGAGCAAACACAGCTAAAGCATTGAACAAGACCCTATTTCCCTCTTCTTTTAAAGTTTCCAGAATGTTTAGAATGCTCTCCTTACTCATAATATATAATCAATAATCAGATTGAATTATATATTGTGAGTAAGTAATAAAGTACATGTAACACAATAAAGTATTATTAAGGAACTTATGAGTTCAAATATTATTTTTTACACTCAGATGCCAAAATATTTTATGTTATTCTTCTACAAGTTGAGAACCAACTCAAACATGAAAGATAATAGTCCATCTGGCAGCTTTTGATGACATGGCAAATGAAATTTCTCAGAGATAGACTAATACCTGTACTATTAAAATGATGGCAACCACAACAGGTGGTCCAATAACTACAGCCAAAAACATGCCTTTAATCATGTCTAGAAAGAAAAGAAAGATTGTTTGCTGCAATCATAAATCTCATGTGTTACAAACTTATATCCAAATTTAAATTAAATAAAAAGAGAAAAGTGTAAAAACAAATTATATCCAAGGTAATACACCATACAACAAAATAGCAAAGTCCATCAGTATTTTTCAAAAAAACACCGTTTTCTTAATTATTAGAACACATTAGGAAAGCTTTATACTCTTTGATTTAAGAAGCTAAGTAAAATATAAGAAATCCACAACAAAAAGAAACTATAAGAAATCCACAACAAAAAGATTTGAAACTTACCTGTCCAGTAAGAAGAGGGGTATCAGCAACAAGCTTGAAAGCAACAGGCCTTGGAGTACGCACAGGCCAAGCCTGCAAATAAAAGGTGCATCAAGTATAAAAGAGAACAAGGAAACTGATATTAAAAACAAGAACTTTGATCATTAGAATAAAAGAGAGAGAGAAAAATAGAGAGGGAAGAAATGGAATGGAATGACTCATTCCATTCCATTCCATTCTATATTCCAACCTTTACCTTGTTTTCTTATCATTATCAGTTGTATCTGCACCTCTTTCATTTCCTGCAAGATTTATGAACGAAGAATGGCATGTGATCGTGAAGATTCCTCATTTGCATTTGTTGTCCCTGTGATTGTAAATTAGTAAAAAAGTACAGAAAACATGAGAATTTAATCATTTATATATTGAAATTTGTTAAATATGAGGAATGATATAACTTACAGGCAAACGATCCCAAACAAGGTGACCATCATTTGGTTTGAGGTGATAATAAGAGCATCCAAAAGCAACAGCAGCCACACCAATGTAAAAGCATGTCCAACCACAAAGCTCACCTTGTAGACTTAGGCATTTTATACCAGGCAGAATCAGGGGCAGTATAAACCTGAGAAGTGGATGCTACTTTGTTTAATTGTAGTTATCACTATTATATAGGTCATCCATAAAAGTTAAAAGGTACACCAAAAATTCTCTTACAATTTTGGTCCCCAAAAATTTTCTTACAATTTTGGTCCTTTGAAATTTCTTGTAGAGTTTCAGTCCTTATTCTAAGTAAGATGACCATTTTTGGTCCCTGAGTATTGCTGATCTTTTCAATTTTAGTCCCAACTCATTTTACTTGGAACGAAGAGTAAAAACGTTACAAAAACCTCAAATAACGATCAAATTTGCAAGAGAATTTTGTAGGACCCAGATTGAACAAAATCAGCCATACTCGAGGACCAAAATGTAATTTTTGCAAAAATAAGTGAGAGAAAGCACCTCAATTTCCTTCACTTCAAATTCTTGGGTGTGTGACAAACAAGAGTTACCATAAGTTTCTGAGGCCAAACTTGACCCATTCAATCTGGGGAAAAAATATGCAAATTGCCAAATTACCATATTATCCCTCAAAAAGAAAAATAGGAATGATGCAAGTGCAACACTCTTACAAGTCACTATCGAGATACAATGCAAAATGATTTCCCCCACCAAGCGCAAAATACTCAGTTGAACAAAGAGTAAAATACCGATTCACCCCTAATAAATGCACAATTAACATAATAAATCCCAAATAAATATTAAAATTATAAAAGATTTTTTTATATATTATCAAGAAAATGCAGTACCTGTGGGGTGATATATAACAGGACGCCCTGGTGTATTTGTAAACACAAATGTATCATTCGATCCCTGTATAGTATTTACTCATCATAGTGAAAAAGGGTAGAAAAGTCTTTTGTCAACATATAGAGAAACGAACTTAATTAAACAATTACAAACCTGGTATCTTTTCTTTGTTGATGGTTTCAAAGGTGCCTCAACTAAACCACCAAACACTGCACCTTTACGATCTCCAACAACCTGAAAATGTTTAATCAAGTTTCAGTTAAAGGGTAAAGTTGACATTTTGCATAGTTACTGAAGACAAGACATTACCAGTAGACTTAACCAAGGGCAAAGATTGCTTCTTCTATATAAGGTTGAAAGAGATATGCCATGCCTCCATGTACTAACATATAAAAAAGATAATGATATATCAAGATTCAAGAATAATGTGAAACTGAAAATATGATGAAGATGAAATTTTACCTGTATAGTAAGACCCATTTCTTTCCTTGACTGAGAACAGGGAGTGCAACATAAAGATCAGAACGTGTATTTTCTGTCATAAGTTGTGAAGGTTCTGACATTTTTGGAAGTTTATCAGAAGGAAAATCTGAGAACAAGAGCCTCAACAAGTGCTCCAGTTCCACCAACAGGGTATTCTAAACTACAACCTGGTTTATACCATTCTGCAAACATATAAATCTGCAAATATGTGGATATATATACAGGCAAAAGATTAGACATTTAGAGAACTATAAAATATGAAGGAATAGAATGGATTCTGTTTGGTTGGAATGGAATGGATGAGGACATGTGGTAATGGAATAGCCCATTCCATTCCTTCCTCAATTCCATCATACCAAAAAGTAAAACTACCTTAAAAGAAACTTTTTAATGTATGATATGATTATGTACCATTTCTGCTGAAAGAACACCATCGGATTTCACTCCAGCAAGTAAGAAAGACAAAAGATCCACCCAATTTCTAATGAAAGGATCTTTGAGTCCCAATGAATCAACTATTTCTGAAAAAGGGCGTAAAAGCTTTGTGGCACCAAGAACACCTTGAGGTCCCATTTTTGCAAATGATTTTAGGAGTGGATATGCATATCTAACTCCAGCAGTAGAAACAACTCCCAAATCACCTCGAATAGATAAAGGTGGCAAAGCCATGGCAGCTGCGTATTGTACTGTGGGGTATTCCTTCTTGATTTTAGATGTCACTTGGATCCATGATCTTCCTGCATATATATACATGACCATAAATTATTATATGACTTTAAAGTTGAAAAATGATATCAACTTTAAAAAGGTTAAATGCAAGAAAACTTATTTACAGATTATATAGAAAAACTTATTTCTATCATTACTCATGATTTTGTTATTTTTCAAAACAAAATAATAACTTTCAAATCATACATCCAGACACCCCCATTAGCATTAAACCAATTCATAATCGTTTATCTACTAAAATAATTATAGTCAACATATTTATTCAAACAAGGAACCAAAAAGACCTTACCCTCGATAACAAGCCCATAGTAAAGCATAAAAATCAAGTTGTTCCATGGAGAAGATGTCACTTGTTTAAGCAACACCTACAAATATATAGATCAAATCGCGAATTAGGTGTCATATAATTCAGTTGTAAGATTGTAAATTTCCATTGTTATCCTTATTATCAAAGGTTCTTAGGATACCTTTTTGGCAACTGTTGTCGTGTCTTTTTTGCCCTTGAACAACTTATCCAACAATAAGTGGTAGAAATGCCCAAATGGTCCAAGATATGCACACCCAAAAAGCTACAAACACTCCCGCATTAATATTCTATACTGATTCTTATATATATATATATATATATATATATATATATATATATATATATATATATATATATTTTTGACTGGTGCTTTTTCATTTATTGCAGAGAGAATAAATTATGTGACTTTCATATCCTGATATTTTATATGTGACACCCCGACCTTACGGATACTGTCATTTATTCTTAGTATTCTTTAATTCATTAGGAATGGTGAAAAGTTTAACAGCAGAACATGGTAACCTGCTATCTGGTAACACCAATGGTTCCTAAGTGCAAATCAAGAAAATAAGAGCAACAAATATCGTAGGTTTCTCTCCCTCCTTGAAATTGAGCACAAGTCTAAAACAAAAGAAATATGATGAAATTGAACACAGGGCCTAAATTCTTTGAGAAATTTTCAGAATTCAATGAAGAACCATACATGCTCAACAGAAAAATCATAAATCAAAACCTATATATTATCAAAAAATCGGACCTGATGAGAAGAGGAAAAAGGAAGAAGCGTACCTGATGAGAAGGGGAAGGAGACTTCAAAAAATTGGAACAGATGAGAAGAGGATCGTCGACGATTGGTTGTTGCGGGAGAAGAAAATTGGCGTTGAAGTAGGAGAAGAAACGATGGAGTCGCTGATTTCTTCCTTTGGTAGGGCAAGGGTATAATTGGAAACCCTTCTCCCTTTCTTCCTCCTTTCTCATTCAGTCGATTTTTTCCATCTTACCCGATTAGATTAAGCTTTCCGAGTCAGATACACAAATTTAGTTCATCAAACGTCTTTATCTGACCGGGTCATCAAAAAAAGTCGTTGATGTCTAAGATTCGATACCTTGAACCAAGAAATCCCTAAATCTCTATGAGATAGGAGCGCCGACACCTCGATCGATTTTGTTGAGAAGCATCGACCATAACACTAAATCTTTTGGGAGTCACAGTCGCATGCCAGGAGAAGTGAATGTGATGTTGCAGTGGTCTGTTAGAGATAGACAGAAAGGAGGGACATGGATGGAGGAAAAGGGTGGCCTGGTGGTTCTAGGGTTTTTATACAAATGGTGGTGTTAGTAACCAACGATGGTGATTGACCATGGAGTTTCGAGACCTTGACTTTACTGGAGCTATTGTTCTACTTGATATGGAAATCACTCTAAATTTGTAGTTGTAATACAGCTCTTCTATTGATTGAGAGGCTAAGAAAGTACTTGAGGAACTCAAGATCGAGGGAAGTAGATGAAGGGTTTTTGAACTGAAACCGTAGTTCCAACAATAGTCATGGTTCCAAAAATTGTACCCCTTTGATCAATTTCATGGCCTGGTGACCAAAAAACCTTCGATTTCACTAAGAACCGGAACCCTAGTTCCAACAATAGTCGATTTTTGGTATTTGATTGAGAGAGAGAGAGAAGAACGATTGAAAGAAGGTAGAGGAGAGCTTGGCGGGTTTTTAATTTTTTCAGAATTTCATTTCCCCCTTTCCCCCACTATTAAAGGATGGAACGCGCGTTCCATTAAAAAATATAAAGCGACATCCTTAGACGACGCGCATTTTATTATAGGTGCCCTCCGTGTTTTTTTTAGACACTAATTTAAGGGCGCGCAATAATGCGTGTCTTCTATCCTAAAATTTTTTGAAGAGATGACATTTTTCTAATGTCACTCTCCTTTGCGTAACATAGATCAATGAGCGTCGTATTTTGCGCGTCGTAAAAGGCCTTTTTTCTTGTAGTGAAGGGATTTTCCTGGTTCAAATACATTCATTTTGTACAATAACGATTTACAACATCATTCTTTTGAGCATGTCATAGTTTCTTATAGCTTACGGTCTTGGTCATTTGAGACTGCATTTCACTTTTAGGAAAATAAGGGATTTTCCTGGTTCAAATACATATAGTACATACAACAATCTTTCAAACTCATTTCATACATCAAATAGAAAATAAGGGATTTTCTTGAAAACATACACGCACTTTCGAATGGCATACATTTTCTCAAAACACCACATATGAACTCACCAACTTAAATGTTGACACTTTTTCTTTGAAATAACTTGTATTCTCAGGAAACCGCTAGACCAGGTAGCAACTACTTTTGAAGACTAACGCGCTGGCGTTAGTAACATATTTTGGATCACCATATTGTATTTGATGTCTTTTGCAAACATGTAACACATACAATTATGTAAACTTTTCAAATATATTTATATATGGTGGTGTGTACTTTCCTTTCTATGAACTGATATGATACTGAATATGACGTCCTCCGCCCCCGAACATTTCCGCCGTTCTGGTTTGGGGGTGTGATAGATTGGTATCAGAGCATTGTTTATAATGAACTAAGTATATCAAAACCATTTTGGTATATAACTATAAACACAACTGGGCAAAAACACTCTGAGTAAGAGTCATACTTTTAAAAATTAAATTTATTTAGTTTTTGTAAAGTAGGCATGCATTCATTTCATATTAATAGCATGGTCAGTATCATAATTAAAACAATATAGAAGTATTATAAATAAGTTGTGCAGTGCAGGTATGCCTTGGGACATGTAATCGAAACTGGGAAGAATATAGCCTGATCAACTATATTTGTCCAAGAGCCGACAAACGTATGCCAAGGAGAGTCTGCAATGGACAACAAATTTAAAACTTACCAAACTTATAAACTTTAGAATCAAACATAACATTTAGAATATTATAGGAATATTTTATGCATATGATAGTTTAACTTTGATGTCAACCTTATGTGCCTTAGTTCTAGACAATCCTTATCTCCCTATTCTCGTACAAACACAATGGCCGGATTTCCACCTAGCAGGAGACCCCTACTACCCAAACCATACAATCATTAAAAGACTTATTGTCTTCATTGTTATTTCTTTGGCAGCAATGCCGCCTCGTAGATCTGCACGTCGCATCAACAACGCAACACCTACGCCGCCGCCGCCACCCCCACAATATGATCCTGTCATGGTTCAGGCTGCTATCACTGCAGCAGTAGCAGCTGCTCTTACGCAGATAAACACTAACGGAGCTGGTGGAACTGGAAGCAGTACCAACCACTTGAATCATGGCACTGGCCATGGTTATATCAGAGAATGCACATACAAGGAATTTTCAAATGCAAAGCCAAAAACTTTCAATGGGGTAAGAGGAGTCATTGCACTTATGCAATGGTTCGAGAAGACCGAAACGGTCTTCGAGATATGTGCATGCCCAGAGACCAGCAAAGTCAAGTTCGCCGCTTGCACTTTCTCTGATCGAGCCCTCACCTGGTGGAAGGGACATGTGGAAGCCCTATCTCTCCCAGTTGCTAATGCCATGAGCTGGGAAGATCTCAAAATCTTGATGCTGGAAGAATACTGCCCGAGGGGCGAAATCCAAAAATTAGAGCATGAGCTATGGAACCTAAGGATGACCGGATCGGACGTAATCGCTTACACGGCTAGGTTTAGTGATTTGTCAGCCTTGTGCCCAAGTATGGTAAACCCGGAATCGAAGAAGGTGGAGAGGTACATTTGGAGATTATCACCCCGGATCCAAGGGCATGTCCTGGCCTCTAACCCAGTGACGTTTGACAGCGCGAAGCGCTTGGCTCAACGATTGATTGATCACGGTGTTAAACAGGGTACTATTACCG
This sequence comes from Lactuca sativa, assembly GCF_002870075.4. Taxonomy (NCBI): domain Eukaryota; kingdom Viridiplantae; phylum Streptophyta; class Magnoliopsida; order Asterales; family Asteraceae; genus Lactuca; species Lactuca sativa. Next base: position 60,921,205 of record NC_056625.2, on the reverse strand, counting down.
CTATCTCGGAGCCACCGAAGGATATAGAGGACCGAAGGAAACCCTGGGATAAGAGGAAGGGGGAAACCATGCAAGAGAACCCCAAGAGGCAACAGTTAGTGACAGCTCATTCTGTTACTATCCCTACCACCCCTACACCCACAAGGTCGTACAACGGCAACCAGCCTAAGTGCAACCGATGCAAATTTCATCATCACGGACCCTGTCGTGAAATGCATTGCATTAGGTGCAATAGTAAGGGACACACCGTCCGCTACTGCAGGGAAATAGCCCAACCAACCGCTCCAGCCGCAAATGTGGGAGTAGACTGTACTTGTTATGAGTGCGGAGCAACGGGACACTTCCGACGGAACTGCCAGAAGGAAAACAACAAGAATGCTAGTGGAGGAGGCCGAGTATTCGCAATGGGCCAAGAGGAGGCTATTGCAGACCCCACAGTTATTCTGGGTACATTTCTCCTTGATAACTTATTTGCATACATTCCATTTTGATAGTAGGAACGCAGAAGAGTTCCGTGAGCCACAAGTTTAAAAATCTACTCGAACAAACACCCTAATCATTAAACAAAACTTTCATAGTAGTAATAAATGAGATAGACTAAAAAGCACTGGGAACACATACATAGAATGCACTATCCCACTAACGAACGTCTTACAATGAGAAGTACCGACCTCGGCATTCGACATGAATTGGTGTGGCCCTACCCATACCAGTAGACCCTTTCACTTTAACCATCGACTAACGAAACTCGATCGATTTATCATGACAAACCCGACACTAATCCCAATTGGTTTCTAGTTTCAAAACCCCGAGGTACTCATGTGAGGAGTACTATATCTTTACAACCTTCCCGTAGCATCCCCCAACAGATCATTTAGAAATACCACACATACAACGAGTCAAATCCAAGCTCAGAAACTAGAAGTGAATTCAACCATGAACTTCAAAACGTAGCTGCCCTAATGCATCGAGTGAATATGCTAACATTTAGAAGAACATAAGTAAATAAACCCAAAACCACATGATCCCGATCAGTCGAAGTGATAGGCAGAGTAATGAAGGTCCACTGAAACACGCACATTAGGATCTAGATTCATAAAGGAACAAATGGACCATAAGCACTCACGCCTGCCCGCAAGTATTGGAGTCCCAGTCAAAATGCGAATTTCGGGACGAAATTCTCTCTAACGGGGGGATAATGTAACAACAGCAAAAATTCAGGTCAAAATTTAAACTTTTATAGAACCGTAATTAAGTATACTAAGTGGTAGATATTGTAACAAGGTTTTCATACATATAAACACCACTAAAATCCGAGTTATAACGAAGAAGTTATGACCATTCTAAGTTTTCCGACAAAAACCGGCAATACGAAGTTACGTAAAAACTCGAATCGGAGATCGAGCGACTTTTGGCCGGAATGACCTAAACGAGAATCGAAGGTCTCGACAATGGTATTTCAGTGGTAAAAAGTCTGGAAAAAACCGACATCAGATAAAGAAGTTATGAATTTTTAAAGAAATTCCTTAATCACGTCATTTTAATAAATAAATAATAAAAATAATTTCATAATTTGTCGACGGAATCTAAACGAAAGTTGTAGATCGTAGTCTCACCTTCGCGTGGATATAAAGAACATCGAAAACGGAGTTCGTATGAAGGAGATATGAATTTTAGAAGTTTATTTAAAATAAATATAAATTTAAATATAAACCCTTAGTAATATCCGAAGAGGAGTCAGCAGATAGGACCGGAGTACGCCCTGCGTACCCTCGTACGCCCCGCGTACTCAGATCAAGGGCCTCGGATCGTCCACGTTGCCCCTACTCCTCTATGCTCTCCCATCCGAAGTACGTAAGCGATGACGCCCCAGTACGCGCTGCGTACCCTTGTACGCCCAGCGTACCGAGGCGGTTCAGCACCCTTAGAAAAGGGATGCGAGGGTCTCCGGAAAAATTGCTCATTTCTTCTCATTTCTCTTGCATTTTGCCTCGTTTTCCGTGCCTGTTCAAACCCGAAGCCCTGGTCATTTTGCTCAAGTCCCGAAGGTCGGTTTTACTCCCGAGATTCCCGAGAATCCCAAGAAAAATCCGTTTCCCGAGATGAAACTCTGCCCGGTTTTCTGCTCGCTTTCTTCAAACTTTCAGGTGAGTTCATACCCCTACAACCACACTTTAAATGCTTTTTAAACACTTTTAGGGGGGAATACAAGTAAACACACAACTATAATCGTGTGAAACATCGACCTTTTGATATACTTTTCATACTGTTGTTTTAACTATCTTATGAAGTTATTATCATGCAAAACACCTCACAACACAACTTTACCCTCTTGGGGTACAATATGTTTTATAAATAGAAATAGGTTTTATTTATACGTTTGCATACTACATCATATCAAGAGAAACCATTTCAACTATAACATGATGCTTTTACAAGAAAACTCAACTCATCATCACGTTTTTGTAACACGGTAGAAAACGAAATCATTTCATACGAATGATTTTCATCATATTACTCGTGAACTTGTTGTTAGCAATCATGTGATGGTATATGGCTTTGTTTGTACCAAAAGAAAGTCCCCACCTATAACCAGAGTCTCTTGGAGGGAGAGCATGACAAGTGTGTATAGATCTATACGGGGCTGACAACTCAGCACCCTGACTGTTAGCTACAGTCCGTCATTGGGGTGACAAATATCATAATTAGGTACTGCGTCTAGTATGGTTATGAGGAACTCACAACACGCGGAAACAATGACTCATGCACGTAGTAATACATAACTCAATCATGCTTGGGGGGTAATAACTATATTCTAGGGTATTATCGGCATGATCAAAACTCAGGTTAAAACACTTCCACAACTAGTTTTACTTAACAATAAGATTGCATTCACTTTTAGGAAAATAAAGGATTTTCCTGGTTCAAATACATTCATTTTGTACAATAACGATTTACAACATCATTCTTTTGAGCATGTCATAGTTTCTTATAGCTTACGGTCTTGGTCATTTGAGACTACATTTCTCTTTTAGGAAAATAAGGGATTTTCCTGGTTCAAATACATATAGTACATACAACAATCTTTCAAACTCATTTCATACATCAAATAGAAAATAAGGGATTTTCTGGAAAACATACACGCACTTTCGAATGGCATATATTTTCTCAAAACACCACTTATGAACTCACCAACTTAAATGTTGACACTTTTTCTTTGAAATAACTTGTATTCTCAGGAAACCGCTAGACCAGGTAGCAACTACTTTTGAAGACTAACGCGCTGGCGTTAGTAACATATTTTGGATCACCATATTGTATTTGATGTCTTTTGCAAACATGTAACACATACAAGTATGTAAACTTTTCAAATATATTTATATATGGTGGTGTGTACTTTCCTTTTTATGAACTGATATGATACTGAATATGACGTCCTCCGCCCCCGAACATTTCCGCCGTTCTGGTTTGGGGGTGTGACAACAAAGCTTAGTGGGTTCCCCAAAATACTACATATCATACACACACACACACACACATATATGTATATATATATATATATATATATATATATAACAACATGTGGCAGTGTCACGTCTATATCAACCACATATAACAAAAAATAGCTCTGTCGGGTCCGAATCAACCCCATATAACAGCACGTAGCCGTGTCGGATCCGAATCAACCCCATGTAATAGCACATAGCCGTGTCGGGTTCGTAACAACCCCATATTACAGCACGTAGACGTTTCGGTTCTGTATCAACCTCATATAACAGCATGTAGCCATGTCGAGTCCATATCAACCCCATATAAGAACACGTAGCCATGTCGGGTCCGTATCAACCCCATATAACAAAACATACCCTCATATCAGTAGGAATCCTAAAGACAGCTATCATGCTACAACATAATTCAATGGGCCAAAATTGGTGCCTTCGACCCACGAGTCTAGTGAAGAAACTCACCTCTACTGATGATAATCGAAACAACACTCGATCTGCGGAGAACACTGCTCCCCACGCTAAACCAACACCAAAAGCAAACCCAATCAATAATTAGGGTTTAACCCAAACCCATGGTCTAGTCCATTCCTCATCATGATGAGGGCAAAAGACCATTTTGCCCTTTATATACAAGCCTAACTAAACTAAGCCCAAAACCCCTAATGGCCTAAGGCCCAAAATCGATCCATTGGGCTTGTACTAAGAACGTCTGGCGTTCCACCCTATGACTCTTAACGTTCGAACGTTTGGCGTTCCCATGCAAACGCCTGGCGTTTGCTCACTGATTACTAACTTCCAAACCAATGTCTTAATGGCTTAAGATCTCTTGTCCAAACTTCAGATCCAATCATAATGGAACGTCTAAAGTCATAAAGTTGCAAACTTTATGGCCCTACATGGCTAAAATGAGCCCAACACCAAGATCCTAACTCAAAGTCAACTATAAGACTCCAAAACTCTTGCATGGAAGATTATGAAGACCCAAGATTGCATTTTTATGATTCTAGAATCACTATTATGCTTGAAAGGACAGCCCAAATCTCTAGAGCATTCCAAACTCACAAAGATCAAGTCTTTGAGACCAAAAAGAACATAAATTAGCCCTAAATCAAGATCTAACAAATAAGACATCAAGATCTGAACTTTATACCTCAAAATGATACTCCAAAATGTTAAGAGTCCGAATCCACAAGCTAGAGAGCAGCCACAATACTCCAAACATCTTCCTTGTCTTGTGAAGAACACTAAATGATACCAAATAGATGAAGAAAGGCTTCAAACTCTCATACACACTTAGGGTTTTCGAAATGAGGATGGAGGTTGGAGTGATGAAGGGTTTTGAGGCCATAATGTTCTTTAAATAGGGTGCAAACCCTAAAAATTAGTGTTTGGCCTCTGTGTACAAACGCATGGTGTCCATCATAGAATGACTGGCATTTGAACGCCTAACATCTTATGCCAAACGCTTGGCGTTCGGACCAAAGTGCCAAAAATTAACACAACAAGGTTAAAAGTGTAAATACCTGAAAACCATGATGTTACAAATCTCCCCCAGTTTATTGGTCCCTTCATGATTATCACCCACTTTCTTTCCAACAATCCAACCTTTTGACACTCTGAAATCCTAATTCGATTCAACCAAGAAAACGGGTGTTACAAGAGAGAGGTGGTGTGTTATTGTATATTCTTTTTCGTTTTTTTAATTGATGTAATAAAAGAAAAATAAAAAATATTATAGTAAATAAGAAAATAAAAAATAAAAAATATTAAGGGTAAATCGGTCATTTCAATCCCTCTTAAGTTTTAGAGGGACCAAAACCATAATGAAATTTCTATTTTGAACCAATGGTACAACTCCAAAATATTTTGGACCAAACATTCATTTTTTACATACTACATGGACCAAACTTGCAATTTTCTCATTAAACTTTATATGTAATAAAATGACAAGATATGAACTAAAATTCAAAAAAGAAAACAATATAATTACAAACTTTATATAATTCAATGTAAAAGTCAAATTCAAGTTTTAAAGACAAAATTGCAAGAATGGTCCATATGGTTAAGTGAAAATTGTCACTTTGGTCTAAATAGGTTTGGACTAGCAGTAGAGGTCCAAAGGTTTCATTTTGTTGCAAGTTAGGACCAATTTGCTTTAGACATTTTTATAATGATGATTTTGCCCTTTGTATTTTCTTTTTTTCAAATTTTTATTACAAAAATCCAAATAAATAGAAAGAAAAGAAAATACTCTCTCTCTCTCACTCTCTCTCTCTCTCTATATATATATATATATATATATATATATATATATATATATATTTATATCAACTTTGGTACCTCCACTTATGACCACCAACACCTCCTCCTAAACCATTTGTCGACTACCAGCGGAACCCTGAAACGATGAAAGTGGTGACGTTCGAAATCCTGAGATGATGAAGGCAGCGACATTCAAAACTTTTGGATTAGTGTCTAAGTCCATAACTATTTTGGTATGTACTTGACCCGATGGTGCATGGTCCTTTTGGGTTGCCTTCACTAAAGCAACTTGATAGGATGAATTATGGAGAGAAAGGATTAAATATGATTTATTAATATATTATGGGAATAATATATTAAAGGAGAAATCATATTGTTTAATTAATATTAGTCAATAATTAATTGGTAATTAGTTTTGTGACTAAAAGAGATTAATTAAACTTAAGGGACTGGAATTGTAATTATAAGATAATTGCAATTTGGGCCATGGATTGCCTCGTATTAAGGAGTGGACGAATTCTATGGGAAAACCTAAGAAGAAATCGTCCAAGGCCTTAAGGAAAGGAATCTATGGGTTGCTTAGGGCTTAAGCATCCAAATTAGGGTTTCCTTGTTAGATAACCCTAATAGCCTCATATATATATATATATATATATATATATATATATATATATATATATATATATATATATATATATATATCCCTTATGACCCAAAAACATGGCTAAGCATCCTTCTAGGGTTTCACATGTTTTAGGGCAGTCTCCATCCTCTCTCCTCTTCATCCTCTTGCTCTTGGTGTTTGTGAACCATTAGAGGAGTGACATTTGTGACTCTAAGCTTTCTAAAGTCAATACAAGAAGGATTTTGGATTGTTATTACTACATAACAATCAAGGTAATATCTTAAACCTATTCTCATGTTAATATGATTACTTGAATGCTAGAATTAGGGTTTATAGTCTTGGATAACTTGCATGTACAATAGAGAAACCTAGATCCAAGCATTAGGGTTTGTATGAGCACATAGGATGTTCTTATGGCCAAAACCCATCAAAAACAACTAAGACAAAAATGGTACATGTCGTCCTCCGGTGAGCTTTGATGAAGACGAAGCTTTTCAGGCAAACGTATGGTGATGAAGACAAAGATTTTCATGCGGACAGGTGGTGACGAAGACAAATATCTACTACTAGATTTTTATAGAGGCGGAGATCGGAGTTTTAGTTAAGCCACAGGCTCTGCAAACTCGAACAAGCCCTATGATTTGGCAAAGATGGTGGAGCCAGGTTTTTTTAGGGAAGATGATGACGCTGAATCGTTAATCTGGAAACCCTAACTTGCCGAATCTGAAACACCAGTTTTCTTCTATATCCCTCACACAGATCTAAGGTGGAACGTCAATGTGAGATCTAAGAAAGGGTGCCAACAACATAGATCTAAGAAAGGGGTGACGTAGAGCATCGTCTTTTCCGTTCAAGCTTGTTTTTGTTGTCAGATCTACTTCAGCTTTGTTCATCGATTGGTATATTTTCCATATGTTCGTTTGGTTAGGGTGTTTGTTCATCATATATTGTGTGTGTGTGTTCATCAAATTTTGTATATGTATGTGTGTGTGTGTGTTCATATGATTTCGTGTGTATATGTGTGTGTTCATGTGCTTTGATTTAGTGTGTATGTGTTCATCATATTTGATTTGGTGTTATATGTATTCATCAGATTAGGGCGAACTCAAGAACAAACCCAGATTTTGTGTATGGTTTTTGTTTCTGGGATGATTTTTTGGCGGAGATGAAGTGGCACAAAAAGTTTGGATGGAGATGGAGGTGGCAGACGATGGTGGTGGCGGACGGTGGTCGAACGGTGGTGGTGGCGGGCGGTGGTCGAACGGTGGTGGTGGCGGATGATGTTCTTGAGTGTTCTTGAATAGATGAATATGTTCTTAGGTGTATCAAACCCAAACTCTGAGAGAGAGAGAGAGAGAGAGAGAGAGAGAGAGAGAGAGAGAGTGAGTGAGTGAGTGAGTGTGTGTGTGTGTATATATATATATATATATATATATATATATATATATATATATATATATATATATATATATATATTAATCTAGAAAAATTCAGAAAAAAATACAAAAGGGAAAATCATCATTGTAAAAAAGTTTAAAGCAAATTGGACCAAACTCACAACAAAATCAAACTTTTTGACCTTGGTACTGGTCCAAACCTATTTGGACAAAAATGACAATTTTCTTTAACCACACGGACCATTGTTGCAATTTTGTCGAACTTTAAAATATAAATGTGTTATGTGACGATAGTATGTTTAAAGGGACGGACAATAAGAAAATAAAATAAAATAAATGGTCACATCTCGATATGGCATGAATAGTAAGATTCGTATTGTAGGTTTTGGCAAAACGCACGAAATAGATTAATCTAATAATATACATAACAAGAAATGATGTAAATTAACAAATTTGATTATTTAGTCATAGTTCTTATATCTCATATGTCTTTCCTTTAATTTTTTATTTATATAATTATTACTGTGTTCTTATATTTACTTCTCTATTTTATTGTTTCGTTTTTTTATGAAACAGTTAAGCACCAATAAGTTACTTAAGAGTTTTTTCTAGATCTATCTTAATTAGATTGGTTGACTTTACAACACAAATCTCGTTGTTTCCACTATTTACTAATTTTTATTCTTTTTTCTATGCTAAAGTTAATATAATTCCATGCTACAAATGAACACCAATAACTCATTTTTATTCTTGGAAAGAAGCTTTGCATAAGAACTTGGGATGTCGATCTTGTTTTGCACAAACTCTCTCGTCATGTATCTTATTTATACGTGAATAAACCGTATAACTCATTTTTATTATAGTTTGTACGTTATTCGTAGGAAACTAATAAAAAACCCCAGGCTTTGCCCCGGGTTGGTTTTTGTCTTTTATGTTAATTGTGGAAACATCATGAAAACAAAAGTCATAACTAGGGACGGCTCAACCAATTTGGAGGCTCTAAGCAAACAAAAAAATTAGATCCCTTCAAATAAACAAACAGTTTTGAACTTAAGACCTTTATTTTTATACACCTGTGCTTTTACCACCAGGCCACGCTTCAACTTGTGTTTGTAACCCAATAAATACGTGTGTGTGTGTGTGTGTGTGTGTGTGTGTGTGTGTGTGTGTGTGTATATATATATATATATATATATATATATATATATATATATATATATATATATATATATAGAATAATCTTTAGAATTGGAGGCCCTTTAGAATTAGGGCCCTAAACCCTTGCATAGTTTTCCAAAGGGTAGAGCCGGCCTTCGTCATAGGAATATCATATATTTAGAAGGTAGTTAATAAGGGACTAAAAATGTAAAAGTTTAGAAAGTGGTGTGGTAAAGGCCAACAAAAGTTTACCAAGGGACTAAAAGTGTAAAAGTTTGGAAAGTCGTGTGACAAAATAAAGGTCAACAAAAATTTACTATTCCAACTTGGTCAAGCTTTTATATATATATATATATATATATATATATATATATATATATATATATATATATATATATATATATATATATATATATATATATACACACACACACACACACAAGTAGGTTCATGCGAAAACATAAATATTTTGAGAAAAAACCCGGAAACGGATTTTATCTTATAAAAATCAAACACATGTAATACACACATTAAATTTATTACCAATAAATTAAAGATAATAAGTTTACATTGGATGGTGTTATGGTAATATCGATTTAAAGACAGTTTTAACATCTGTTTTTTTTTTTACGTCCTTAATCACTTTTAAATTCAAGTTTTCATAATAAAAATGTCAAAAATCATGCTTTGCTAATATGAAACAATTTCTCATGTATTATCGATTATCATCATATAGTTCAAAGTTTGGATGGATTATTGTCCAAAATATAAGGTTGAGGTGGCACAATCTCATTGCTTTTTCACGGTTTTGCGTTTTCGCAAATTATTTGCATTTTTGCATGAGCCATATATATATATATATATATATATATATATATATATATATATATATATATATATATATATATATACACACACACAGAGAGAGAGAGAGAGAGAGAGAGGTTCTGTTTAGATTAAAGATAAAACAGAGATCTTGATATTCAAACACATCCATATATTTCACATCTGCTGCTCTAACCCCCTGGCAACTAGCGCGACAGACATGCTATAATTATAAAAGATTATAGTGTCGCTCGTTCCTTTCTCCTCGCCCACCACTACCACCACCTCTGACTCCGGCTGACCCCACTACTGTCACCTCTGTCACTTATACCACCGCCACCTCTGTCACCACCATCTCTTCAGCCACCAAGTGTCATAATCATTTAAGATTACTGAGTCTATGAACAGACATATATGTATAATCATTTATGATTATGCATATACGTATAAACATGCATAACCATATATCATTATACCTCTCTGTCATATAAAAATTTATGATTAGGCATAACCTGTTGTTGTCGGTACGCTGGAGCGTTAGAGCGGCAAATGAGGAATATGTGGTTGAGGTTGAATTTCAAGATCTCTATTTTTTTCATCTCAAGTGAACCGTCCTATATATATATATATATATATATATATATATATATATATATATATATATATATATATATATATATATATATATATATATATATATATATATATGTGTGTGTGTGTGTGTGTGTGTGTGTGTGTGTGTGTGTGTGTTAAAAAAGCTTTCCTATCTTTGCCCATTTGAGTGAAATTGATCAAAGTAATTAAAAGTGATATCATGTTCTTAATATTTTTAGTTAATTTATTTTAAACTTTATATAAATTAGATGCCCGAAGACGACGACTTACGGGGTGGCGGTGGTTCGATGGTTTGTTGTTGCATATGCAGGTCTACTATCTTCATCGTTAAAGGGTTGCAGCCTGATGAAGCACTGGATTTTAGTGTAGGGTTTGTAGTTTTGATATAACTTATGTAACCTCTAGTATATTATGACTTGTGTAACAGATTTTTATTATGACTTGTGTAACAGATTTTCCATACTTATATATATATATATATATATATATATATATATATATATATATATATATATATGAGCATTTACTGACTCAAATATTGGTGGCGGGAAGTGTGAGGATAAATTTTAGCCTTAAGATTAAAAAAAACAAATTGTCAAAATTTGATTTTATTTACCGTCAAAATTGTTGGAAAAGGTGTCTAAATCCATAACTATAATTGGTATGTGTTTGACTCGATAGTAGCATGGTCCATTTTGGTTGCATTCATCAAAGCAATATGTTAGGAAGGATATTTGAGTAAGAGGTTAATTATGATTATTAATATATTATATGTATAATATATTAATTGAGGAATCATATTACTTAATTAGTATTGATCAAGAATTAATTTTGTGATCAAAAGAGACTAATTAAATTGATACATATGGATTGGACTAATGATCCATGATTGATTTGTGATGGGCTTATGGGTTAGCCCATAAAGTGGTTATCCAAATCAAATGGGTGGATCATAAGCTTATGGGTATGGATTAGGGTTACACATCATCCTTGATATTCTTCATATATATATAAATATATATATATATATATATATATATATATATATATATATATATATATATATATATATATATATATATTCATAAGCTAAAACCGGTTAGATAGACACAAACACACACCTACCACTTATATTTTGAATCGTAAGAACCGACTTTAGAGTCTCCATAACCTCTCCATATTCATCCTAATTGTTCTTGGTGTTTTGTGATTCCATTTGAGGCATCACACTTGGGGTGCTAAGCTTTCTTGTGGCCAAGTCATTCAAGCTACTACACAAGGTAATATTCTAACTAGTTTGTTTATGATTCAAATATCACCTTGCATGCTAGTTTAGGCTTCATGCTTTGGAAAGTGTTTATTGCATGTATAATTAGAGAAAACTTAGATCCAAAGCATTAGGGTTGTATGTGCACCATAGGAATGTTAGATTACATAAAACCCAACAGTAATATCAGAGTCATGGGTGTTTTCGATTATATTGATGCAATTGTGTAATTTTCAAAGCTGAAAAACTGCATTTTGGGATTCTGCCAGGGCCAACTCACAGAGTCCATCATTGAACTCGACGAGTTGGATGATGTTTGCCTTGAACTCGACGAGTCTATTATGGCACTCGATGGGTTGGTGCATCTGATGGCGGAATCTTTGAGTTTTTGGCCTGTTTTGGATTAAGAACATTACCACAAACTGTTTTGGTTCATAAAATTCGATTTTATTGATATGGTAATGTCTATCCCCATCCAATATCATGATGTTTATCAAATTCTAATATAACTACTTATTTTTGTGATATACTAGTTATTTGTAAAACTTGAAGTTATCACTTACTATGAATCAAATTAGGTCAGATTGGTAAATGATCCCCATATCATAATTGGATTAGTTTGTGTTCTTGAAAAAGTTCCATAACTAGTCCTCAAGTTATGTAATATGAAAAGTCTTTATTTATGAAACCATTAACTAATGTAAGTTATAGAATTCTAAGAGTCTTGAAAGGTTTTATAACTTGTACACAAGTTTGGAATTGGAAAGGTCTCATTCATGGAACATAAAAGTTCATAAGTTATGAATGTCGTTACAAAACTTGCCCTCAAGTTTTGGAGCTTGAAAAGTTACATTAATGAAACTTGAATTCCAAACCCTAGAGTTTTAAAAGTTTAAAATTAAACCTTTATACTATTATAATATTAAAGTTTAATACTTATATATGTATAAGACAAGTCAGTCTTACCATTAGTAGGCCTCATTCACGAAGTCAGTCTATAAGGGGTATAAGGTTACTGCCTATAAAATGGTGGTTTAATGGGTGTCAACTCTCACCCACCGCTTCCTTGACTGGTGGAGGGTTATTAGCCGAACGGGTAGGATAGGACACTAATTCTCATTAATAAGTATAATGAAAATTATTAAAGTAACTAAACTTTTATAAATTCCCAAAATTAGTTACTTTAGGAAAATGTGAAAATGGTGTTATTCCATGAAATTGCACTCTGCACCTTGTTAAGTCGTTAGTGGAGTGTGTGTGGTTAACCGACACACTAATTTGGGACTGAAAATGTGTGACAAAGGGTAGCTTGGTGTTAATCATGGATCAATGGAGCGTGTGTGGTTAACCGACACATTGATTAAGTGATTTGTAACATTGAGAGTACCAAGCTAATTTGTATGGTTATTCACACCTTGTTTGTGATCCTCGGTAAACATGCCATTGAAGACTTCAATGAATCTCAAAAGAATATAGGAATTTCAATTCATTTAAAACCTAATCTTCAATTTCGTTTTTCATGATGGAAATTGGTAAATCGTTATTTACCTACCTTCAAATATTTTACAATTGGATCACGACATCCCTCTTCTGAATTATAGAATATTGTGTTGGGTCTTAGCCTTAATATTCCATTTTGGGTGTTATATTAAGGATCCTTATGTAATATAAACTTTGTATTTCTTTTCAGATGTCTAATTCAAATAATGCTTCCAACCCAATCCCTTCCGGCTCTTTCTCTCTCATGAACTTATGTGGGAGGGTCATCTTCGATGGATCGAATTCCAATGATTGGATTCGAAACATACGAATGGCTATTCGTTATGAGGACAAAGAATATGTCCTTGATATTGAGATTAAGGAGATTGATGAATCAACTGTTACTCCCGAACAGATTGCTGAGTACAAAACTCATGAGAGGGACGCGACCAAAGTGTCATGCATCATGATCGCTACCATGACTGCTGAGCTTCACAAGTCCTATAAGGACGTTTGGCCTTATGAAATGCACCGGGATTTGATGGAAAGGTACCATCAAAATGCTCGGCAGGAGAGGTATGAGATCATTGCCTCCTTGATCACGACCAAAATGAAGGATGGAAAGTCCATCACGACCCACTTGCAAAAGATGCAAAGGTTTGTGGACCGCTTGTTGAAGTTGAATGTCAACTTTGATGAAGAGTTGGCTATAGATATTATTCTACACTCTTTTCCTCCATGTTATGATCAGTTTCGCATGACTTATCATATGAGCAAGAAGGAGGTCACTCCAAGCAAGCTTCAAGGTCTCTTGAGAACTGCTGAAAGCAGTTTGAAAGGCAAATCTATTATACCTACTCCTACTGCAACTGCCCCTGTCCTGGCAATTGGACATGGAAAAGGAAAGAAGAGGAAGATGTTGGATTTGGTGTCTAAGTCCATAACTATAACTGGTATGTACTTGACCCGATTGTAGCATGGTACTTTTCGGTTGCCTTCACCAGTGCAATTTGATAGGATGATTTTGAGAATAAGGTTATTTATGGTTTATTAATATATTACAAGTATAATATATTAATACATAATTATTTAATTAGTATTGATCAAGAATTAATTTATTAATTTTGTGATCAAAAGAGACTAATCAAATATATGGGGATTGATTATGTAAATCAATCATTCTTGTAGTGTGGGCTAATGATCCATGATTATGGGCTAAACTAATCCATGGATAGTCCATGGAGGTTAAACCCATGGAGCATGAGAATGTGGAAAGTCATGGATTATTAGGGTTAACCAAGTGTAACCCTAGCATGTCCAACACTATAAATAGAACCCTCCATAGACCAAAATCGGTTGCCTCTTCTCTTTGAGATAAATAGCTTATTCTATTAAATCATCCTCTTGCATATTGATGTTTGTGAACCATTAGAGGCATCACACTTGAGGTGTTTTATTCAATTGGCAATTTGTATGTTAGTTAGGGCAATGCTTTGGAAAATTGAAAAAATGCATGTATATTAGACAAAACATAGATCCAAAGCATTTAGGGTTGCATGTGCACCATAGAAGTGTCACATTGCTCAAAACCCAACAGTGGTATCAGAAACTAGGATTGTTTTCAATTATATTTGATGCTTGCTAGTTTTTCAATGATGAAAAGGTCGAAATTTTTGCCTCTGGTTGGTGAACTCGCCGAGTACATGAACAGACTCGACGAGTCCACTCGGTAACAGAGCAACTCGCCGAGTCTAGTTCATGTACTCGACGAGTTGAAGGCTCTGTGTGCAGTATTTCGAGTTTCTTGGTCTGGTTTGGATTTAGAACACTACCACAAACTGTTTTGGATCATTGGAAATGTTTTTTATGATATGGTAGTGCTTGTACTCATCCAACCACAAGATAATTGTCAAAGTTTTAAAATAATTGTTGTTTTTATATGATAAACAAAATTGCTTTCAAATTGTTGACTAGAAATTATCTTGATTGTAAGTTTAGTTAGATCATAGATTATGTGATAATTTTAGTTTTTAGAATAGTGATCTAAATGAATTTTAATGACCTCCATAACTTGTCCTCAAGTTATGGAAAATGAAAGGTCTCTTCTTTAAAATCAAATTAAACTCATAGGTTATGAATGTGAAGAGCTTTGACAAGTTTCACAACTTGCCCTCAAGTTTTGGAATTTGCAAAGTCTCATTAAATGAAACTTTAGTTCCAAACCCTAGAGTTTTAAAATTTAAAATTCAACCCTTATACTTTATAATATTATAAGTTTAATAATATATATATATATATATATATATATATATGTGTGTGTGTGTGTGTATAAGACAAAGTCAGTCTTACCGTTAATTCTCCCTCATTAAAAGAAGCCGGTCTATAAGGGGGTATAAGGATATTGCATATAAAATGGTGGTTTAATGGGTGTCCACTCTCACCCACTGCTTCATTGACTGGTGGAGGGTCGTTAGCTGAACGGGTAGGATAGGACATTAATTCTCCCTTATTAAAAGTATAATGATAAAAATATAAAGTAACTAAACTTTTATTAAATTCCCAATCTTAGTTACTTTAGGAAAAATGTGAAATGGTACTAATCAATGAAATTACACTTTGCACCTTGTTAAGTCATTAGTAGAGCGTGTGTGGTTAACCGACACACTAATTTGGGACTGACAATGTGTGGCAAAGAATAACTTGGTGTTAATCATAGATCAATGGAGCGTGTGTGCTTAACCGACACATTGATTAGGTGATTTGTAACATTGGGTGTACCAAGCTAATTTGCATGGTTATTCACTCCTTGTATCGGATCCTCGGTATCCCAGTCACAAACTTGAAGGGCACGATCGAGATTTAAACATGCCATTGAAAAGTTCAATGAATCTCAAAGATCTAGGAATTTCAAATCCAATTAAAACTTAATAATCTATTTCATTTTTCGTGGTGGACATTGGTAAATCGACATTTTCCTACCTTCAAATATTTTACAATTGGATTACGGCATCCCTCTTCGCAATTGTAGAGTATTGTGTTGGGTCCTAGCCTTAATATTTTATATTGGGTGTAATATTAAGGATTATCATCTAATCTAAACTTTTTTCTTCTTCTTTTACATATGTATATCCCAAACAATGCTTCCAACCCAATCCCTTCGGGCTCTTTCTCCATCATGAACCTATGTAGGAGGGTCATTTTCGATGGCTCGAACTTCAATGGTTGGTTTTGAAACATCAGGATGGTTATTTGTTATGAGGATAAAGAATATGTCCTAGATAAAGAGCTCAAATAGATTGATATCACAACTACCACTCCAGAACAAATCATTGAACACACTACTCATGAGATGGATGCGACAAAGGCGTCGTGTCTCATGATTGCAACCATGACTACAGAGCTACAAAAGTCCTATGAGCACTACTATCCTTATGAAATGTATCATGATTTGATGGAAAGATACCATCAAAGTGCTCGTAGGAGAGGTGTGAGATCATTGCCTCCATGATCACAACCAAAATGAAGGATGGTGAACCCATCACGGCTCACTTGTAGAGGATGTAGAGACTTGTGGACCGCTTGCTTAAATTAAATGTCAATTTTGATGAAGAGTTGGCCATAGATATCATTCTACACTCTTTACCTTCTTGTTATGATAAGTTTCGTATGACTTATCATATGAACAAGGAGGAGGTCACTCTTAGCAAGCTTCAAGGCCTTTTTAGGACTACCAAAAGCAACCTGAAAGGCAAATCGGTTGTGTCTACTCCTACTACTACTTCTGCCCCTGTTCTAGCAATCAGACATGGAAAGGGAAAGAAGAGGAAGGCTCCCTACAAGATTCGTAAGGGAAAGTCTCTTGATCGATCCTCTTCAAGTGGGACCAAAGCTGATTCTACTAATCTCTCTTCCAATCTGAAGGAAGCAGAGTGCTTCCACTGTCATGAAAAAGGGCACTGGAAACGAAGCTGCCCCAAATACTTGCAGGACATTAAGTATGGGAATATCAAACCCTCCTTTGCAGGTATTTACACTATTCAATCTAATAACTCATCACATGCTAATTCTTGGGTCCTTGATATAGGTTGTGGAATTCACATTTGTTCTGATTTGTAGGGACTAAAAAGAAGTAGGGATGTGGAGCATGGGAAGATAAACTGAATCATGGGAAATAGGAAAGTGTCGCATGTGACCAAGATTGGAATTTATTCTTTATTCCTTAGTAATGGTTTAAATTTAGATTTTAATAATTGTTGCTACTCGGTCGATATGGCAAGAAATGTTATTTCCTTTCACAATTAGTATAAACAAGGTTTTACCTTTTCCTTTAATAATGAAAATGGCGGTGTTTATGCTTATTGTAATGGTGTATTTTCTTTTGGAGCATTACCATGCAATGGTATATATGAAACTGTGATGATTGTAGATAACTTAGGAAATAATGTGTTGAATATTGATTCTTCCAATGAATTGGATAAATCATGTTTGTGGCATTCTCGTCTTGGACATGTCAACAAGAAGCGCATAACCCAACTCCAAAAGGATGGAGTCTTGGAGACATTCGACTTAAAATTGGATGACACTTGCGAATCTTGTTTACTTGGAAAGATAACCAAGTCACCCTTCACTGGTACTTGTGAAAGGGGCGAAGGTCTGTTGGATCTTATACACACTGATGTGTGTGAACCATTCAGAACCGCCACAAGGGATACTAACCGCTTCTATGTGGCTTTTACTGAAAACTTTTGAAAGGTTCAAGGAGTTTAAGAAAGAAGTGGAGAATCAATTGGGCAGGAAGATAAAGATGTCGCAATCCGATCGTAGAGGAGAGTATCTTAGTATTGAGTTCCTTGACTATCTTAAGAAATGTGGAATTGCTTCACAATTGACGCCACCTAGGACCCCACAACTTAATGGTATGGTTGAGAGGCGCAATAGAACCATGCTAGAAATGGTTTGTTCCATGATGACTCAAGCTTCGTTACCTATCTCATTCTGGGGGTATGCCTAAAAGATTGCCACCCATATCCTTAATCTAGTCCCTACCAAAAAGGTTTCCAAAACACCTCATGAGATGTGGACAGGGAAAGTTCCCATATTAGATCACATCAAAGTTTGGGGTTGCGAGGCTTTTGTGAGAAAAGAAACTCACGACAAGCTTGAAACTCGGAGTGAGCGGTGTATTTTCATCGGCTACCCACATAAATCCTTTGGATATCTCTTCTATAGACCGAGTGACAATTTTGTCTTCGTTGCGAGGAGAGGAGTCTTTTGTGAGAGAGAACTCATAGGCCAAGGAAATAGTGGGAGGCAAATTGACCTTGAAGAATTTCAAGATTCAAGCAGTGAAGGAACCTCAAACACTAGCAATCAACTTGAGGAGGAAACTCCAGTTGATCCAATTGACGAGTCCTTACCTATGAGGCGTTCAAGTAGAGTTAGAAATACACCTGAGCTTTATGGTTTCCATATTACTATTGAAGGTGATACATTTATCAGTGATAGCACATTGGTAAATTTGGATGAACCTAATAACTACAAGGAAGCCATGGCAGGCTTTGAGTCTGCAAAATGGAAAGAGGCTATGGACAGCAAAATTCAGTCTATGTATGACA
Organism: Lactuca sativa; assembly: GCF_002870075.4. Taxonomy (NCBI): domain Eukaryota; kingdom Viridiplantae; phylum Streptophyta; class Magnoliopsida; order Asterales; family Asteraceae; genus Lactuca; species Lactuca sativa. Next base: position 60,902,456 of record NC_056625.2, on the reverse strand, counting down.
ATCAAGTTTGGAACTTGGTTGACAATGTACCAGGTCGTAAGACAGTCGGGTGAAAATGGATCTTCAAGAAGAAGACCGACATGGATGGGAATGTACACACATATAAGGCGTGACTGGTTGCGAAGGTCTTTACTCAAACTCCAGGAGTTGACTATGATGAGACCTGCTCACCAGTAGCGAAGATTAAATCTATAAGGGTTATGTTGGACATAGTTGCATTTCATGATTATGAAATATGGTAAATGGATGTCAAAACTGCTTTCCTTAATGGAAAGTTGGCTGAAGATGTTTACATGAGTTAGCCAGAGGGTTTTGTCAATGCAAAGTACCCTAATAGATTGTGTAAGCTTGAGAAATCCATTTATGGATTGAAACAAGCATCTCGCAGATGGAATCTTTGTTTTGATGAGAAAGTCAAAGAGTTTGGTTTCTCAAGAAGCGAGGATGAGTCTTGTGTATATGTCAGAGCTAGTGCGAATATAGTGAGATTTCTGGTATTGTATGTAGATGACATACTACTCATAGGAAACGACATTCCAACCTTGTAGGAGGTTAAGTCCTGGCATAGGAAGTGTTTCGCTATGAAGGACCTCGGAGAAGCTGCTTATATCCTAGGGATAAGGATATTGAGAGATAGAAGTAAAAGGCTAATAGGACTTAGTCAAAGTACCTACTTGGGTAAGGTGTTGAAATGTTTCAGCATGGAGAACTCCAAGAAAGGTGACTTACCTATCCAAGGCAATGCCAGACTGAGTAAGACTCAAATTCCGAGTATCGATGCTGAAATAGTAGAAATGGGTCGAATACCATATGATTTTACAGTTGGTTCGATCATGTATGCTATGACCTGTACTCACTCTAATGTAGCCTTTGCATTGAGCATGGTTCGCAGATATCAAGGGAATCCTGGTAAAGCTCACTGGACTGCGGTAAAGAATATTCTTAAGTACCTGCGAAGGACTAAGAACTAGATCCTTACCCTTGGTGGGAGTGATGAATTAAGAGTGGTAGGGTATAGTGATGCTAGCTTTCAGACCGATAGAGATAATTTGCGCTCTCATTCGGGCTGGATATTTACCCTAAATGGAGGAGCAATAACTTGGAAAAGTTCCAAACAGGACATTGTAGTTGATTCAACGTGTGAATCAAAGTATATGCAGTGAAGCGTCGAAGGAGGCAATATGGCTGAAGAACTTCATCAGAGACCTTGGATTTGTTCTAGATATAAAGGAGCATATGGAGATTTTCTGTGATGGCGACAGTGCGGTTGCCTTATCCAAGGAACCAAGGGATCATAGCAGATCAAGACACATCAATAGAAAATATCACTTCATAAGACATCAAGTAGAAGATGGACTCCTCGTGGTTAAGAGGGTATCATCAGAAGAAAATCCAGCAGATCCTCTTACGAAGGAACTGATTAAGGTTAAGAACTTGCAACACGCTAGTAGTATTGAGCTGAAGGATGATATTAGTTTTAGTGATTAGATAGACATTTATAAACTTGTAATAGTTAAAATGTAATTGACATTTGATGATTGAATAAAATGTGTTTTATTTATAAGTAAAGATACTGTCTTGTGTCAATTATTTACTTTGTTTCATTTTTCATGTTTTGACTTCCAGAATAATAAGATTATTCAAACTATCCACAGTCGATCATACTTTGGAAGTAGGTTATGAAAGAAGATTGTCATGAATGGGTTTTTGTATGATTGTCTAAGGTGTTAGACATAGCAAAAGATTGCTATAAACACTCATGAGTGCTCTTGAAATAAGATTTGAGTATTGAACTAATCCCACGCTCACATATCACTTCATGGAATTTATCATGGGTGATTGTGAGACGATAATATTGTATAATCTTCAAACCAAGATATATGAGTTGGTGATTATTTGTTTATTGTACATTAATAGTGCGAAAACGCATCTGTAACTCAATGTTATAAAACGTGCTATTATGTATGATTCAATGAATAGTTAGCACAAGCATATAAGTCAAAGTTTATCTGTTCCTTTTATCCTAAGAGGATTAAAAGCGATATCTTGGGCCCCTCGATGATTTTTTTTTACTTATGTGTCGGGCCCAGTCAGAACTCTATAGATGTGTTCCATTGAGTTCTATGTCAAAAAATCAGAAATCAGGAAACAAACTGTTGGACAATGAGTATGACTTTATTCCATGTCTTTGTCCACACGATATCTTGTAGAACAGAGGATTATATGGTCACTTATCTAATGGACGCATCACAGTTCGACAACAACTTTTTGAGAGCTACGATTGCTAATCGGATTTTAAGTTACATTGGCAATTACATTAATTAGACTTATCCAAGTGGGAGACTGTTGCAAAGGTGTCTAAGCCCATAACTATAATTGGTATGTACTTGACCCGATAGTAGCACGGTCCATTTGGGTTGCATTCATCAAAGCAATATGTTAGGAATGATATTTGAGTAAGAGGTTAATTATGATTTATTAATATATTATACGTATAATATATTAATTGAGGAATCATATTATTTAATTAGTATTGATCAAGAATTAATTTAAGAATTAATTTAGTGATCAAAAGAGACTAATTAAATTGATACATATGGATTGGGCTAATGATCCATGATTGATTTCTGATAGGCTTATGGGTTAGTCCATAAAGTGGTTATCCAAATCAAAGTGGATAAAGTTTGGAACTTTATCCATTAATACCATATTTGGATGGGTTCTGTAAGGTTAAATTTGATGTCTTAGATGATTAAGACCCTAGGAAAAAGGTGATTGTCAATTCGAGATTCACGGCGTGGCTGCTAAGGTTTGACCTCTAGTTAGTTTAGGTGATGCATGTAGCTGATTCTGCATGAGTATTCTCATTTTAGTTCTTTGATTGAGGTGAGTCTTCTCAATATATTATGTAGGACGCTGGTGCCAATGTATGTTTGGGGGTGTATGCTTACATGCTTGTTGGGTGAGGACCATTAAGTTGGGCCTGCATGATTGAAACATACATGTTGGGCGAGACCCATTATTTTGTATTGTATGTGTTATCTTGTGAGACTCACTAAACTTTGTGCTTATGGTTTAAGTTTAAATTTCCAGGTGCTTCTAGCAGCAAAGCGAAGGATGCAACATGATTACATTGCATCTGCTTTTATGTTTTATGGATTTCTACACTCTCTAATTTTATTATGACTATGTGTAAAGTCCTACAAATTATGAGGTGAAAATTTCATTTTTAATTCAATCCAAAACATCATTTAATCATTTCAATCATTCAATAGTATATCAGAGTAAAATAGTTATCAGAGTACAAGTCCCAAGATCATAAAGTGCAGAAATATGGGTGGATGCGTTGCAATCAATTTGGGCCCTACCCTCACGAACCGGGAGTACATAAAAAACGTTTTAAACATAAACTGTAAGGACAAAGCTTAGTGAGTTCCTCAAAATAACGCATACCATAAATATTTTCCAACTCAAGGTTGTGTCGGGTCTATTTCACCCCCGATTCTATTTGACCCCTGTGTAACATCCCGAAATATCAAGAGTAGAGTTGAAGGGCTAAAAGAGTAAATTGGGAAAGAGCGACTCGGCGAGTAGAGTCGCGACTTGGTCGCGTGTTAAGTGGCCGACTCGGCGAGTCAGGGTAATGGACTTGGCGAGTAGGCGCTGAGTGGAGAAAACCCTAATTCTCGGGGTTGAGCCCTATATAAAGAACATAACATCCATTCCCCCAGCCTCCTTACTAATCCTCAAGTCCAGAAACCCTAACCCTTGTGTGTGAGTGGATCAAGTGCATTTGGAAGCTTGGAGAAGCAATTGTTGAGGAAATCATGAAGGGTAAGAAGCTTGGAGCAAAGGGGCTTTTCTTGGATTCGAGTTTCATTGCAGTTGGGGCGTTCCTTTGAGGTAATATCTCGTTTTTGAGCTGCTATTTCTTAGATGCATCGTTTTGGGGGGTGTTAGAGACCATATCCTTGGATGTATTGGAGTTTAGAGGTTAAATATGAGGTTACTACCTCAGATCTGGAATGGAGAAGGGTTGGAATGCATGAAAGTCCCTATTTGTGAGTGGTTGATGGAGCTATTTTGTCCCAAACCCAAACCCTAGAGTGAAAATGCATAGATCTCTTTGGATTCACGTAAAGTTTGCCACTTTACGTGATGGATGAGTTATAGGAGGCTAGATCTATGTTTTGGATCAATTGCATGGCCTGGAATGCTTCTGTATGAGTTCAGACCGGTGGTACTCGGTGAGTCACATGGGTGGACTCGACGAGTTGCTTGATGATGAGCTGGAACTCGACGAGTTGGAAGAACAACTCGGCGAGTTGGATGAAGAAATCGGCGAGTAGGTTGAAGATAGCCTTAGACTCGGCGAGTCTGCTGTTGGACTCGGCGAGTCTTGTCGAAGAGTCCCAATATTTTTTGGTTGAGTCGAGAATCGGCGAGTCAAGGGATGCCTCGGTGAGTTGTGTGCGAGTGGACTCAGAGTTGTGGGACTCGGCGAGTCTCGGGGTGACTCGGTGAGTTGAGTCGCGGATTGGGGAAGTTCTGAGCATGGGGACTCGACGAGTCGACGGGTTGACTCGGCGAGCAGGGTCAACCAGGAGGGTTGATTTTGACTAAGGACTTTGACTTTGACCAAGAGTTGACCGTTGACTTTTAGGGCTTGGTCAGCGATGTGGCCTTTGGGCCAAGAGAGGGGTAAAATAGTCTTTTACCCTTAAGAGGGTGCCATGAGAGGGTTGATTCTAGTCTCGAGAGTTATATTCATGAGAGTATATGCCTTACGTGTTAGGCGGCGGCGAGTTCGAGATTCAAGTGTGGGGATATCTGCTTTCTGCTTGCCAGGTGAGTCTTCTCACTATACTTTACCTTGAGTAGGTAACCAGAGTTATGTGACAGAGTATTTGTATGCTATGTATGTTATGTGTTGTACTGCATTATTTCTATGTGATTTATGTTGTGCATGTTTTCAGAGTTGGAACCGGAGGGTTCCTAGAGTTAGAACCGGAAGGTTCACAGAGTTAGAACCAGAGGGTTCACAGAGCAGGGTCCACGGACCCACAGAGTTATAGCCTCGTGTGGCTAATATGTGTTGTGTGTGGTATTTTGGGGAAACTCACTAAGCTTCGTGCTTACAGTGTTTTGTTTTATGTATGTGTTTCAGGTTTTTTTCAGGACCACGGGACGGCACCGGCTTGATTGTACACACCAGAGAAAGAGTCATGTTTTGAGGATCCTGGTTTTCTATACAAGTGAAAATGGAGTCATGTTTTGTAATTCGATTATGAATGAGATTTTAAACAAGTGTTTCTAAGAATTAAACGATTATTTTTAAATGAAAAATTGTTTCAAATTTTCTGTGTTACACCCTGAGTCTATTTAAACTCATGCATCGACCCAAAGTCATACCAGATTGTAACACTCGGTTTTAGAATGCTTCGTTATTCGGGGTTGTGGCCCTATCATTACTTATCATGAGGCTTAGGGCCTTGGGGAAGAAATAATTTGGCCCTTTGGATGTGGGTATTATGGTTTAAGTGATCCAAGTGTTCGATGGTGTTTCGGAGCCCAAGGGTATAATCGTAATTTGTTAACTTGGTCCTTTATGAATTTTGGGGTTTTTTTGGGAATTTTTAAGGCAATGGTGAGTTTTTAGAAGCGTAGGGCTTCTCATCAACTTTTTGTGGATAAAGAGTTCGTTGGAAACAGACTTAGGATGAAGGAGCTAGAGTCGAGTGAAGCTCTAAGTGTTGGAAGCTCATCTAGTACGCGGGGCGTAGTGGGTTAAGTGGTCGTGGGTGGTTCATGAGTATGTCGAGCGTACTAAGGGTACATGGGGCGTACTCCCTTCAGAGCCAAACCCTACTTTTGGGGTTCTTATCCTATATAAGCATCATTATGACCTTCCTTTGGGTCTTTTAAGTCAGCCTCCATCCCCTTTCATCTACCTTGAAACCCTAGAGTGCCTTAAGTGAGTCTTGGAGCTTGGAAGAGTGTTTGTGGTGGCTTGTGCAAGAGAAGGAGAAGGTTGAAGACTCACAATTTTGAAAGGAGCTTAGAGATCCAGAAGTTGCATCATCATTTTGTGATCTTGAAGGTATAAAGTCTCTATCTTGCTCACTCTTTGGTTAGATCTTATTTGGGGTTTGTTCATGGTCATTTTAGCCTCTTTTGGTGATTCTTGTGAGCTATGGTTGTTACAGAGGTTTGATCTTGTGGATCTGGATATTTTAGGTATCCCAAAGGCATAAAAATGTGACCTTTATGGTTCATTTGGACTCATGCATGTGTTAAGACCTTTCATTAAGCTTTTTTGAGCTCTAGAGTCCCATTAATCCATGTATGCAAGTAAAGTTGCCAACTTTACGTGATAAGTCATCTATGGGAATCAGATCTAACAGTTTGGAGCAAGGGCTTGAGTGATTAAGTGCTTTTTGGAGCTGGTTGGGGTTCAGAGGAGTATGTTGGGCGTACCCATCTAGTACGTTGCGCTTACTGGCCCTAAAGGGTGTACGTTGGGCGTAGGCATGAGCAAACGAACCGAACTGGTTGGAACCGGCCCGACCCGGGAACCGACTTCGGCCAAAATCAAGAACCGAACCGGCCTGACAGTTCTACCGGTTCTGGTTCTGGGTCTGGTTTTTTCAAGGTTTTCTATTTTGGAACCGGTCTTTGAGAAATAGCAGTGTATTTTTGGGTTACGATTTCGGTTTATGCCCGGTTTTTGTCGGTTTTTGTTTAGTACATATTTGTGTGCACTAATTGTTTCATAAATGGTCTATTGATTTTGTTTGTAATTTTCTAAAAGTGTTGGGTTTTGTTTATAAACGTTTTCCAGATAATATATGAAAAAATACAAGTCTGATTTTATAAAAAATAAGTAAATTTCTCTATATCAAACAACCATTGCACCATCATTAACTATCCAACATTCAAACATTCTACATTCAAAATACACTTTCAACATTCAAAATATACTTTCAAGTTTCCCCTACAAAAAAAAACAAAGTCTAATATGTGGATTCCAACATCTATTTGACATTTTGACTAATTCCCCGATCTCTTCCCTGTTAGCTTCAAGTTGTGTATAGCATCCACAATGTCTATATATAATACAAAAGAAAAACGTTATTACTTAATAGAAGGTAACAATTACTAATAAGATGTTAAAAATAAGATGTAACAAGTATTAGTGTACTACCGATAGCGAGGTAATCATCAGCTAACACATCGTGCACTTCGTCGTAGTCATATATAGCCAAGCTACTCTTTCTTAGCCAATCTTGAGTGCATATCAATGCCTCCACAATCACAACGGACAAATTAGTACGGTAGTCGGTATTTAACCAAATCAAACGTTTTTATAGTCTAAACTTAACTACAAATCATAATATATACGTAGGAAAAATATTAAGGTCAAAACAAGTTAAATTAAGTGAGTTATTCAACTTTCAAAATTTGAACAGTATGCTAAAGAAGTAAATATTGCTAATGATCTAATCTTACTTGGTCATCAAAGTCTTTTCCAATCCAATTAACCGGATTACCATCTTCATTATTGGCATCATAAAAATCTGATTTTTGGTATCTTGATGATGGTACAATTGGTAACCCATTCAAATCCTACATTGTCAATATAATACATTAATTATATAACTAAACCAATTCTTAGTTTTGACAATCTTACATTCATACTATAAACTAAACTAACAAAAATCTTGCACGTATGTCTACAAAGTACAAAGTACATTGTTAAATGGAACTTAAAACATGACATACAAATATATAATCTTACTTAATCTTCATGAACATCCATAGTTCAAATAATTTAAGCAAAATATGAAGATGTCGACTTGAGAATTGAGAAGATGATAATTGATGATGAAGATCGATGAACCTTGGAGATGCTTGGAATCGTACAAGGGGTGATCGATGCTTGGATTCCTTGGAGATGTCGATGATCGATAGTCACAGTGAAGATCGATCGACGGTAGGGTTCGAGACTTGGAGTTGCCGAGTCGGGGTTTATTGTACCGTTCTTTTTTTTTTGAAGATCGCTTTTTTTATTTATTTATGTCAACGATCACTTTTTTACGTCCAAATCAGAAGTCCAAATGGAAAAAGGCATGGGTTTTTTTTTCAAAGATAATTCAATCCGGTTCCCGGTGTTAGACTAGTTCTTACCGGGTCCCGGTTCCAAAAATTGATGGAATTATAGTATCGGTCCCTGCCCGACCAGTTCCATCGGGTTCTGGTTCTAGTACCGGTTCTGGGACCGGTTCCGGCGGGTTCCCCGGTCCATATGCATTTTGGGTACGTCGAGCGTACTAAGTGTACATGGGGCGTACTCCCTTCAGAGCCAAACCCTAATTTTGGGGTTCTTATCCTATATAAGAATCATTATGACCTTCCTTTGGGTCTTTTAATTCTGCCTCCATCCCCTTTCATCTACCTTGAAACCGTAGAGTGCCTTAAGTGAGTCTTGGAGCTCGGAAGAGTGTTTATGGTGGCTTGTGCAAGAGAAGGAGAAGGTTGAAGACTCACTATTTTGAAAGGAGCTTAGAGATCCAGAAATTGCATCATCATTTCGTGATCTTGAAGGTATAAAGTCTCTATTTTTCTGGTTAGATCTTATTTGGGGTTTGTTCATGGTCATTTTAGCCGTTTTTGTTGATTCTTGTGAGCTAAGGTTATTTCAGAGGTTTGATCTTGTGGATCTGGACGTTTTAGGTGTCCCAAAGGCATAAAAATGTGACCTTTATGGTTCATTTGGATTCATGCATGAGTTAAGACCTTTCATTAAGCTCTTTTGAGCTCTAGAGTCCCATTAAGCCATGTATGCAAGTAAAGTTGCCAATTTTACGTGATAAGTCATCTATGGGAATTTGATTTGAGAGTTTGGAGCAAAGGGATTGAGTGATTAAGTGTTGTTTGGAGCTAGTTGGGGTTCATAGGAGTACGTTGGGCGTACCCATCTAGTATGTTGCACGTACTGGCCCCAAAGGGTGTACGTTGGGCGTACCAGCTGAGTACGTACGGAGTACTCGGCCAGATTGGGTTTTCTCGAATTGTTGACTTTTTGGGCATTTGACCCTTGACCAAAGTGGACTAGGGTGACCGTTGAATCTTTTGGGCCTTTTAGGATATTGGACCTTTTCAGGATAGGTTCATGATGGATTTGGCCCAATTGGGATATTTGGGGCTTATTGGCCCTTATGGAGTCATTTTGGGTTTGGGCTATCGTACGGGCGTGTATTTGCTTAGGACTTTGTTGGGCCATTTGTAGACATGTGTTTTGAATCAGGAAAAAATTTTAATGGGGTTTAGGGTACGGCCCATGTAAGGGTTGGACCCAATTTGGAAAATTAGGCCAAAAGTGGGCTGTGGATGACTTTTGATTTGTGGGCCTTTATGATGGGGAGTTTGGGCCTTAGTCTTGGACCAAACTAGGTGAAGGGTAAAATGGTATTTTTACCCCATTTTCGGATTATTGGATTTACATTTTACCCCACTTACGGATTATTGGATTTAGTTTGGAACCCAATTGTTAAATGGGTGTTATTTGTTTGATAGTGCAGGTATTCTAGCGGATCAGCGGTTAGAGATTATTCGTGGGTTTAGTTGCCGAGGTGAGTCTTCCCACTATATCCATGGGTCGAAGGAACTGATGTCGGCCCATTAATTATTATGTGGATTGCTAGTTGTCTTTGTGATGATTTCATGAAAGACCATGGGCGGAGCCCATGGCATGTGGATATCAGACCATGGGGGAGCCCATGGCCTTCCAGGAAAAGACCATGGGCGGAGCCCATGACACTTGGATGCCAGACCATGGGAGGGAGCCCATGGCCTTCCAAGTATGTTAGGTTTGTGTTGAAATATACCCTAGGGTGGGGCCCACTATGTATGTTTGGAAAATGTGTATATGTCGCATGATATTTTGTGGTTGTATTCATGAGCTATTTTAGGGGAAATTCACGAAGCTTTGTGCTTACGGTTTTCAGTTTATGTTTTAGGTACTCCCGTTTTCAAATGGAAGAGCTCTGGATGATTGTAGAGCACACACCACATGTTTTTGCATTATGTGAATTACTTTGATTTGATGATGTTTTGTTAAATCGTGGTTACCCTGGTTCTATAGGAAAGAAATGTATTAGCGATTTATTAACCTAAAAACAAAAAAAAAATTATGTCATGATTTTCGGGATGTTACACGGGTCTATTTCACCCTGAGTCTATTTCAACTCATATGTCAACACAAGGTTGTACCGGGTCTTTTCACCCCACATAAATATATATCAAACAAGCACACAAGCTATAATGTAATGGCCAGGATTTATCACGTAATATTGTTGCTATTTATTCAAGTCATATTTTGCATATTTTGGATTTTGAGGATTGGGGCGTATGCTGGGCATACAAGGTGTACGTGCGGCATACGTAAGTGAGGCGCAGAGCAGGAAGTACCCATGTGTATATTGGGCTTACCGATGCCTACGTTGGGTGTAGGCTGATTAGATGCAAACCCTAAATTTTTGGGTTTACACCCTATATAAGCATCTTATAACCCTCCAACCCCTCATCCTCTCAGCCTCCAGTGTCCAACTCAAACCCTAACCCCCCCCCCCTTGCATGTATCTTGAGCTTACTTTGAGCATTTTAGTGTTATTTTGGTGGTTTTGATGAAGAAGGAGTTTGAAGAAGGAGCAAGAGCTTCGAGAAGGCTTGTAGATCTAGAAGTTTGGCATCAATTCTGACCCGTTAGAGGTACAAAGCTTTAAACTTGATCATTGCATGCTTAGATATAGTTTTAGGGTGTTTTATGTCACATTTTGGTCCTATACTTGAGGTCCTTTAAGTTTATGAAGATTCTTGCCAAATCAGCTGTCCTTTTGGCTCTTGGAGGTCTTTAGAACCATAAAAATTGGATCTTGATGGTTTACCCTCAAGCATGCAAGTTCTAGATGGACACTAGGTAAGCTTATGGACTTTATGGTTTACGACGTTGTAAGAAGCCTAGATCTATGTTCTAGACGTTAGGACTTAATGGATTAAGTCAAAAGAAGGATCTTAGGGTGGCTGGCAGGAATGTTGGGCGTACCCTTGGTACGCTGCGCGTACCGGGTCAGTTTCACGCTTCTAGCAAGGACAGCGTACGTTGAGCATACATGGTGAGTACGTCACGTGTATGTGTACAGTGGGTCAAACCTTGTTTTGGGCCATGCGATATCAGGCTTGGAGTTATTGGGCATCAAGCCCACCTGTGGACTGAAACCTTTGGGCCTAGGACTGGGATTATGATATTGGGTATTGGGCCTTAAAGCCTAATTAGTTGGGTTAGACATTTTATTGGGAAAGTTGGGCCTTAAAGGAAGAGGCCCAATAGGGAAAGGACTAGGGAACCTTTCCTTCATGCTACGAAAGAGAATTTAGGCCCTTGGGGTTATCCTTGGATCTGATAACTGATTAGGAAGTTTGTTGTGCTTCAGGGATAGGAGTCCTGAGTCATCCGAGGAGTACGTTTCAGCATTCACAGTTGAGGTGAGTCTTCCTTCGTAGAATCTGTGAGTCGAAGGCACCAAGGCCGGCCCACTAGTATTGCTATAGCTTAATGAGTGTCTTTGTGATAATTATTAAGGTGGTATGTACTGTTTGTTGTTTATGTGAAATATGAATGATTTTATATGATAGTGGTAGGGGTGAAATAGACCTCGTAATCGGTTCAAATAAGACTGAAGGGTGGTCTGGGCACCCAGATATGCCTAAAAAGGGTAGGTCGGGCACCCAGATATGCCTGGTAGGGTAAGATGAGCAACCAGATATGCTCAGCAGGGTAGGTCGGGAACCCAGATATGCCTGGCAGTACGTTATTTTGTATGTGGTGTGGTATGGGAAACTCACTAAGCTTTAGGCTTACCAGTTCAGTTTGTGTTTCATGTACCTCCAGCTCGAACGGGAAAGGGCCAGCTTGATCACATCACATCACACTACGATTTCCACATTTCAGATCTTGGGATTTATACTCTGATGATGATTTTCTATGTATTGTCTTGATTGTATAAATAAAACTATTCTATATCCTCATGGTTTTGAAAACATTGTAGCTCTTGTCATATTTTGATAATCTAAAAAATGAAATTTTTGGGTCTAAATTTGGGATGTTACATATAACACATACAACAAGAGTCACAAAGACTACAAGCATATAACATGTCCTAGTGTCATACAGTATAGCGAGCAAACTCACATCAGTCTGTTGGAAGTTAAACAAATGATCGGGCTCTTGAACCGGAAAATCCTCGTGCTAGTCAGTCAAATAAAGATCACATTAATAATTAGGCCATAAAACTTAACTAGGAATCTAGTTCACTTGTCCAATTACCAACGTGAAAGACCATTTTACCCTTTCCTTACTTGGCTCAAAACCAATGCCCAACCTAATGGCTCCAAAAGCCCAATACGACTCATATCCCTAAATGACACCCAAAGCCCATAATGGACTTAAATCCAGGAAGGCCCAAAGCCTAACAATGGTCCAAAGTTAGCAATACTTGTGGCCCAACAAGGCCCCAAAATCTAATATTCCAAAAATGGACCAAACTCAAAAGTCAACAAAAGTCAATGGCCGCTGAGTACGCCCGACGTACTTAGACTTACGCCCAGCATAAGCCATATTTGGCCAGTACGCGTGACATATGAGCTGGGTACACCGAGCGTACTCCACAGCCAACCCATATCACCTTTAAGTGCTTAATCAGTTAAGCCACTATATCCAATTCTCAGATCTAACCCTAAATGACGTCTTATCACGTAACGTTGGCAACTTTACTCCTTTGTATGGGTTAATGGGACCCAATACTCAATAAAATCCACAATAAGAACCCTAACTTATGCATGGTCCAATACTCAAGAGAGGTTTTGGGAGAGATTTTACAATCTTGGAGAGATTTCTCATACAAAGAGAGATTTGGGAGAGATTTCACATATGGAGAGAGATTTGGGAGAGATTCCACATTCTTGGAGAGATTTCTCATACAAAGAGAGATTTGGGAGAGATTTCACATATGGAGAGAGATTTGGGAGAGATTCCACATTCTTGGAGAGATTTCTCATACAAAGAGAGATTTGGGAGAGATTTCACAATCTTGGAGAGATTTGGGAGAGATTCTCGATAAAGAGAGATAGAGTGAAAACGATTGAGAGAGGTTTTGTGTGTGACATTTGTGAGTGTCCGGCTTCGCAGCGCAAGGTCCGTAAGCCCCATTAAGCCATGTTTAAGGATCTTACACACTCCTAATGAGTATGCAACATTGTTTTATCAGTTTGGTTCGTTACTTACTACGGTTTTAGGTTAAGGAAATCTAGATGTACGAACTTTTCAATTTATGATCTTTCATTAGAATAGTGAGTGGTATAGTAATTACCCAACATAAACCCTAGTATACGAGGGTTAACTGAGGTGACCGGTCTGACTTGTTGACTTTATTTGACTTTGACTTGACCAGAATTTGACGGTTGTCACATCATCCCCCCGTTAGAGGGAATTTCGTCCCGAAATTTGAATTTAGTCAAGGAGTAGGCATGAATAATCGAGCCAAGAAGTGGGGATCCAAGAATTCGGAGGAAAGAAGGGGGAAACTTTTCGTAGTACAAGAAGTTGATTATGGTGAGGAACAACCCGCCTGATGTCACATGACGACCTTGGAATTTCTTATTGTTTATGCTCTCTGATTAATCCTTGGTATTATTACTATGAATACTTTATAACGTAATTAGCGAGTTTCGTCATTACGAATGTTTCACAAATTGTGACGAAATTTGTATTATAAATTCTACCAGTTCCTTTATAACCACTTGGTGCATGCTAGTCACATATCATTAAGATTGCAAGGGCATTCGGATGGGTGACCCCGCCTTAAGCCCACAACCAAACAAGGAACAGGGAATGAGGCAGAATCACGCATTCTAAGTCCATAGAATCTTAATGATATATGACCATAATGTTTACACTAGTCATCATAGACTTACTAGTAAAAACCCTGTGTTTTTATATACGTGATAAGGCTTATCTGAGTTTTGCCGTGTTCTCGAGATTCGTGGTCGATATACTTTAATCGATGCTAGATTTAGCATATAAAGAAACTTAGAATTTAAATGTCGATGTTAGAAACACGTACTGATATTTACAGGCAGTTCCGAGGGGTCTCTCCTTCAGTGATCGCAAGCACCCTTCCACCATCACTGGCATCTCTTGCTCTTGGGCAGTCCCTTTTAAAGTGTCCCATTTCTCCACACTTGTAACAGGCTGGGCTTACTCCAAAGCCAGGGACCTGGTTGATGGATTGTGTTGGTGCCTTACAGAAACGGACAGTGGGCCCCTCTCTGCCGCAATTTTTGCAATGCATCTTCCAGCAAGCCCCAGTGTGATGGAAGTTACACTTGTTGCATTTCGGAAGGGTTCCAGCATATTGTTTTATGGGAGTTGGTATGGTGGGGGTTGTGGCAGCATGAACAGTAACAATCTGTTGCTTCTTAGTGAAGTCTTGGGCTGGTTGGTCCTTCTTGTTGTCCCAAAACTTTCTTTTGTTGTTCCCTCCTCTTGCTTGGTTAAGGGTGGTTGTCGTAGTGTCATGGCTGGCATGATGGTCGATGAGTTGTTGTGCCAATTCCTTGGCGCTATCGAAGGTAGTTGCTCTTGAGGCCAACATGCTATCTTGAATTTCGGGGGACAATCCCCAGAGGTATCGCTCTAACTTTTTGTCTTCTGGGGTGACCATAGCGGGACAAAGGAGTGCTAGATCACAAAATCGGTTAGTGTAAGTTGTAAGGTCGGAGCCTGTCATTTTGAGATTCCACAGTTCTTGCTCCAGCTTTTGCACTTCGCCTCTTGAGCAATATTCTTTTAGCATCATCTTCTTTAAGTCCTCCCAACTTAACGAGTTAGCCACTGCAAGCGTTAGTGAGTTAACGTGACTTTTCCACCAAGTGAGGGCCCGGCCAGAGAAAGTGTATGTTGCAAATTTGACCTTGCTTGCTTCGAGGCATGCACAAATTTCAAAGACCGTTTCGGTCTTTTCGAACCATTGCATCAAGGTGATGACGCCCTCGCTTCCATTGAAAGAATCGGGTTTGGCACTAGTAAAGTCCTTGTACAAACATTCCCTCGTGCGTCCTGTACTGTCTCCGTGGTTAGAGTTTGTGGCTCCAGATCCAGCACCACCCGTACCATTTGTACCAATTTGTGACATTGCAGCTGCCACGGTTGCTATTACTTCAGCTTGGAACATTGCGGGATCAAATTTGGAGGTGGTGGTGTTGTGCTGCCGGAAGGTTTGGGTCTTTTCCTTGGTGGCATAGTTCTGTCATAAGTTTGCAAAAAAAATGATCAGATGGTAAGTTCCTACTAGTAAAGACAAGTTGGGTTGTTATTGAACTATATTTTTCTGTATTATGCTCCGATTTAAGAATGCCTTGTATGTAATTCATAAAGGAAGTCCATATGAATGAATTTCATGAGTTTAGTAGGTTTTGTATCCAAGTGAAACCTTGTAACTTGACCCAAGAAAGGTCCTTATTATGACCAATTGATGTATGCTTAGTGGTATGATTAAGACTTAATAGACCCTTGAGTCTGATGGATCTGCCGTAAATCCATTTTGTTAATATGATTCTAGAAATTTTGGGTCCAGAGAAAGTTTTGGCTGAAATGTACGTCTACACTAGAATTTTGTAAGGAAAAGTTTTAATAGCAACTAAATCTCTTGATTACTATGACCGCTTACATCACAGTGTCGTGCTTACGCCTAGAATAGAGTAGCACCAACGCATACTCACGAACCTAATTTACAAGGTCTCGTGAGCGGTATGAACTCTACCTTCGACGATCTGTCCCTTGCGATGCCTGAGGCAAATTCGATGCACCTTGCAGCTCTGTCAATCGATGCTTGGCTGCAATCCTCCTCTCTTTGAATGTTGTGTGTCTATCCCGTTACTCTCTTGCCTCTGCCCGAGTGGCGATAAGGTTCTAAAAAGAATGTTGGCCTCTGAAATAGTAGTCTATCTCCGAGTCTCGGGTACGTGAGACAGTAGGGTTTGTAGTAGTGCGCAGCTTCCGAACTCGGGTTGTAGTCTACCTGCTTTAATCCCCGATGTTCGTGATCTGCCGGATCTTCACCGGGAGGGCTCTGTCAGTCGGTCCCCCGTGGTTGAGGTCATAGCACCCTCGTTGGTCTCCACATGGTGGTTGTTGTCAATTCTGTCGACATTCAACCCTCGATCACGATTGCCCAACGGGGCATCGATTCGATGTAGTTGAAACGGTTCGCGGAAACCCTTGCTATGCATGGAGGATTGATTACCTCCGGTTCTGCTTTTGATTCTCCTCATAACCATCCACCATTTCTCTGAATGGGAAAGTAGGGGTCGTCCGGTAAGTAGGATCTTACTATGTTGTACGTGCGAGAATAGGAGTGGAAGAGATGATTACTAGGCATCTAATTCTATAATTAATTACCTATAGGGGTGATCCTTATTAGTTACTTCTATAATGACATAATGCATACAAATTACATATAACCAGATATGATAGACCTTCGAATAAGTGATCCTACCCTAAGTCCACATCCAAACAAGGAAAAGGAAGTAAGGCAATGACCACAAATTCTAAGTCTATGATTTCTAAGTTATATATAACTTTAGAGTATCCACTTAGTGACTATAGACCTATTATTAAGGATCTATTTAGTTTTCATATAAGTTATGATATTACAAAATACTCCTATAGTATTTTAAATTTTATGTTTGGTTCTAATGTTCTCATTATGCTAGTGTTGGTAAGTTTTTAGACTTGTTGTCATATCACAACCACTCTTGGGCATGTGCTAATCACTCCTTGGACCAGCATAGTTGATCAGGCTATGCCACTCCCAAGACTGACCATACATCCCCAAGCTTACCTGTGATATCCAACAATCATTACTTTTTTTTTGTTCTAGAATGATGCTGACCTTAGTATGTATGCATGCATGTATACTTTTAATAGGAAACAATTTATTTCTAAAAGTATAATTGTTTTGAAAAATTTAAATCAGAGACTTTAGTCCCAATGCATTTATAGTTTGTATATCTTATGTGGTTCGATATACTTAGTTCACTATAAACAATGCTCTGATACCAATCTGTCACACCCCCAAACCAAGGATGGCGGAAACGTTCGGGGGTGGAGGACTTCATGTATAGTTCCACAACAATGTGTATAATAGTGCTCAAAGTAAATACAACCATCATAAATATAATTGAAAAAGTTACACCAATGTATATGTTTACATGTTTCAAAATGAATTACATTATGATGACAAAATAGATTGTTTGACGATTTAACGTCCCATCCTCAAAGCGCTGATGTTTCCCCGTTTCACTGATTTCCTGAGAATAAAAGTAGTTTTGAAAAAGTGTCAACAATTAAGTTGGTGAGTTCATAAGAGTTTTGTTTTAGGAAGAAACTGTTTTCCTTGTAAAAGCGTTAGAGTTTGATTTCCAGAAAATCCAATATTTTCCTCATTATGTATGAAATGAATGATTCTATGTTATGCGATAATGAATCCTATAAAGACCCTTAGATTCCTTCTATAATCGCTCACCGTATAAAAATTATATAAAAATTAAGTTAAATAAAACGTCGAATGTAATGGGTCTACCCCAGGTCCACAACTAAACAAGGAACAGGAGATAAGGCGGGCCCACCAATTCTAAGTCGATTGTGACTAGATTCTTATATAACTCTAGCATATACACTTAGCAATTATAGTTGAAGTCTAACAATTCTAGATGAAGTATAGTTTTAATATCATAATAACTATTTTATGTGAACCTGGTACTTTGTATCTGTACCCCTTTTTGTATGAAAACCTGGTACTTTGTATTTGTACCCCTTTTGTATAAAACCGGTACTTTGTATTTGTACCCCTTTTCGTATGAAAACCTGGTACTTTGTATTTGTACCCCTTTTTCGTATAAAACTGGTACTTTGTATTTGTACCCCTTTTTGTATGAAAACCGGTACTTTGTATTTGTACCCCTTTTCGTATGAAAACCTTTTGTAATGTAAATGATCATAAACTACACCTATTATAGTTTATCGAAATGTTTGAAATGTACATGCAACCTAACTATACTGATTATAGTTTAGTATGTTTGTTTGTGGTGTATAAGAACCCTTTTCTATGTAAGTCGAATGTATAGCACAATATAGCTATGTTTATCTTGCTTTGTTTTGTACTAAAGGTAATGAGGGAGGATTCTTACAATTCGGTGAATATTTTCTATCATATAATTATACCACTACAAGAAATACATGTAAAATATTAAGTTATCAAAGATTCAACACTTTGCTCAACATGTTACAAAGTGTGTTGAAAGTTATAAGCTGTTAACTAGTTTTTAACTTTTCTACACTGTTTTAGAAAGATCATAGAAAAATCATACGAGGTCGAAAAATGAATCCGTAAATTCTGAGAGTTCCTAAAATGTTTCTATTTTACTCATAATTTTTGTCATGATTTTTAATGACCTCCAACTTGGGTGAAAAAGTCTATAATCACAGACTGGTCCGGAATGGTGTTTGGAAAGATAGACAATTTTGTAAAAAACACCATAAATTGTAGAAAAATCTTATGGGGATGTGCAAGTAGTCATTTTAAAGATAATAACTGGAACTACTTGCACCTAAATCAGTTTTGAAAACTAAATGTTTAAGTTGCCCAAAACAGTCCGTGAATGGAGTCCAACTTTTCTGATGAAAGCTGTTAGAAAATTTTAGTTATGTTCTTGGTGTTTTAACTTGTATTCCCCCCCCCCCCCCCCTAAAAACTTAAGAAAACATGAAAATGTAGGGGTATGAACTCACCTTATGTGATTTCATAAGATGAGTGTTGGAGATGATAAGTGTTCAACTCAAGAACACTTGAAGATTGCTTGAAGATTCAAGAATCTAGCACAATTTATGATGGAAATTTGTGTAAGAATCAATGATTTGAGTACAAGGAAATGTATTAATCATGAGAAAGGTGATAAATCTTACCAGAAATGAGAGAAAACTTGATGATCAGCCCTTGAATCTCGAATTTGAGGGAGAGAATTTGAGAGAAAAGTGGGTTTGATCTTTGGTAGAAATGAGAGAAGTGGGTGAGAATGAGGAGAGAGAGAGAGAGAGAGAGAGAGAGAGAGAGAGAAAGAGTTGTTCCAGCTCTAAAACGTGGGAGAGGCTGAAAATTGAGTGGGAGAGGACTATGAAGTGACTAGGGATGGTGGGGAGGTGTGTGGGTTAGTCATGGAGTGGGTGTGGTGGTTGCTTGTGTCATAAATCAAAGATAAGTCAACACTCCACCTTAAGATCTCACTTAAAAGATTTTATTCTCAAATAAATATTTTCATGGAAATATGCCCAAATTATGATTATTTAGGGTCTTATATGTTAAAATATGATTTCTGTAGAAAATCCCGCGTTAAAATAATTAAAAACGGATTTAAAATGGAGAATTAGTCAAAAACCGGGTGAAAAATGGTGAAATCCGGAGTCTAGGACCGGAGTCTCGGTCATCAGCAGCATTAGAGCCGGGAGGAGCCTTGGTCGCTGAAGTGGGTCCGAAGGAGGCTGAGCCGCGGATGAAGAAAGGGGTTGCGGTCCGAAGTGAAGCTCGCTGCGGGGCTTGGTTCCGGGTTCGGTGGCTCCAACTTCGTGGTTGAGGTCTTGACGGCTGCGGCTCTGGGCTTCGGCTCGGTGGCTGCGGCTGGATGGTTGCGGCTAGATAAGAGCCTCGGACTCGGTTTGGGTGACCTCGGATCCAAGAAGACTTGCCCTTATGAGGAGGCTTCGGTGCTAAAGGGTTATTTTCCTTGGTTTTTCCCTTCTTTGAGTGATTTCTCATCAAACCAAGTATCGGGATGCCCCAATTACTTATAAAGATTTCAAGAGAGGTTTCAGGAGAGATTTTGGAGAGATTTTACAATCTTGGAGAGATTTCTCATACAAAGAGAGATTTAGGAGAGATTTCACATATGGAGAGATATTTGGGAGAGATTTCTCATACAAAGAGAGATTTGGGAGAGATTTCACATATGGAGAGAGATTTGGGAGAGATTCCACATTCTTGGAGAGATTTCTCATACAAAGAGAGATTTGGGATAGATTTCACAATCTTGGAGAGATTTGGGAGAGATTCTCGATAAAGATAGATAAAGTGAAAACGATTGAGAGAGGTTTTGTGTGTGACATTTGTGAATGTCCGTCTTCGCAACGCAAGGTCCGTAAGCCCCATTAAGCCATGTTTAAGGATCTTACACACTCCCAATGAGTATGCAACATTGTTTTATCGGTTTAGTTCGTTACTTACTACAGTTTTAGGTTAAGGAAATCTACATGTACGAACTTTTCAATTTATGATCTTTCATTAGAATAGCGAGTGGTATAGTAATTACCCAACATAAACCCTAGTATACGAGGGTTAACTGAGGTGACCGATCTGACTTGTTGATTTTATTTGACTTTGACTTGACCAGAATTTGACGGTTGTCACACATATTTTCCATAAAATCCTTTCTATTAAAGGACCAGATGATAAGATTTAAGATCACTCAGTTGTCTAGGCTCATTTGGGACCTGGAAATCATAGAACTCGGCGAGTGTATGAGCTAACTCGGCAAGTTCAAGGCAATGTCCCAACCACATGAAGACGGACTCGACGAGTTCACGAAGAACTCGGCGAGTCATAGACTACATACCTACATACGGATGAAGATGAACTCGACGAGTTCAAGGACGAACTCGGCGAGTTAGTTGAAGAAGGTCTCGATGTTTGTTAAAGGGGAACTCGTCGAGCTATTGCTAGACTCGATGAGTAGGGACGGGATTGTAGCCTTTTGTGGACGTGGGGACTCAGCGAGTTGATGGACCAACTCGGCAAGTCGAGTCAACCAGATGTTGACTTTGACCAAAGTTGACGTTTACCATGGTTTTACCTTGACTTTGACTTGGACTTGAGTTGACCCTGGTAGGGGTTATGATTATGAAATGGTAACTTAGAAAGGATGTTGTGTAGGGATTGAGGAATCGAGAAGAGTTGATTTCCGTACTAAGGACATTTCAGACACTACACGACATTGAGGTGAGTTACCTTCCCATAAAAGTGGATCTAAGGCACAAAGGCCGGCCCACTATTAGTTGATTATAGTGGAAATGATTGTCTATGTGATAATTGTCTGGTTTGCTATTATTTAATGTGTTCTATGTGCCAGTATGATATGTTCTATGTGATAGTGGTAGGAGGAGGGGGAATAGTCCCTGATTCGGACGTTAGGACCAAAGGGTAGGTCGGACACCCAAGATATGTTTGACAGCATGATTATGATATATTATTATGTGATAGTAGTAGGGGTGAAATAGTCCCCGTGACTGAGTGAGATAGACCGGTGGGTAGGCAGGCACCCCATAATGGCCTGACACGGGTAGGTCAGCACCCCATAATGGCTTGACATGGGTAGGTCAGCACCCCAGAATGGCTTTACATGGGTAGGTCGGGCACCCCCAGAACTGCCGATAGTATGTACGGTTGTATGGTATGTGGTATGATGGGGGAACTCACTAAGCTTTGAGCTTACTGTTTTCAGTTTTGGTTTCAGGTACCTCTTCATCTAAGGGGAAAGAGCCGGCAGGGTAGCAGTGCATCACACACACATGATTCCGCATTTGAGAACCCTGGGATTGTACGCTGACATTATACTATTTGGCATTATGGTTTTTGAAACATATAATTGTGGTTTTGTGGTTTGATGTGATATTATTAAAGTTTTACTCAAATAGTTTTGCAAGTATTATAATTAAAAACAAAATTTTCGGTCTCGATTTTTGGGATGTTACAAGTTGGCATCAGAGCCTTGGTTTGAGAGATTCGGGCACACCTTCGGGGGTGTCTAGACTCAAAGCGAGGGCTTGAAATATTTTTTTACAAGAAAAATAGTTTTCTAAAATTTAAAAAATAAGGAGTTTTGAGAAAGAACAAGGTGTGTGATGCGTGCGACCAGTCGAGCTCAAGTAAGTTTTTCCCCAAGATACCCATACATGATATATTTTGTTATATGATATGATTATGAGAATTGCATGATAGACTAGGGCTAAGGGTCTAAGGAGGATGTCTTATATGCCTGTTATGTGATTATGAGAACTGCATGCTAGATTGGGACTAAGGATCTAAGAAGGATGTCTTATATGCCTATTGTATGAGCTTATCGAACTATATGCTAGGGCTGGTTAGTCAACAGTATGATAGCCTGATTAGCTTATGCATGGTAATGGTTACGCAATGCACGAATGTTGCTTGCTTTGTGCTCATAGGGGTTCCCGCTAGCTTTAAATAACTAGTAAGCGAATATGTAATAGTATTCGCAAGCTAGTTAAGGAAAGATGGTAGGGACTCCTTGTGCAGCTGATGGCGGAGAGTAGGTCGGAGAATTCCCTAGGACAAGCCTAGGATGAGATTAGCTTGGAGAGCAGTATTAGTATAAGGGACTTGGTGAAGTCGAAGCCATCCCTGAGGAAAGTACGGATAGATGTGGAAGGTAGTATGGGCCCATACTACTGGAAGTAGAGGATCCGTACTCAAATCAAGGAGGGTTAAGAAAGAACCAGGGAACTTGGAGAGTGTGTATGATCGTGACGTTTATGTGTTTTATTTCAGTATGGCAATTATGCGACATGGATGAGGAGGTTCAGGGTCTGGATTAGGATCAGGATCAGGCTCCGGTGCAGGATCGGAGTAGGTTAATGACGGGCTACGTGAGTTCATCGTGTCTGAGATCACGAGAGGTATCCTTGAGGCGACCCTGATCATTTTTGGATCGATCAAGGAGGGGATTATTGAGCTAATGGAGGATTGCCTCCGTACATTTAGGAGTGACTTGGCATCTAGCCAGTCGGGTACGCACACACTGTCCTTCAAGGACTTCAGGGGGAGTGGTGCACCAGACTTTCATGGGGCGAAGAACCCCATTGCTGTCGGGAGATGGATCGCAGACATCGAGTATGCACAGTTGATGAGTTTCTTCCCAGAGGGGTCGAGGTATGCTTTGTTGTGGGATGTTTGAGAGAGCTAGGGATTGGTGGGAGTCGGTTAGTGACTCACTGGGAGCCCCAGCCATCGAGGCGATGACTTGGTCGGATTTTGTGACCAGGTTCAGGGCTGAGTTTGCGCCAACTGTGGTGCTTTAGCAGCTGGCCAGGGAGTTTCTTGATATGAGATAGACTATGGAGACAGTGGCGGAGATCACCGCCAAGTTTCGAGAGAGGGCTTTGTTGGTACCTCAGTATGCACGGGATGAGGGGATGCGGAAGACCCGCTATCAAGACATGTTAAGGGCTGACATTCGAGAGCATGTCAGCTACTCACAGCTCCTATTTATAGGGGAGATCCTTGGATCCGAAGCAAGGAGGAGCAAGAACGATACTCGCATGCGAGGCTCCAGGTGGCTCGCTTCGCAGGTCAACACGGGGAAGGGCAGGTGGCGGCTTCTGATTGGACCGAGGCCTCGGGTGCGAGGGTTGGGACACAGATGCGACACACGGCATGCCTTGGTTGGGCCTCCCTTCGGTCGTATCACAATATGACAGGGGGCACGCATGCGAGAATCCGGGTGACGTGTCCGAGTACTGTTCATGCGGTTTTTCTTGATTTTCAAGGATTTCTCGATTTTTGAGCCAAAAACTTCCGAAATTCATAACTTTCGCATACGAGCTCCGTTTCTGACGTTCTTTATATGCACGCGTAGGTAAAATTATGCTCTACAACTTTTGTTTAGACTTCATCGGCTAATTTTGAGTTTATTTTTAATATTATTATTTTTAACAGACCAGGACAGGAAAATCCGTTAAAAATTCATAACTTCTTCATCCGACATCCGTTTTCGTCTATCTTTTCGTTGTACTACTATTGACGAGAACTTCGATTCTCGTTTAGGTTGTGTTGGCTAAATATCGCTCGATCTTTATTTCAAGTTTTTAGTTGTCTACTACTGTTCCGAAACTTAGAAAAATCATAACTTCCTCATACGAAGTCAGATTTGGACGTTCTTTTTATGAAAATTATCGGTTTAACAAATACTACGAATTTCATTTAGATAACCAAGGATAAAAACTATTTTATCGAAAACTCACTTTTTATGTTATTCGGCGGCTTGTCGGTTTTGTCGCGGATCTTCGATTGGTCATAACTTCTTCGTTATAACTCTGATTCCAATGAGGCTTTCGCCTATATGTTTCTAAAGAGATTCTTTACAACTTTCAATAATAAATTTGTACTTATTTAAAATTTTATATTTTCGTTAAATTTCGATATTTGTCTTTTGATTGGAATCTCATAAGACTTCCAATATTTTCCGATTGATTCTAAACATAGTTTTACTTCATTTCTAGTAAAAACTATCTGTTAGAACTCAATACTCAATATTACATAATATTTCATATTATTATTTACTTTTAACATTTACAAAACCCGATTTCAAAACATGTATGTTACAGAATGTTATATATGCTAGCGTATGATATTTATGTGCGCATGATTGTTTGATTTGGGGGTTGGGTTGAGGCGGTCCTGCTTTGTGTTGAAGGCCAACATACCCAGGTCGGACCGGATAGACTACAGGCCCGAGAGGGCATACTAGTCAGGTCGAAGGCCCAGTGAGCGGTCCAGATAGGCTGAAGGCCTTGTGAGGCGGTCCAGACATGCCGAAGGCTCAGAGAGTGGTCCAGATAGACTGAAGGCTTGCGAAGCCGTCCATTCAGGCTGAAGGCTCATTGTGCATGCTATTTGTTTATATGATATGATAATGATTGTATGGCGTTGGTATTTCGGGGAAACTCACTAAGCTTCGGGCTTACATTTGTTGATTTTGTTTCAAGTACTTTTGATGATCGTGGGAAGGCGAAGGCATTAATGTACACCTCCTTATGTTTTCATGATTTGATTATGGGATACTCTGACACTATACTATTTTTAAAACAAGTTTTGTAATAATAATTGGTTTTGAAATGTTTTAAAAAGTTTAAATTTGCCATGATTTTTATGAAATACATACATACATATATATATATATATATATATATATATATATATATATATATATATATATTAAACTTTTAATTCTATAATAGTATAAGGGTGTATTTTAAACTTCTAAAT
Source organism: Lactuca sativa (assembly GCF_002870075.4). NCBI lineage: Eukaryota > Viridiplantae > Streptophyta > Magnoliopsida > Asterales > Asteraceae > Lactuca > Lactuca sativa. Next base: position 60,877,227 of record NC_056625.2, on the reverse strand, counting down.
AACCATGGTTCTAAAATTTAATATTTCAAAAATAAAATATTTAATTAAATTTTAAATTACAAAACCACAGTGTGTATTTTTAAAACTTTTCAAAAATACTAGATCAAATTTTAAATAATTAAATTAATAAACTTTTCAAAAGTACTAGATCAGAAAATTCAATTTTAAGGAATAAAAACAAAATAAGGTAATTACCCTAATCAAATCAAGATATCGAAATAGAAAAATCAAGGGATCTGACGAGTCAACTCGTCGAGTCAGGCAGTGAACTCGTCAAGTTGAGCCAACTCCTTTGAACAATTCACAATTGCATCATATTCAACTGAAAAAAAAAACATCCTAGTTTATTTAACCTTTGTAACATGTGACTTAATATATTCACTTAATAGTTAATTCACATCACTAAGAATTCGACAAAGCACAAAGCAAGCAACATTCGATCAATAAAGCTTCAAACCACAAGCCAACTAGAGGATATCTCAAGCTCACATACTACCAACAAAGATTTCAAATCTAATACGTCATTTAATTCCTCTTAGGCTACAAGGCATCACATATCATGCCAATCCATATAATAATATTCCCTCTGCTAGTTGACTTATGAGCCCTGCCCTCTAGGCTGATAGCTTTCATGTTTTCCAACTCAAAAGCTCAACCTAGCAGGCATATAAAGACATCTCTCTTAGTATAAAATTCTGAGCAAAACCTTAACCCTAATCTAGCATGTAGAACTCATATTGTATAACATAACAAACATGTACGGGTATTCTGGGAATTACTTACTTGAGCTCGGCTGATTTCACGCACCTTCCCTTTATTTTATGAGAAAATCCTTTAATAAAACATATATTTTATGAAAAATCTACCAAACCCTCAGTTTGAGTTCAAACACACCTGAGAGTATGTCTGAATCCCTCAAACCAAGCATCTGATACAACCTTGTAATGTCCTACAAATTATGAGGTGAAAATTTCATATTCAATTCAACCAAAAACACAGTTTAATCATTTCAATCATTCAAAAGTATATCAGTGTACAATAGTTATCAGAGTACAACTCCTAAAATCATAAAGTGTAGAAACATGGTAGATGTGCTACGATAAAGCCAGTCATTCCCTCGTGAACCGGGAGTACCTGAAAAATGTTTTAAACATAAATCGTAAACACAAGGCTTTGTGAGATCCCCAAAATACCGCATACCATAAATATATGCTAGCTCAAGGTTGCGTCGGGTCTATTTCACCTCCGGATCTATTTCACCCCTAAGTCTATTTCAACTCATACGTCGGCTAAAGTCGTATCGGGTCTGTTTCACCTCATACGTCAGCACAAGGATGTATCGGGTCTATTTCACCCCACATACATATAGAAAACAAGCACACATACATATAACACATATAACAGGAGTCACAAAGACTACAAGCACATAACATATCCTAGTGTCCTACAATATAGTGAGAAACTCAACTCAGACTGCTGACAGTCAAACAAATGATCGGGATGTTGAACCAAAAATCTTTGCGCTAGTCAATCAAATAAGGATCCTAATTTAAAATCAGGCCATAAACCTTAACTAGGAATCTAGTTCACTTGTCCAATTCCCAGGGTGAAAGACCATTTTACCCTTTCCTTACTTGGCGCAAAACTAAGGCCCAACCTAATGGCTCCAAAAGCCCAATATGGCCCGTATCCCTAAATGACATCCAAATCCCATTATGGGCCTAAATCTAGGAAGGCCCAAAGCCTCACAATGGCCCAAAGTCAGCAATACTTATGGCCCAACAAGGCCCCAAAATCCTAATAGTCCAAAAATGGCCTAAACTCAAAAGTCAACAAAAGTCAATGGCCGTTGAGTACACCCCGACGTACTCAGACTTATGGCCAGCGTACGTCATCTATGGCCAGTACGCACGACGTACGATCTAGGTACGCGCAGCATACTCCACAGCCAACCCAAATCACCATTAAGTGTTTAATCAGTTAAGCCACTATGCTTAATTCTCAAATCTGATCCTAAATGATGTCTTAACATGTAAAGTTTGCAACTTTACTCCTTTGTATTGCCTAATGGGACCCAATACTCAATAAAATCCATAATAAGAACCCTAACTCACACATGGTCCACTATAGCTCATCAAGATTACATTTTTATGAAGAATGAACCTCAAAAATGCTAAGATCTTTCATCCTTATCTTCTGGAGTAGCTCATACTCTCATGCAAGACTTAAAGGAGCATAAAAAGCACAAAAACAATCCCTAACTAGATCTAACAAAATGAACCATCATGTTAATAGCTTTATACCTCAAATAGCTTTCCAAGTTAATGATGATTTTGGATCCATAAGATCTAGTCACACCAATGCAATTTCTAAGAGTTCCTCTTCCTTCAAAATCACCAAAAACACCTTCAAAGTTCACTTATAAGCTCAAAACACTCAAAGGGAAATTAGGGTATCATTCTTAGGGTTTGGAGAGGTGGAGGTTGGTCATAAGAGAGTCTAGAAGCAACTTAAGGTGTTTAAATAGGGTACAAACCCTAAAACTTAAGGTTTGCCCCAGCCGACCGTATGCCCTACGTACTCCACGTACGCCTCGCATACGTGAGCGCCTCCGCGACCAAACCAACGAGCCAGTACGCCTAGCATACTCAACTTAGCCCAAAATCCTCTTAACTTCAAACAGTCAAAACTTCTTTGTTCCAACTCCGATTTCGATGTTCTTTAAATCCACGATAAGGTAATGAGAAACTCTACAATCCTATCAACTCTCCTTTGCCTTGAAACTTTCCGAATTTAAATCCAAAATTCAAGAAAAGCCCATACCATCACTTTACTGTTATACCCTTGGGCTCCAAAACACAGACCAAACACTCGGTACCCACAACCTGCATTATTCACCGCCAAATGGGTCTAAACCTCTCATTCCCAAGGCCCGAAGCCTTATAATACTTGATCATCGGATCACGACGCCAAATTATGAAACGACCCGAGACAGGGTGTTACACTATGACCCAATTTTAATGTTATTGAAACAATTGGATTTACTCTTTGAGAATGAAATTGATATGGTTTCCTAGTTTTAAAAATAATTTTAAAAAAATGGTTTGAAATTTTGGAAGTTACATTTGTTGTTGTCCCCTTCAATCCATCATCCTTGTCCCCTACAAGCCACCTCGATCCCAACAAGCCACCACCGACCTCTGCAAGTCACCGCCTTCCTCTGCAAGCTATCTTCGTCCTCTCTTGCAAGCCACCATTGTCCTCCTCAAGTGTCTTAGGGGAGTTGACTTGGCATGTTTAGCTTGTGAGATTTATCATTTTTTTTAATTGATGGTGTTCTAATATATTTATTATGTATATTACACGTGGTTGATATATTTAAAGAAGAAAGTTTTACATAAATATAGCGGGTAAACGAGCAACAAGTTGTGCTGCAACCCATTTTTGGATGGTAAAACTAACTCTTTTAAAAACATCTATAGATCTTTGGGTCATAACATTAATATGCATGACCCGTTGGATTCTATTGAGTAGTTTCACTGCTTCTAACGCAAGGAAACCGAAAATATAAAATACATAGTTAAATATAAACTTAAACTAAAAAACTATATTAATTTTTTTTCATATGTATTCTATGATAGAAACGATTTGGTTATATGATTTTAGTAGATAACTATTTTATTATATATTTCCAAATGATTATAATATTTTATATTAAATTGATATAAAAATTATTATTTGAGAGAGAGATGACACCTCGTTGTTGGTCAAGCACTAAAATGCAAAAAATCCTCTTCATATAAATGACTATTTTAATTAAAATAGGTATCGTGAAAATTGAATAAGGCAAATATATTTTAAATATTTCAACATAATCAAATAAGTAACTGGTTATTAAAATATTATTATATTTCTGTTTGGTAGAGAATTGATATTTAAAGTAAAATTTAGTTAATATCTTTTGTGTGAAATTCGCATGGTATTTAAGCATCATTACATAAAAAAAGTTCATAGTTATCAGTATCCATGGTGGCATTCCCACACACTGGCTGGCGAAAGCCGGCGATTCGCATTCTTGACCGGCCTTCCGTCTTCCTCGCCGGAGCTGTCTCATCACTGTTGCTTCTCTGGGCCTTCTTTTTCTTCTCAGCTCTTGATTCCATCGCCATTTTCTCTCAATCCAAACCCAATTCCTGCAACTGTAACCAACACGACCCCGCCTTCAACCTCCAGTTCGACCCACCTATCGCCACCTTCTACGACGACCCAAGTTTCGGCTACACCATCGACAAACCCATAACAAATTGGGACCGAAAAAGGCGAACATGGCTCCAACTCCACCCCTCTTTCGAGCCCAGGTCACAGGAGCGAGTCTTTATCGTGACTGGGTCACGATCTACGCCATGCAAAAGCCCCACCGGAGACCATTTCTTGTTGAGATTTTACAGGAACAAAGTCGATTACTGTCGAATCCATGGCTACGATATCTTTTACAACAATGTGTTACTCGACCCCAATATGCACTCCTGCTGGGCAAAGATTCCGGCGGTTAGGGCGGCGATGGTTGCTCATCCGGAAGCCGAATGGATCTGGTGGCTCGACGAAGATGCTGTGTTCACCGACATGGAGTACAAGCTTCCGTTACATCGGTACAAAGATTATAACTTCGTCGTCCATGGATGGCCGAAAGAGGTTTACCAGAAGAAAAGCTGGTTAGGGTTGAACGCAGGATCGTTTCTGATCAGAAATTGTCAATGGTCACTCGATTTCTTGGATTCATGGGCCGACATGGGACCCCAATCTCCTAATTTTGATAAATGGGCTGGAATTTTGATGGATGTGTTCAAGCATGAATCCGATGACCAGACGGCGATGGCGTACTTGCTCCTGAAGGAACACCAACAATGGTATGGAAAGAAGATGCTGATCGAGACTGGATATTATCTCGAAGGGTACTGGGTTCTGATTGTCGATACATTGAAGAACATAACAGAGAGGTATCTGGAGATTGAAACGACGGCGGCGATGTTACGACGGCGACACGCGGAGAAGGTGAGTGAGCGGTACGGTGTGTTACGAGAGCCGTCGTTGAAAGACGCCGGGAATGAGTTTGGGAGCTGGAGGCGGCCGTTTGTGACTCATTTCGCCGGGTGTCAGCCGTGTAATGGGAAACATAACCCGTTGTTCACCGGAGCAAATTGTCGGAAATCCATGAACATGGCTTTGAACTTTGCTGATAACCAGGTGCTCCGGAATTACGGGTTTGTTCACCGGAATTTATCAGATCCTTCGGTGGTTTCGCCACTGCCATTTGATTATCCTGCTTAATAGAATAGAAATTATGATGTTCTAGTTTTATTTCCCCTGTTTTGGACATATTTTGGAGTTAATTTTAGTAAAAAAATAAAAGCTTCATTTGTTGTTTGATACATCGAACATTTAGTTACATATATTATTCAATCTTTTTCGATTGTATTTTGAAGTGATACTTGAGAATTTTCAAGTTTCTTGAAATACTCAAAATGTTATCATATACCAAAGATCTAATTATTTTCAATTTGATAGCAAAAATATGTTTAAAAAAACTCAAGCAGATCATCATCCTAACGGTTTTCTTTCTATGAATGACCGTTTGGGTGGTCCATACTCCAACTGTGGCCATGGTAACAAATCCAAGATTGTGATTTAAATTGGTTATGATGTAAAAAATAAAAAAAAAAAAAGCATTTTCATTTTATTAAAAATATTCGACTAGGATGTGATATATACTTTTCTTGTGAAACTCAATTCAAGCATATCAGGTGTTTGAATAATTTTTTTAAACTAAATTTATATGTAAATTCTTTAGAACTTTAATTAAAATATTGTTTCCTATTGCTAATATTTATAATATTTATATATTTACGTTGCTATTGTGTTTTTTGTCAATATAATGGACATTAAAAAAAAAAAGGAAATTCAAGATTACATACAATCCAAGTAAAAAGAGGTTGGTGGCAATAAAAAATACTAACCTAGATCGTACACGGTTCATAGATGGATATGTTTTTTTTTTAAATAACTATTTTATAGATAACATATTTATTAAAAAATTATAGAAAAGTATATCAAAATTTATTGGTTCTTATAAATAAAATAAAATATTAATATATTTTTGTATATATATCTGAAACTTTCATGTATAATATAATTTTAGTTTTTAGCTTCATAAATGGTAAAAAAAAATTGAGATTGGTTGGTATTATTAATTGTGTAAGTAGATTAGTAAAAAAAATTAATATTTTAGTAATCGTTACTAAACATGGTCTAAATATGGTAAATGAGGTTTAACAAATATATTTATTTAATTCAAAATTAATAAAACGGTCAAAAAGTATATAATGTAATGATACATATTAATTCTTAATTGAATATTGACAAATTCCACATTATTAGGAATAAATGAATTTTTCTATGAATTACAATTAAGAAACTGACATTATTTGTCCTATAAATGTGATTAAAAAAAATAAATAATATTAAAATGGTTGTAACCAGTTTTTGACAAACTATATAATTTAATAGTGTAATTTAGATTTATTTTTAAATTCTTAATTGATTTTTTAAGAGAGATCATACAAATAATCCAAACTATATCTTTCTCTCAGCTTTACTACCAAGTACCAAACGCATTCTCTAAAGAAAGTCAAAGGTTGAAAGCCTCAAAGGTCGTGCAAAGGATGTATTCATGTGAAGTTCTGAATTTCCCACGATCCAAACCGCTAGATCCAGATCTCAACCATTTTCAAATTCATTCTTTATTTAAAGAAATATTCTATAAGTAATTTACTATTTTATTTCAATTCTGATTGTTCGATATTTAGGATTTTCATTTACTTTTCCAAATTCTCTTTTACTTATTCGGGAACGGATCGTATATTGTCTTAGTTGTGTAGGACCACTTTTAATCGACTTAAAGCGGGAGTTTTCTTATCAACAAGAAACGTAAAAACAAATCACATCTGTCCATTTCATTTGATAAAATGGTGTTACATTAACGTGATTAGTGCCGAAAATGCAAAAAACAATGATCTAGTTGCGCATTCCATTCCGCCGACAGTCAATTGGTTTACCCTATTTTCTTATTTTTGCAATTACAGTGTTTAGTTTCATCTCTAAATTTTGTAAAAATTAATGAGAAAAAATAATAAAATGTACATAGGGTGCCCAATACCAGAGCAACCGACTTTAAGTAGTTTTTGAGAAATGGGTTATTGAGATAAAAGCCTCAAATTTTACAAATAGCCGGTTATGCCCAAGTCAAATTTTTTGTGCACTAATACCTCAAATACCGGATAATATGTTCAATTTTGCACCATATCTGGATTTTACCGGATAGGGCCGGTAACCTAGTGTTGACTGGGACGAACTCGTCCGAGTTGGAGCTGACGACGTTAACGTTTGCCCCTTGAGAAACGTAAAATGCAACGAAAATGAGGATGAAGAATTTCGAACCTAATTCCCTGAGTTTCCAAAGGCAACGTTTAATCACCAAGATAGAAGAAATCTTGTGTTAATATTCCTAACTTAATATACTTAGTGTGTATTATGCTGGAAGAATTAATTATTATTATTATTTTTATTATAAAAATGTTATATACGATGTTGATGTTGTTGTTGTTGTTGTTATTATTATTATTATTATTATTATTATTATTATTAATATTATAAAAATGTTATATACGTACGTTGTTGTTGTTATTATAATTATTATAAAAATGTTATATATATATATATATATATATATATATATATATATATATATATATATATATATATAATTATTATCATTATTATTAGAGAAATTAAATATCTCTTATATTCTATTCCTACTTATCCTCCTATCATATAAAATGTTAACATATGTCACATTTAATTTAATAACACATCTAATGAAATTGATAATATTTTAATCCACTTGTCACTATTTAATGTGGGTAGGAAGATAGTAGGAATAAAATATAGGAAGATTTTTAATTTCTCTATTATTATTATTATTATTATTATTATTATTATTATTATAAAAATGTTATATACAAAATTATTATGATTATTATTATAAAAATGTTATTATACGTATAAAAATATTATATACGTAATTATAAATAAATTTATTTTCATATATTTATATTTATTTTAAAGCATATTTGAAAATGTATGTATAAGTTTATAGAAAAAATTTAACAATATTCATAATAATAATAATAATAATAATAATAATAATAATAATAAGACAAAACTGTAAAATTGGTCCCTGTGGTATTCAAAAAACTTTGGATAGGGTCCAAAAAGTTTCCAACTTGCATGGATAGTCCAAAATCAAGGTTTTTCTTTGGTTTTGGTCCTAAAAATATTGAAATGTCCATTTTACCCCTATTATTTCTTTTTTCTATTTTTTTTATTGAGTTTAGTATTTAAAAAATTATATAAAAATAAAAAATAACAAAATATCACCGCACCCCTCTCCATGACTACACCCACGGTACCCCTTCTCTCTCTCTCTCTCTCTCTCTCTCTCTCTCTCTCTCTCTCTCTCTCTCTCTCTCTCTCTCTCTCTCTCTTCTTCTTCTTCTTCTTCTTCTTCTTCTTCTTCACCTGCAAATTAAAAAAAAAAACAAAAGAGCAACCCATAACCCCATCGTTCTTCCATTTGACTTTCTCGTTGTCCCTCTCTTTTACTCTCTCATACAAAACCTGCAACTTAAGAAAAAATTCTAAATAAATTTTTTTATGCGTGTACATCTCTTTAGAAACCAAGATCTCCTATGAACACCTGAACTTCGATGAGCACTGAAACTTCAAGATCGCCCCTGCAATCTTCCTTTCTCCCTTTCACATGCAAAATCATACTTTAACCTGCATCATCTTCCATTTCTCTATCGACATCTTCCTGATTCAAAACTCTTATACACTAATTAACACACATGCATAGATATATACATACACAAACACTCTACAATCAATTTGCAGGTGTGAATCTTAACTTTACAAGCCCTAGATTTGCAATATCCATGGCGGTTAACCCTAGAATTTACAAGACCCGTGTTGAATCGATTCAAATCGATTCATCTGGTTCAGTTGGACCTTGAACCTGTGATTGAAGGGTAAGACTTCCATGTCTCTCCTATCTTCTTTTTAACCAAGAAACCCATCTGGATTAATCAGATGAAAAGATTCAGAATCTGGTCCATCCATAATGCATTCATAGATTGTATTGATTTGAACATGAGATAGATAGGTTTTTCTGGGTTCAGAATCGCCTCCAGATTCAAATCGGAAAGATGGGATAACGCCAACATCCACAATCGTGGATTGAATCGATTCTGGTGAGTTATGGCATTCAAGGGCTAATCGGGACAAATTGCGAACCAAATAGGGTTGCGACGGTGAGCGACGATGGTGCCGATGACCACAAGTTTAGAGGATCATGGTGGTGTCATTGGGTTTAGGGAGGAGTATACGAAAGGAGAGGAATAGTCTGAGTCGTGATCTTCTTGGTTATCGAAGAGAGACAGACAGAGAGAGAGAGAGAGAGAGAGAGAGTGTGTGTGTGTGTGTGTGTGAAATGGGTCCATTCTTTTCTTTTCTATTTTTAATTAATAAAAGATTAAAATAAAAATACAAAAAATACAAAAAGGAAATTAGAAGGGTAAAATCGTCCTTTTAGGTTTCCCTAGGACCAAAAATACAGAAATTTCTTTATTTTAGGACTAAAACCACGGAAAGTATTCGATTTTGGACCTTCCATGCAAGTCGGAAACTTTTTGGACCCTATCCAAAGATTTTTGTAAACCACAAGGACCAATTTTGTAGTTTTGTCTAATAATAATAATACCGGTGTTTTAGATAGAAAATATAAGGTTTCAGAATGCATATCAAAGAAACCCTCCTAGTCTTGTGGTAAAAGGCTTCTCAACTTAGCGGAAGACACCCAAGTTTGATCCTTCTTGCTCCGACTTCCCTTTTAATTTCAAATCTTTTCAATCGGGAAGGAGTCGCAGATGTGGCATCCACGTCAGCATGCATCCGCCCAGTCAACCTCTCTTTAATTGGGATACCTGCTATAGCCAGATAACGGGTAAAAGTGAACCAATTTTCCGATATGTTAGGGCATTTGCACAGCAAAAAACTAACTTGGGACATAACCAACTATTTTATATATAATTGAAGGCTTTCATGACAAAAACCCTAAGAGAAATTTCAGCTTTGGTTTTTAATCTAGTTACATCATTAAAAGCCAAGAGCTACTTTTGTCAATTATATCTATACAAATAAAAACTACAACTACAAGCTACCAACTCGTTTCATTAAACACATCCATTATCTTATTATCACTAAATATGGAATATTTATCAAACTTATTTGAAAATGATATTTCACAATTTCTTTGTGAAAAAACCAAAAAGAAACCGAAACCCAACCTTAAAAACCATGACCCAAACCGCTGCAAGACCAAACTGATCTAGACCACACACAGACCAAAACAAAAAACTGTCCAATACCCAAACATTCGATGCGACTTTTCTGCGCCTTTAGTCATGGTCAAGAAAATAGATAACAAGTGTAACTAATTATAAGGCCCAAACCTATTTAGCCAGACCTAGCACAAGCCCACAACCATTTTCTGGCCCAAACCCTGTGTACGATTGTAACACAACAATTTCTCAAGAGTTTTTATTCAAACAGGTCTATTTGGTCACATACGATCCAAATCACAAACTCAAAACATCCTTAACAACAAAAACCATCCGATTTTCCAACAAAAGTAACTTCCTAACCAACAACCACGACCATTACTTAACAATACAGATCTTGATAACAGAAGCAGCACCAATCCGATGAAGCGCCACCACCGCATCACCCTTCTTACACAACCCTTTAGCAGTCGCCGACTTCAAAGCCGCCTCCAAAATCACCTCCGTCGACTCCGCATCAGTTGCCTTAGCGGACCCCTCAGCCAAAAGCGGAATTAAACCCCGGTAAACCAAACTATGCCTAGCTGGCGTCTCATCACTACACGTCCAATCAAACGAGTCCGTCGAAAGCACCGGGACCACAACCGACAAAATCGGAACCGCAGGCCTATACTTGGCCACCAACTTAGCCGTGGTCCCACCGCGCGTCAAAACCACAATCAACTTCGCCTTCGCTTTGTTCGCGGTTCGAACCGCAGACGATGCAAGGGATTCAAGAGGGCTCATGGGCAACGGGGTTGACTTTATCATTTCCTTGAAGATGAGTGAGTAGTCGAGAGATGATTCGGCTTCGATGCAGATGCGGGCCATGGTTTTGACCGCGATCTCGGGGTACGCGCCGGCGGCGGATTCGCCGCTCAGCATCACGCAGTCGGTCCCGTCGAGGACCGCGTTGGCGACGTCGGTGGCTTCGGCGCGAGTCGGGCGGGGGGATTTGATCATGGACTCGAGCATTTGGGTTGCGGTTACTACGGGTTTTCCCGCGAGGTTGCATTTGTAGATCATCATTTTTTGGGCTAAGAAGATTTTTTCAACTGGGATTTCCATTCCGAGGTCACCACGTGCAACCATGAAGGAGTCAGTTTCACGGAGGATTTCATCAAAGTTTATCACTCCTTCCTGATTCTCAACCTTTGACATCAACTGGATATTTTTGGCATGTGGGCCCAGGACTTTGCGGACATTGACAAGATCAGATCCTTTTCGCACAAAAGAAAGCGCAATCATGTCGATGTTGTTGGGGACACCCCATTGGAGGATATCTTCTTGATCTTTTTCAGTTAGTGTTGGGAGATCGACTACTACACCGGGGAGATTCACGTTTTTTCTCTCACCTAACATCGCGGTGTTCTCGCATCGACATCTAACGGTTCCAGATGCGGGATCACAGGATATGACTGTTAGGGTGATGGTTCCATCTGCACATAAGATTGTGTTTCCTGGTTTTAAGTCGACTGGGAGTTTCTTGTAGCTCATGGATATGGTTTCTTCGTCTCCTTTAATGGTGTAATCTGTGCTTATTGTGATCTCGCGACCTTCCTTTAGTTGAACGGGCTTCTCATTCTTTAAGAATCCAGTTCGAATCTCGGGACCCTGGAAGAAAAACAACATTTATCAATGATAACAATATAGTGACATTTTCCATGTAGTGTTTCAAAACTTTCACATCATTGGAACAAAACTGAAACTTGGTGTTTAAAGAAAAAATAAACAAGGGCAAATCTGAAAAAATTAGAACTTAAAGGACTTAATGGAGAAAGCACTTATTGAGTATTCTTTTTGCATTAAGTCAAAAAAGAAACTCTACATATAAACAAAAAGAAAATGTTGATCCTGGATGCATATAAACAAAGAGCATAAAAGTTATACCTTGGTATCAAGCATCACTGCACACAAGATCTGAGTATTTTGCATGGCAATTCGAAGATTATCCAAAGTCTCTTGATGATACTCGTGGGTCCCATGTGAGAAGTTGAACCGGGCAACATTCATCCCTGCCCGAAGTAGTTTCTCACACATGACTACTGACCGAGAAGCGGGTCCCAGAGTGCATACAATCTTTGTTTTTGGAATACGCCCATCATTAGGAAGGTCCTTCAAGATCCCCTCAATGTCTATGTTCGACATGGTTAAACTACTTAAACCAAGCAAATGGATTTATCTGTTTACAAAATGTCAAAAACACATTAATACTTTATAAATCAAATTCAAAGTTCCTAGATTATCTCAAACCCATAACACCATTTTTTTTTGTACCAAAATGGTGTGTAATATTTTTGGTACAAAAGGTGATTCATCTCCAACCCATTACGCATTTAATCATTTTCTACACCAAAAGAATATTCCGGGTATATTCCTTTCAGATTTTCAAAACACCCCTTATTTTATTACGATTTTACAAATCTGTCTTGCACCTTTTTGTTAGAACAACTTTATAAATTATATTATCAAACAACTATAACCGAATAAGCTATTAGTATACAACTATCAATTTAATATTACAACATCATATTACATGTAAAGTATAATTATACAATTCAATTAACTAGATATACATACAACGACCAAATTGCACATATGAAAGCTTGTTATACTATTCCTTTACACTATTTTGGTGTGACAAATGGTGTAGGATTGGAGTAAAGTGGTGCTAAAAATGGTGTATAATTTGGGATTTGGTATGGGGTTGGCCGTTGTTATATTTGGGAACTACACCTTAATTGCTCAATAGTAGAAATAATTTATAAATCAACTTGGTGATTCCTATTCTACGACTCAAACAATGGGATCCATTTGACCTAACCTATCAAGAGCATGATAAGGACTTCGATCCCATTCTTAGAGGATGGAACCAGACAAAACCCCATTTCAAACTGAAGATATGAGCACAGATTTAAAACCTAAAACATCTTGATTTCGTGCTCGCCAAACCTAAAAGTGCTTTTACAAATTACAACAACTCGGTACTACTTCGGACACATATTCAAGAGATATAATCTGGAAACGGTGGAGTCAGATTTGGTGTTCGGATTACATCTCAGATTTACATCTCAAGTACATTAATAACTGAAACAAACGCAAAAAGAAGGATGAATATGGCATGTAGAGAGCAGATCCAATGAAAATCGAAAACTAAAATCACTTCAGCTTCATCAAAACAACAAATCATACAGTAGAAATTGACGAACAAATTAAACCGAGCAACAATGGTTGAAAACTAAAGACATGAAACAGAAGAACTCGGAAGTAAATAACCACTCACCCAGCTAAAGCAAAAAGGACACCTCCTGGAATCTGCTGTGCTTGCTTCTACGCTTTCTCCCTGTTGGAGTAGTATATAAATGGAGGATGAAAGGGACTGTTGTGAGAACAAAAAGGGTTTATTCGTGTTTGGCGTGGAGAATTGTTTTCTTTTTAATTTTTAGTTTTGGAAAACATCGAGCGGCCAGTAGTTTCGGTCAACATAGTGCGCCCGACAGGCGTCATCAGGAGAAAGAAGTGTGCATTGTGGTTTTGGCCAACGAGGCACGATTCGTAGCGTTTTCGTGTTTTTTTCTTAACATTTAATTTACTTTATGTTTTATATTGAGAGGAATTTAATCTAAATTTTTCAAGTTATTTTTAGAAAGGTAGCAATCTCAGCTATAATTTTTGAAAATTTATAACTCTTTCTTACTTTGTTTGAGGTGTACTTTCCTCATTGTATTGTTTGTAACTAAGGCTATCTATAGACATCTAACACTTCAAAAACTTCAAAATTAAAGATAGGAAAGTTATATTTTTAAAGTGAGCTGATTCGTACAACTATATAATGCATGAATTGTTGTGTTATATAACTATATAATGTATGAATTGTTGCGTATGACAAAAAACTACTATGTACAAATCACTTCCCATTTTTAAATACCAAAATAAGTTACTCCGTAAGAAAATATATTGAAAAATATAACCTAACTTTGAACATTCATAAATTTTATGTACAAACTTTTGAATTATTTATTTCATTATTATTCAACAGCATAATATATTGAAAAATTAAACGATTATTTAATATTTACTCATATTACAATATTGGTTAGTAACATAATGAGATACAAGAAGTTTGTGATAATATTACAAATATGATATGTATTGCAAAAAAAAATTTGTGATAATATTACGAATACGATATGTGTTGCAAAAAATTACGTAAACATAAAACAATTGGAGAATTGTTATTTACTATTTAATTTAATTTTATGAAATGTACAACATTTTTTTTAATAATATCGAATCATTATTTTATATGCCATTTTCTTTTATTTATATTTATCAGCTATATTATTAATTAGTTAGCTTCTTTTCTTGTAAAAAAATAGTTTTTAGAAAAAATATTTTTTTAAATCAACAAGCAGTAAAGATGGCAAAAAAAACTCGTACCCGATGGGCACCCAAAACCCTAACCCGACTTAACCGGGTAAATCCTCGAGTTGACCGGGGATGTGGACGGAGATGAGTATTACACGGATGCAAAAAGTAGGGATGGGGATGTTGATGGTTTTACATATCGGGTACCCATACCCGTACCCGAAATCGGCCCCAATGGGTACCCGATATATAATTTTTAACAATCAAACGTATAGTTTTGGGAAGACTTTTTGTAACATCCTGTTTGAAATAGAGTAATTAAATAATAACCCCAAAAGGTAAATTTATAATTGATATTAATTTATAATGGCCCTAAAACCAATAATATTTAGCGAAGAGTGGTTTCGGGGAGCCAAATGATATAATTTAGACTTTCGAGGGTTAAAGTGTAAATTCAGGATTTATTTCGTAAAGATTTTTAAAAGTATGTTTGGTAGGATTAGGACTTAATTTGAAGAGATTTTAGGAGCTAAGGGATTAATGGTAATATATGGACTTCTTTTGAAAATAAATTATAAGGGAGGGGCCGTTTAGTAACTGTTGGATTTATTATGAAAAGAATTCTAAGATTAAAGGTGTAATAGGTAAATATGTGGAAAGGTTTTATGGAAGAGGGGCTAGTCATGTTATTATGGGGAATGAGCTTTGGAGGCGTCAGGTATATAGCTAGTGAAACCCTAACCCTAAGGCATGTGTTGCAGCCGCCAACCCCTAGGCATCGGTCGCCATTTCCCCCACCCTCCTTCTTCACCTCTGATCGTCGCCATAACCATAGAAGTCCTCAACCACTAATGGCATCACCGAGTTTGACAACTCTCATCTCCGCCTGCTGCCTCATCGACGAATGTCGCCATTCCGCCACCTGATGTCGCCTGTCATGTCGTTGTATGGCCGAAGAAAACCCTGAGAACGAAGGGTGAGCTGTGAATGAAGAAGAGCTGGTCGCGAAATGCCAGGACCTATCAGTTAGACCACCTTGACTCGCAATTTTGTCCTTAAGGTGTTCGTCGTCATGAGCGCCATCTGTTGCCGTCGGAGAAGGCATGTGACCGCCGCCCGCTTCGGAACTCTTCCCGCTGTCCCATCGTCCATTGTTGCTGCTGCCATGAGAGTCGCTGTTGTCGTCGATGGTGCTCCTACTGCCGTCACTATGCACCACCAGGGGTGGCTGTCATCGCGAAGCACCGCCTGCCGGTATCCAACCTCTTTTGTACCGCCGCCGTGAGCCACCAGGTGGGTGGCTGGGGTGCATCTCACAAATCAGTGTCATGTGTGTTGATTTTAGGGCTTGTGTGTGTATGATGTAAGTGGAAAATCAAGAAAGGCCACTGCCGCCATGAGCCACCGTCGACCACCACTAGGGTGGCTGTGTGTGTGTGATAGAGTAGTTAGGGTGTGTGTGTTTATTTTTGGATTAAAAGCCTTGTAACTGTAATTAGCATTGAATAATGGAAAAAAATAATAATAACCACCACCGTAAGGTGGTGGCCGCCGTCGAGAGCCGCCATTGACCACCACTACTCGAGGTGGTAGTGGGTGGTGCCCCACCAGCAAACCCTAATTGACTTAATGAAACCCTAATGGGCTTAAGGATTAGTTTTGGGCCTATTGGGCCATGTTTAGGTGAAAACCCCTCATTAGGGTTTAGAAAACCCTAATTATGAGTATTTGGGCCTTAGACTTATTTGGACCCATTTTTGGGCAGTGGGGTATTGGATTGTGTATTAAGCCCAACTACACCATATGATTTATGACTTAATGGATTAAGGCTTAATGGGCATGTGGAAACCCTAATTTCACTTGGGCATTGAGTTGGGCCTTTCCATTGGGTTTGGTGATTGGACTATTAATGGACTTCCAAGAATAAGCAAATGGACTAAATAATTATATGGGTTTTAAGATAAGGCCCATGTGAAAGTCTTGGGCCCAATTTAGAAAATTAGGCCATTAATGGGCCATAATTGAGCCTTTATGATTATGTGATATTGGGCCATATATTGGGCTTTAGCCATTACTTGACTTTTGGGCTTTGGAGTGTGAGTTGGTCTTGGGTATTGGAACTGAAACGACCCAAAAATACGACCCAAAAATTTCGTTTTTCAACATAACCAAAAACCATAATCTGAGTGTCATATCATAAACCATACATGATGTATCTCAAAATAATAATAAAAACACTATGCGGAAAACTGTATCATATCCATGTATGTAAAAATCAAGAACCAATCAACTCCCAGGATAAAAGCTGAAGCTGTGGTGTGTGCGATGCCATCATCCCGAGCTCCTCTCTCTACAAGCGGAAGTACCTGAAACAAAACTGAAACTGTAAGCACGAAGCTTAGTGAGCTCCCCCAAACTACCACATACCATACAATACATATAAATCACATACTGGGCCTGGCCCACTGCATCAGACCGAGGTCTGGAACTAGCTGCATCGGACCGAAGTCCGGAACTGACCGGGACCTTGTCCCCTGCATCGGACCAACGTCCGGAACTAACTGCATCGGACCGGAGTCCGGAACTGACTGCATCGGACCGGAGTCCGGAACTGACTGCATCGGACCGAAGTCCGGAACTGACTGCATCGGACCAAAGTCCGGAACTGACTGCATCGGACCGAAGTCCGGAACTAACTGCATCGGACCAAAGTCCGGAACTGACTGCATCGGACCGAAGTCCGGAACTAACTGCATCGGACCGAAGTCCGGAACTGACTGCATCGGACCGAAGTCCGGAACACATAACACAAATACGCTTGAATCACAAAGACGTCAAGCCAGCTAGCTACTACATCAAACTAAAGACCAGACTACTGATAACTACACGGGCCGGCATTGTGGCCGTAGACCCGATCCTACTGAAGGGAGACTCACCTCGTGAACTGGCTGCTGAGTGAATAGCTCTGAGGGCTAACTGCTGCTGCTCCGGTATCTCCACGGTTACAAGACCATAAACATACTCAATCAAATACTAAACACTGCACTGGGTAAAATGACTCTTTTACCCCAGATCAAAGTCAACTCTCTTTGGGCTGACTCGCCGAGTTGGGTCACCCAACTCGCCGAGTCCTACTCTCACTTCTCAGTTCTACACGCTGCTACTCGTCGAGTGAGGCATCGACTCGACGAGTACCCTCTTGATCCAAGAACTCATACAATCTTCATCCGACTCGCCGAGCCGTATGAACAAACTCGACGAGTTGTTCATGATCCTAAGAAGATTGTCTTGGACTCGCCGAGTTGTATGAACAACTCGCCGAGTCCCTCCATCACTGAGTCTACCCTCAACTCGCTGAGTCCGCTCTCTAACCCACTGGATTCACTCGACACTGACCAAAATGAAGGACTCGGGAACTCGCGACCCAACTCGCCGAGTCGTTCTTCCCGACTCGCCGAGTTGCCGCCATGCAACTGATTTTTACTCGATTTTGTTTGAATCCAACACATACAATTGATAGATCTGAGTCCATTAAGCTGATTTACCACGTAAAGTTTCCAACTTTACGTGCACAACCTCATGAATAAGGGAAATAAGGCTAAAGGATGCATAAAATGGGTAGATCTATGATTAATATGCAAAGTAACTCCAAAAAGACAGTAGATCTGGGCTCTACAACACCCCATCATTCAGATCTAAAGATATCCCGACTTATTAAGGCATTCATGCAAACATAAGGCTTGGAACAAGCATCAACTAGCTCTTAGGAGAGCCCTAATGGAAGTTTAAAGCATATAACAAGAGGGAACTCCGAAAATACCTCAAATAACTCAGATTTGCCCTTGGATCTTTGCACTCCAACTCTTCTCCTTGCTTCTTTCTTCTTCTCCTTCTTCACACCTTCACAAAATGGCACAAAACACTTAGCTCACACAAGGGTGGATTAGGGTCCTTTCTCACAGTGTTCACAGGGTGAGGGAGGCGATAATGGGGCTATAAGGTGGTTTAAATAGTGGGCAACCCGGGGATTTAGGGTTTCACCCAGACGGATGGACTCGCCGAGTCCAGGATATGGACTCGCCGAGTCCCCGGCTCACGCGTGCTCGCAGCCGCGACCCTACTCGGCGAGTCAGGCTATGAACTCGCCGAGTCCCTCTTGCAAAACTCACAACAATTACCAATGAATTAACATACCGGGAACGGGTCGTTACAATTCTCCCCCACTTGTCTCAGACTTCGTCCTCGAAGTCTGCTACGGCTGGATCTGCAAACAACTCTGGGTAGTGCTCTCTCATCTCCTCCTCAGCCTCCCACGTCCACTCAGACCCCTTCCGGTGCTGCCACTGCACCTTTACTAACTGAATTTCCTTGTTCCTCAAGGTCTTGGTCTTCCGGTCCAGAATCGCGACCGGTCTCTCAATATAATTCAGGCTACTATCAACCTGAATATCCTCTAGGGGAACGACTGCTGATTCATCCACCAAACACTTCCTCAACTGAGACACATGGAAAGTGTTGTGGATCTGACTAAGCTCTTCAGGAAGATCTAACCGATAAGCAACCCGACCCACCCGGGCCAAAACCCTGAAAGGACCAATAAATCTGGGGCCCAACTTGCCCCTCTTCCGGAACCTGATGACACCCTTCCAAGGTGAGACTTTCAGAAGGACCATATCCCCCACCTGGAACTCCAAGTCCGAACGCCTCCTATCGGCGTAGCTCTTCTGCCGACTCTGAGCAGTCTGCAGTCTCCTACGGACCTGCTGGATCAACTCAGTCGTCTTGAGCACCACCTCCGTGCTCCCGATGACCCTCTGACCGACCTCGCCCCAACAAATCGGGGTCCTACACTTCCTCCCATACAGCATCTCAAAGGGAGGTCGGTCAATGCTCGCATGGTAACTGTTGTTATACGAGAATTCCGCTAACGGAAGATACGTATCCCAACTGCCACCGAAATCTAGGACACATGCCCTGAGCATATCCTCGAGAGTCTGAATCGTCCTCTCGCTCTGCCCATCTGTCTGAGGGTGGAAAGCGGTGCTGAAATGGAGACGAGTACCCATCTCGTCGTGGAACCGCTTCCAAAATCTGGATGTGAAACGGACATCTCGGTCAGACACCACTGATACCGGCACTCCATGACGTGCCACAATCTCACGCACATAAATATCGGCTAACATCTCCGCCGATATACTCTCCTGGGTCGGGATAAAATGGGCACTCTTCGTCAACCGATCCACTACTACCCATATCGAATCCACCCCACGTGCGGTCCGGGGAAGCTTGGTGACAAAATCCATGGTAATGTCCTCCCATTTCCACACGGGAATGTCTAACGGCTGCATCCTGCCGTGAGGTCTCTGGTGCTCCGCCTTGACCTTCCGGCAGGTCAGGCATCTCTCGACGTACCAGGCGACGTCCCGCTTCATGCAGGGCCACCAATAATCGGGTCGAAGATCTCGGTACATCTTCGTCGCTCCTGGGTGGATAGAAAATCGAGACTTATGAGCCTCGTCCATCAATACCTGTCGTACCCCACCCCAGTACGGTACCCATACCCTACCATGAAGCGTCAACAAACCCCGACTGTCGTAATCAAATGAAGCTACTCGGCCCACTATCCTCTCACACTTCTGCCTCTCCTCCTTGAGGCCCTCCATCTGAGCCTCCTTGATCCGCTCCAACAGTGGAGTGATCACTGTCATCCTCATACACAGACCCCTGATCGGGGCCGCCGACACCTTGCGGCTTAGGGCGTCGGCCACCACGTTAGCCTTCCCTGGATGATAAAGGATCTCACAGTCGTAATCCTTTAGCACATCCAACCACCTCCTCTGCCTCATATTCGGACTCGGCTGATCCATAAGATACCTCAAACTCTTATGATCCGTGTATATAGTACAACGGACCCCATAAAGGTAATGCCTCCAAATCTTGAGGGCAAACACAACTGCCCCCAGCTCCAAATCATGGGTAGGATAATTAGCCTCGTGAGGCTTCAACTGTCTCGAGGCATAAGCTATCACATGGCCTCGCTGCATCAGCACTGCTCCCAAACCTGTGATCGAGGCATCACAATAGACTACAAAGTCCTCTACTCCCTCTGGCAAGGTAAGGATCGGAGCCTCGCACAATCTCTGCCTGAGGGTCTCGAATGCTGTCTGCTGCTCCGGACCCCAACGAAATACCACTGACTTCTTGGTCAGTCGGGTGAGCGGCACTGCTATCTTGGAGAAATCCTGAATAAATCTCCGATAATACCCTGCCAACCCTAGGAAGCTCCGAATCTCATATGGAGACTTCGGGACCTCCCACTGCATCACAGCCTCTATCTTGGCCGGATCTACCAGAATACCCTTCTGGTTGACGAGGTGACCAAGGAACTGCACCTCGCGCAACCAGAACTCACATTTGGAGAACTTTGCGAAAAGTCTCTCCCTCCTCAAAACTTCTAGCACCTCCCGCAGGTGCTCCTCGTGCTGCTCCTGCGTCTTGGAATACACCAAGATGTCATCTATGAACACTATCACTGACCGATCCAACATCGGCCTACACATGCGGTTCATGAGATCCATGAACGCGGCTGGAGCATTGGTGAGCCCAAATGGCATCACCACAAACTCGTAATGACCATACCTGGTCCTGAAAGCAGTCTTCTGTACATCCTCATCTCTAACCCGCATCTGATGATATCCGGAGCGTAGATCGATCTTGGAGAACCAAGACGCTCCCTGAAGCTGATCAAACAAATCATCTATCCTCGGGAGTGGGTAACGGTTCTTCACCGTTACCTTATTCAGCTCCCGATAATCAATACACATACGATGCGACCCATCCTTCTTTCTCACAAACAGGATCGGCGCTCCCCAAGGCGAACTGCTCGGCCGAATGAAACCCTTGTCTAACAGCTCCTGCAGCTGTGTAGACAACTCCTGCATCTCAGGGGGAGCTAGTCGATACGGTGCCTTGGCTATCGGAGCCGCACCAGGAATGAGGTCGATCCTGAACTCAACCTGTCTCTCAGGAGGTATCCCCGGCAAATCCTCGAGAAACACGTCCGGGTAGTCTCGAACAATAGGAACATCATCCACTGTCGACTTGCCCTTCACCCGGGCATCCAAAACATAAGCTACAAAACCGGCGCAACCTTGCTAAACATAGCGCCTCGCCCTTGCGGCAGAACAAAAGGTCGGTCCTCGTTGTGGCCTCTCGCCCTGAATCACCAACTCTCCCCCACTGGGAGTGCGAACCCTCACTAGCTGAAGCTCACAATCAATCACCGCCCCATTGGGGCTTAGCCAATCCATACCCACAATAACCTTATTCCCTCGCAGGGGAATAGGTACCAGATCCACTGAAAACTGCTCATCAAATAACTGAAGAGAACACCCTCTATGCACTCTGCCGACCCTCACGGTCCTATCATCCGCTATCTCAACCTCTAATGGACAATCCAGCTCCCCTGGAGCTCTACTGAACCTCTTGCTAAGCGCAAGAGATACGAATGATCGGGTAGCCCCCGAATCGAATAATACCAAAGCAGAAATGCCGTTCACAGAGAACGACCCTGAATAAAACATTCCATCATAAGCAACATTTAATCAATAATAATAAATAGACAAAAGGGAAGATACATACCCGTCACCACATCAGGAGTCGCTCGCGCCTCCTCTGCTGTCATCTGAAACGCCCTACTCTTCGCCACTGGCGCATCAGCTCGGCCCTGCCGGCCATCTGTAATCCTCAAAGTAGCAGGGGCAGGTGCAGCCACCTTCCCCGCTGAAGCTAAACTCGGACACTGGGACTTTTTATGTCCCCTCTGATTGCACTGAAAGCAAATCAGATCTGATGCTGCGACGGCAGTAGCAGGGGCCGTACAATCCCTACTCAAATGCCCAACCCGACCGCACTTGTAGCAGCCGGAACTCCCTGCCTTGCACGCTCCCTCGTGCAATCTCCCACACTTGCCACATCGACCGTGGCTCTGCTGACTCCTAGATCTGTGATCCGAAACCTTGGGCTTTTTGCCCGAACCGCCTGAACCCGAAACCGCCTCCAGTTTCCTCTTCTTCTCCATCTCAAGATCAATCTCCCTCTCCCGAGCTCTAGCAATCATATCTTCCAGCGTTTTACAGCTGGACCGGCTCACAAACTGGCGGATATCACTCCGCAACATCTCATGATAACGGGCCTTCTTCATTTCCTCATCAGCTACATACTGAGGAACGAGAAGAGCCCTCTCCCTGAACTTGGCGGTGATCTCCGCCACTGTCTCTGTAGTCTGGGTGAGGTCCTGAAACTCCCTAGCTAGCTGTTGCACCTCAATGACCGGTGCAAACTCCGCCCTGAACCTGGTAGAGAAATCAGCCCAGGTCATGGCGTCCAATGCTGCATCGTCCCCAATGGCATGCCCGACCTCCTCCCACCAATCTCGTGCCCTGTCCTTCAGAAGACAGGACGCCAATCTGACCTTGTCCCCCTCGGGACATCTGCTAGTGCGGAAAGCGTTGGCCACATCCGCCAACCATCTGCTGCTCGCTATGGGGTCTCGCGCCCCATGATAGTCCGGAGCTCCACATGCCCTGAACTCCCTGAAGGTAAGGGTGCGCGACCCCATCATGGCCGCCACCTCGGCACGGAAAGTGCCCAATCTCTCATCCATCAGCTCTAGAATCCCCTCCTTGATCGAACCGAAGATCACAGGAGTCTGCTCTATAATGATGCGCGTAATCTCCGAAGAAAGAAACTCTCGGGTCTGCTCATCCATGCGCTCATCCCCCGAACCTGAACCTGATCCCTCCCCGGCACCTCCGCTGCCGGCTGCTGGTCTCGAACGCAGAACCACCATTCTGAAACACATCACAACCACATCAGAAAACAGAAATATCTTGAGGGATCATTGATACTACAACTAGCTTCCTGGTCTTGTCTCAGCCTTTCTTGATTCGAGTACGGATCCTCTGCTTCCAGTAGTACGGGCCCATACTACCTTCCACATCTATCCGTACTTTCTTCAAGAACTGCCCTGACTCCACCAAGTCACTTCTACTACTACTGATCTCTGCTACTCTCATCCTAGGCTTGCCCCAGGGAAACCTCAAACTCCACTCAACTAGTCCTCAGCTGCTGCAGGTCTCCTTATAATGCTAATTAACCATCACTTGAACACCATCACATGTGACAAAGATCAGATAATCCTTCAAGTAAAAGACCCGTCCCTATAACGGTTGGACTCAAACAAGAGCTGCGCAATAGGGCCATTTCCAGTACTCTGGGATTATTCAATCCTGATCACATGTGGTGTAACGTGTTCACCTAATGGCTAACTTCCATCACTCGGAACTCCCACAAAGCACGAAGCAAGCAGCATTCGGAACAAGGAAACATACTCAGGCAGAACTATTCTCAAACGAGAAACTGATCTAGCATACAGTGCTAAGCTCATACTATCAGGCATAACCTAAACAGGCTATCCTACTGCTGTCTACTCATTACTAGCATGCAATACTCATAAGGATGTAACACATAAAGCAGGCACATAAGGCATCCTCCTAGATCCTTAGTCCTATACTAGCACGTTGTTCTATTAAACTGAAACTGAACAAATAACTTGTATGGGTAATTTGGGAGTACTTACTTGAGCTCGGCTGATCGCATGCACCACACCCTTATCTTGTTTTTTTTTTTTTAAATTTCTTTCTTTCTAAGTGCTTTCAAAATTCTTTTAGAAAACATTTTCCTTTTAAAAATCTTTTTATTTCCCCTTAGTTTGAGTTCAGATACACCCGGAAGTGTATCCGAATCCCTCAAACCAGGGCTCTGATACCAACTTGAAACGACCCAAAAATACGACCCAAAAATTTCGTTTTTCAACATAACCAAAAACCATAATCTGAGTGTCATATCATAAACCATACATGATTTATCTCAAAATAATAATAAAAACACTATGCGGAAAACTGTATCATATCCATGTATGTAAAAATCAAGAACCAATCAACTCCCAGGATAAAAGCTGAAGCTGTGGTGTGTGCGATGCCATCATCCCGAGCTCCTCTCTCTACAAGCGGAAGTACCTGAAACAAAACTGAAACTGTAAGCACGAAGCTTAGTGAGCTCCCCCAAACTACCACATACCATACAATACATATAAATCACATACTGGGCCTGGCCCACTGCATCAGACCGAGGTCTGGAACTAGCTGCATCGGACCGAAGTCCGGAACTGACCGGGACCTTGTCCCCTGCATCGGACCAAAGTCCGGAACTAACTGCATCGGACCGGAGTGCGAAACTGACTGCATCGGACCGGAGTCCGGAACTGATTGCATCGGACCGAAGTCCGGAACTGACTGCATCGGACCAAAGTCCGGAACTGACTGCATCGGACCGAAGTCCGGAACTGACTGCATCGGACCGAAGTCCGGAACTGACTGCATCGGACCGAAGTCCGGAACACATAACACAAATACGCTTGAATCACAAAGACGTCAAGCCAGCTAGCTACTACATCAAACTAAAGACCAGACTACTTATAACTACACGGGTCGGCATTGTGGCCGTAGACCCGATCCTACTGAAGGGAGACTCACCTCGTGAACTGGCTGCTGAGTGAATAGCTCTGAGGGCTAACTGCTGCTGCTCCGGTATCTCCCCGGCTACAAGACCATAAACATACTCAATCAAATACTAAACACTGCACTGGGTAAAATGACTCTTTTACCCCAGATCAAAGTCAACTCTCTTTGGGCTGACTCGCCGAGTTGGGTCACCCAACTCGCCGAGTCCTACTCTCACTTCTCAGTTCTACACGCTGCTACTCGTCGAGTGAGGCATCGACTCGACGAGTACCCTCTTGATCCAAGAACTCAGACAATCTTCATCCGACTCGCCGAGCCGTATGAACAAACTCGACGAGTTGTTCATGATCCTAAGAAGATTGTCTTGGATTCGCCGAGTTGTATGAACAACTCGCCGAGTCCCTCCATCACTGAGTCTACCCTCAACTCGCTGAGTCCGCTCTCTAACCCACTGGATTCACTCGACACTGACCAAAATGAAGGACTCGGGAACTCGCGACCCAACTCGCCGAGTCGTTCTTCCCGACTCGCCGAGTTGCCGCCATGCAACTGATTTTTACTCGATTTTGTTTGAATCCAACACATACAATTGATAGATCTGAGTCCATTAAGCTGATTTACCACGTAAAGTTTCCAACTTTACGTGCACAACCTCATGAATAAGGGAAATAAGGCTAAAGGATGCATAAAATGGGTAGATCTATGATTAATATGCAAAGTAACTCCAAAAAGACAGTAGATCTGGGCTCTACAACACCCCATCATTCAGATCTAAAGATATCCCGACTTACTAAGGCATTCATGCAAACATAAGGCTTGGAACAAGCATCAACTAGCTCTTAGGAGAGCCCTAATGGAAGTTTAAAGCATATAACAAGAGGGAACTCCGAAAATACCTCAAATAACTCAGATTTGCCCTTGGATCTTTGCACTCCAACTCTTCTCCTTGCTTCTTTCTTCTTCTCCTTCTTCACACCTTCACAAAATGGCACAAAACACTTAGCTCACACAAGGGTGGATTAGGGTCCTTTCTCACAGTGTTCACAGGGTGAGGGAGGCGAGAATGGGGCTATAAGGTGGTTTAAATAGTGGGCAACCCGGGGATTTAGGGTTTCACCCAGACGGATGGACTCGCTGAGTCCAGGATATGGACTCGCCGAGTCCCCGGCTCACGCGTGCTCGCAGCCGCGACCCTACTCGGCGAGTCAGGCTATGAACTCGCCGAGTCCCTCTTGCAAAACTCACAACAATTACCAATGAATTAACATACCGGGAACGGGTCGTTACAGGAACCCAATTACTAATTGGGTATTGTTTAATGTTGACAGTTCGGGAAGCTGTCAACCAGCAACTGGAGTTTCATCCGTGGGACTTCAGCAGTGTCAGGTGAGTTATCCTCACTATATCAACATGGTCTACGGCACCAAGGCCGACCATTTATGATTTACATCCTGGTTTAGGATGGTTGCTATGTTATTAATATGCTAGATTACATCCTGGTTTAGGATGGTTGTTATGTTATTGATATGCTAGATTACATCCTGGTTTAGGATGGTTGCTATGTTATTGATATGCTAGATTACATCCTGGTTTAGGATTGTTGTTATGTTATTGATATGCTAGATTACATCCTGGTTTGGGATGGTTGCTATGTTATTGATATGCTAGATTTCATCCTGGTTTAGGATGGTTATTATGTTAGATTTCGGTTAGATCGATATCTTGGTTATAGGATGTTGTTATGTTATTTGATCTGTTAGATCGGTTTGACTGTTATGAATGTTGGTGTATGATATTTATGTGCACATGTTTGTTTGATTGGGGGTTGGATTGAGGCGGTCCTGCTGTGTGATGTAGGCTAACATACCCAGGGCGGTCCGAATAGACTACAAACCCAGGAGGTTATGTCAGTCACACCGAAGGCCCAACGAGTGGTCCGGACAGGCTGTAGGCTCTGCGAGGAGGTCCAGACATGCCAAAGGCTCGGGAGCGGTCCATATAGGTTGTAGGCCCTGGTGAGGGGGGTCCAGTCAGGCTGAAGGCTCACTATGCATGTTGTTTCGTTATATGATATGACGAGCGGTCCGGATAGGCTGAAGGCCCCGAGGAGGGCGGTCCAGACGTGCCGAGGGGTCGGAGAGCGATCTAGATAGACTAAGGACCGAGATTCGGTCTAGTCAGACTGATGGCTCATTATGCATGTTGTTTGCTTATATGTTATATGATATGATTATGATTGTATGACATTGGTATTTTGGGGGTAACTCACTAAGCCTTCGAGCTTACATTTATCGATTATTGTTTCAGGTATTCTGATGATCACGGGAAGGCGAATGCGTGATCGTGCGCCTCCTTACATTTTCATGATTGATTATGGGGATACTCTGATGTTTAAATTATTTTGAAAGTAAACTGTAATAACTTAATGATTTTAAATGTTTTAAAAAGTTTTAAATTAGCTTGAATTTTTGGGTGTTACACTTTTTATGTTTTATTTTTGCAAAAAATGGTTTAATTTGTAAACTTGAATGTTATTGTTCGTGTTTGAAGACATTCAGTGATCATAGTGTTTTATATTAGTTCTGTTAGTTTTTGTTTTGTTGGTTAATATATAACTCTGAGTTATTTTTCATAAAAGTTCAAAACTTTGTAACGGGGAAAATCCCCGATTACCCATTGGGGATCCCCGTTACCCATTGGTGGATGAGGATGATGATAGATTTTTAAACTCCGATGGGGATGGGGTTGGGTATGGGGATAGGGATGGGGATTCGGGTATGGGGATAGGGAACACGAAACCCGATATACTTGTACCCATTGACATCCTTAAGAAGCAGCTACATTTTTAGCTATTATGTCAAATATAACATTATAAATAGGGAAATAAACTTATTAAGGTAATTAAATTTTCAGTTTGTTCACATCTGGATAGCTATCTTTTTTTGTACACATCTAAGTAACAGACTCTTTGGTAGTGTTCACATATGACCATTATGATTAGCTGTAGCATTTTACATCCAGTCGTAATGATCATATGTGAATACTTCCAAAAAGTTCATTACTTAGATGTGTACAAAAACAAAGATAGTTACCCATATGTGAACAAACCGAAAAGGCAAGAGTAAATTACATGAATGGTCCATGTGGTTTGGGTAATTTGTGCATTTGGTCCCTAACTTATTTTTAAACTCGGATGATCCCTACTATTTATTTTTGTTGTGTGTTTGGTTCATGTCTTACCTCAAAAGACTATTGTGCCCTTTTTAATTTAATTAATTTTCTTATTTATGTACTTACTTTTCATATATTTAAAAAAAAAAATAATAGACCCCACATATATGTATCTCATCACCCTAAACCTGAAACCACATTTGAGAAATTTAAACTGGGTCTCACCAGTCACCATCTCATCTCTCATCCTCCTCGCTTCGATTTTCTTTTCATCTTTAGTGGCATCGACAACTTCACCATCCATTCTTTTTTCGGTCCTTCAACTCCGGCGAACCAACACCACAACTCTTTTATTGGGTTGTGGTGGTGGAAAATTCAATGAAAATACAGTGACTTGTGGTGTTGGTTCGTCGGAGTTGAAGGACCGAAAAAATAAGGGATGGTGAAGACGTTGATGTCACTAAATATGGAAAGAAAATATAAGTTGAGGATGATGATCGATGAGATGGTGACTGATGGGACCCAGCTTAAATTTCTTAAATGTGATTTCAGGTTTTCGGCGAGGAGATACATATATGTGGGGTCTATTAATTTTTTTTTAAATATATAAAAAATAAATACATAAATAAGAAAATTATTAAAAAATAAATTAAAAAGGGCGCAATAGTCTTTTGAGGTAAGACAAAAACCAAACACACAACAAAAATAAACATTAAGGATTATCCGAGTTAAAAAATAAGTTATGGACCAAACACACAAATTACCCAAACAACAATGACTATTCGTATAATTTACTCTTACCTTTTCGGTTTGTTTGCATCTGGGTAATTATTTTTTTTTAACACATCTAGGTAACGAATTTTTTGGGAGTGTTCATATATGATCATTATGACCGACTGTAGTATGTGAACACTTCTAAACAATTTGTTACCTAGACGTGTACAAAAAAATTTACCTAGATATGAACAAACCAAAAAGTTAACTACCTGTCTATTTCCATTGTAAATACTAGTTTTTAATGAATTAGTATACACCCATATTCTATAAATGACCGTAATAAACTATAGAGTAAAAATGATAAACTAGAGTAAACTACAGATTTAGTCCTTACGTTTTATAAAATTTATAAGTTTGGTCCAATTTTTGAAATTATTCAAATGCCGTCCTTAATATTGTATTTCGATGCATATATGATCCATGTGTTATACTAATGTTTCAAGTT
This sequence comes from Lactuca sativa, assembly GCF_002870075.4. NCBI lineage: Eukaryota > Viridiplantae > Streptophyta > Magnoliopsida > Asterales > Asteraceae > Lactuca > Lactuca sativa. The sequence goes on along the minus strand of NC_056625.2, from coordinate 60,847,390 downwards.
TGGTCCATATTTTGAAGTCATTTAGTGTTGGGCAAAGACCATATCCACAATGAAACACAGACTCATGGACGACATTAAAATGATTTGAAATTTTGACTGAATTTGTGCTTTTTATAAAGCATAGGGACTAGATTTTTTTACTCTAAAATATATTTTCCTTGTATTTTACTCGGAAAAAAGTATATACCATTTTGAAGAACATAATATTCATATAAAATTTTCAATATAAAAATAATCAAGTTAGATTATTTTTTGTTATTTTTGTTATCAATATCGCATAAACTCAAAATTTTCTGTAATTCATAGAATTAATATGTGATTCATTAAACGTCACTACACTATCGATGTCATGATAATTATGTCACGTGCAAGTATTACCAACAAGATTAGAATAAGTGCAAATGAAAAAAAAAAAAAAAAAATCAATGAATAAGGTGTCCTTCTTTGACAAGTCAACATGGCTGTAGTATCCATCAGACCATCCAGCATATTTGGAACTGAGGTAATAATATATTTTCTATTAAAACCTACAATATTATATTTAGTATTAAAACTTATAATTATAAAATAAAAAACAATGGTAACACTCAACGTATCCAACCTATTATACTATAATTAATTCTAAAATAATGTTTTAAATATATTTTACAAGTTTTTATAACAACTAGAAAAAAAATTCATGCTACACAATGGGGTCGAGTTTTTTCTTTTATGTATTATCAGCAGTTTAGTAAAAGACAACGGCGATAATTTTTGTAATTAATTTTGTACACGAGTCAAACCTGCCAAAGTACAAAAATCTTACACATATGGATTGTTTTTGGAATAAAAAATTACAGGGACCTTTTCTATAAATTATAAAATTACAGGGATTAAATATGCCAAAATATGCCAAAATATAAAACCTTTGTTGCAGGGACTAAATCTGCCAAAAATATATAACATTTGTTGCTAGGATTAAATATGCCAAAATGTAAAAGTTTTGTGGCAAAATCTAAAAAAGGAAAACTCTATTGTTCCTAAGGGTTATTTGATTTAATAGTATATTTTATGTTTACTTGAAATCAAAATTAGCCAACTGAGTCCAAAAGAAAGTTGTAGATATTGTCGGGAGCTTTCCGTGGATATAAAGAACGTTAAAAACGAAGCTCGTATGAAGAAGTTATGCAATTTTGAAAATCTATTGCACCCAAAGCTATCCACGTTGCCCCCCCCCCCCCCCCCCCTCTTTTTGTGGACACGTGTCAACCATCCAAAAGAGCCACCTCACCCATGTGTGTGCCGCGCACATGACCTTGAGCGACGTGCATATGGTTTTCTCCCCTATAAATAGAGTGCTCCATATAAACTTCATCCTGCACACCCCTACAACCGATCCTCTCGAGTTCTACCCTGTTCTATCCTATTTTTCCTTCGTTTCTGACCTACGACGTAGTCTTATGACACCCTGAGTACTCATCTGAGTAGTAGCTTTCAAGTAGGAGATCCCGAGTCAATATTCTATCCACTTAGATCCCGGTTCTCATCAATAACACTCTGTAAGTGAGTTATGTAGTTATAAGTCGTTACTAAGAACCTACAATTGAGATTTATCAGTAATCCCAAGTTGTTATGTTGATTGATCTACTTACGGAAAAGGTGCCTACAATGGTCACGTTCGCTTGGTTGTTGGATTTCAAAAAGCTATATGCTGAAATGATCATTCCTCCTAACTGTCCGGCCTGACTGATCCTTATTTGATTGAACAATCGGTATTCATTGGGATTAGTGTTAGGTCTAACCTACATTACATATTCCCAGTAAACTAATAAACTATAGTAATATAGATTAATCCTCGTTACAGTGTTGGTCGTCTGCTAAATTGTCTCGTTGATTGTTAATCCTCTAAGAATTTGTCAAGATAAGTTCTTCTCACTATCTTGTATACTCCAGTATGTATCCTTTGTATGTTAGGATATAACTACCTTGTAGTGTGCATTTACGTAATTAGGCTAGGATAGTTAGTTTCCTGTTATGTTGACTGTTGTTATATATGTATGTTATTATAATTGGAGTTAGGGGCGGACCAACCTTGAGCTAAAGGCCAATAGACTCGGGGGGACTAACTTTATGCTAAATGCTAAAGTGCAGTCCAACTATATGTTGTAGGTAAGGATAGGGCGCACCGATTATATATTGAAGGCCATTATGTGCATGCATTGTATATGTGTTGTGGTATGGAGTATTTCGAGGGAATTCACAAAGCCTTGACTTACATTTGTTGAACAATTGCTTTACAGGTTGTTCATATGACCGTGGAAAGGCTCATGCATGACTGTATTGGCATCGAAGCATCAATAAAATTTTATAGAATTCCACTAAGATACTCTTTTTATATAATAATAAATTGCAATCTTTTGTAAGAATTATGTTTTTAATAAATAAAAATGAAAACTTTGCCTTTGAAATTCGGGACGTTACAATTTTGGTGTTTCTTTGGTTTTTTTCTTGTTTGTTGGTTCTATTTTGTGTGTGCATAATGCTTCAAAGTGAATAGGGGGCCAAAAGTGTCATCCCCATAAACTAATGTGACAAAAACTTTAGGGGTCACATTTGGTATATGACATGGACCAAAAGTGGCAAAGTCTTGAAAACCTTTATGGAAAATTTTTGAATCATGGAAAAGTTAGTATGTGAATAATAATTTAAGGAGAGTATAGGACCAAAAGTGTCAATTCTTGAAAAATTTGTAGCTAAATTCTAATCATCAAAAGGTTATTCTTCTTAAGAGTTAGGATAAGTGGACCTTTTCTGTAAACTAAATAATTACAGGGACTATATCTGCCAAAATATGAAACCTTTGTTACATGGAGTAATTTATAAGGACTAAATCTGACAAAAATGTAAATCTTTTTTTGCAAGGACTAAATTTTTCAAAATATAAAACCTCTGTTACAGGGACTAAACCTGCAATGTACAACCTTTATTTGTAGGGACTAAATCTGTTAAAATGGATACCTTTTTGTACGGACTAAATCTGTCGGGGGCACTAATTTAGTAAAAGATGGGGACTAAAAGTGAGATGTTTCGAAACTTTGGTGACAAATTTCAGAAACACCTAAAGTATACTATTCCTAAAATGAATGACAATTAATATATTATATATAATGTTATATTTATCAAATTTTCAAATATGATCCATATTTTTTTATTAACATAAGCATATAAATTATATTAGTATTAAAAATTGTATGGGATACTTGAATTGTCCCATTTATAGTAACACTGCCCTACTTCTTGGTTAACAAGATGATTAAGAGAACAAACAATGTTCAGTGGTGGCTTCACAAAATCATCGTCACCATCGTCCATGGTGACGAGCTCTTTCAACTTGTTATTATGATTCAGTTTTGTTATATTATGAGTAAACCATAAAAGTCCTTCGTCTTATGCTAATTTACGGACCAAAACTCTAAATTTATACTAATATTGAATTATATCGTGAGATTATATAACACCCTGTTCCGAATCGATTCCTAGTCTGAGGCTGTGGCCCGAAGATCAGTCATCATAAGAAGTAGGGCTTTTGAAAAGGAAAGATCTATGCCCATTTGGGTGCGGGTGATGTATTAGAAGTGATCCAGGTGTTCGGTTCGTGTTTTGGAGTCTAGGGGTATTTCGGTGAAGTGTCAGTTTGGGCTTTTGTGGACAATAGATTTTTGTTCGTAAGGTCTTAAAAAAGGTATGCGTTGATAGAATTGTAGGGCTTCTCGTTACCTTTCTGTGGATATAATGATCGTCAGAATCAGGCTTATAATGAAGAAGTTATGGCCTTTAAAAGTTTCGTGGTTCACAGGCTTAGCCGAGTATGCGGGGCGTACACAAAGCGTACGCAGGGCGTACTAGTGAAGAAGGCAGTACGTGGGGCAAACCTTGGAGTACGTTGGGCGTACTGACCAGAATGGTCGCGAATGCTCTTCGGAGTACGCTGGGCGTACCATATGTACGTTTGGCGTATGCCAGTCAGATCAGAACCCTATTTAGGGTCTTGGACCCTATTTAAGCTCCTTATCTCATAACTTGACCCTAATATCTTCAGCCTCCATCCCTCTAAACCCTAGAAATCGACTCTTATCCCCCATTCAAGTGATTGTAGAGCTTCAAAGTGATTATTGTGTGTTTTGTTGCTTGAGGAGGAATAAGGAACTTCTTGAAGAGTCATTGTTTAGCTTGGAGCTTTTGGATCCAAGCTTTGTGCACCTAGATTTATATTCTGGAGGTATAAAGTCTTAACCTTGACAACTTTTTCATTTAGATCTAGCTAAGTGGTACATTATTATGGTTTTGGTCCCTTTGAGGTGGTTCTTGTGAGTAGAAGTTACTCCAGAACCTTTGAGCTTCATATTTGGTCCTTATTAAGGTTATGGAGTCATAAAGTTTGGATCTTGATGGGTATAAACCTTCCATGCATGATTTGGTAGTCATTTGATGAAGTTTAGGACTTAGGGTTTTGATTTGGGCCCCATTGAGTTATGCTAAGTCATAAAGTTGGAAAGTTTATGAGTTAAGAAGTCCCTTGAAATCATATCTGGAAGTTTTGACTGAGGTCTTAAGGTATTAAGAAGTTTTAAGACATTTTGCGAGTGATGTTGACCTTTTGGAATTCATCTTTGGTGTTTCGGCTTCATTAAGCCATGCAAAGGATAAAAGCATTCGGCTTTATGGATCAAGTCACTTATATTTGGCTATTCTGAGGTGTAGGACGTCTTGACTTAATGGATTGAGAGCTAGAATTGAGAGTTGGTCATTAGGAGGAGTACGTTGGGCGTACAAGCCTGTACGCGTAGCGTACAAGCTCTTAAGCCAGTACGCTTAGCGTACAATGTGAGTACGCCCCACGTACTCAACAAAGTGGGATTTCGGATTTTGGACTTCGGTTTGGGCCATGTTTTGGGCTTTTGTTGTTTTGGGCCCTATTGGGCCATCAGTTTTTGGGTTGATATTTATTTGTGGAGGCCCACTATGGTTTTGGGCCCAATTTGGAAAATTGGGCCATGGATTGGGCCTTGGGTAGTTTTTGGTATTTGGGCCTTGTGGACTATTAGGTTTGGGCCTAAGTTTTGAAGGAAGTTAGGTTAGTTGTAAAATGGTCCATTTACCCTAAGTGTGGATTCAAGGTTATACATTAAAACCCAAATGGTTAATTGGGTTTTGTCTTGATGATTGACAGTTCGGGGATCGGTCAGCCAACAGCTAGAGATTTATTTGCGGGACTTCAACAGTGCGAGGTGAGTCTCCTCACCATACCAATGGGTCGAAGTCACCAAGGCCGGTCCATTTTGTGATATGTGGTACACTAGTTGATTTAGTGATATGTAGTATACTAGTTGGTGATGTGTTATGTGGTATGCTAGTTGTCTTTGTGATATTTTCATGAAAGACCATGGGGGAGCCCATGACACTTGGATATCAGACCATGTAGGGGAGCCCATGGCTTTCCAGGTAAAGACCATGGGGGAGCCCATGGTATACAGGTGTAAGACCTTGGGAGGAGCCCACAACATCCTGGAGTAAGACACTGGGGGGAACCCACGACATCATTATATGTTTATATGCATGACTAATGTGATTGATATGATTTATGTGATTATGTGGATTATGTGGGGTATGCTCTGGGGAACCCACTAGGCTTCGTGCTTACAGTTTTGTTTATGGTTTCAGGTATCATCGGTTTGGAAAGGAATGACCCGACTTGATCGCGACGCACACACCCGTGTTTTCCGCAATATGTGATTTTGGGACGAACTCTGATAAATGTTTTCTATTAGCAATATTTTTGGAATGCTTGGATTTAGAAGATATCTGTGTTTAGAACTCTGATAAATGTTTTCAATTAGCAATATTTCAGACCCTTTGCAACATCACGTTCGAACAACATCACCCTTTGTAGCATCACGTTCGCCACCCAGATTCCTTATTTAATATGATGTTCTTAATTTTATTAATTGTATTCGACTTTTTTTATTCTCATTAGTGTTGTATTTGACTATGATCTTTGAATGTATGAATAATCTTGATCATAAATGTTAGTATTAGTTTTTCAATCTTTTACTTTTGTCTTTTAAACCTTGCATTTGATGTTGCACTCTAGATGTTTGATAAAATGCCCATGAGATAAACATAGTGACTTTTGATTAGCTATATGTATGTATGTGTGCCTAATTAAATTTTTCTAAGATTGTTTGGATCACACGGTAGTTGATGATTGAAAACTACCATTTACCCTTCAGTATTTTTAATTATCTATATTATACTGCTATTAATTTGAAATATTTGCCTATAATTCTTGGTTTTTAATGGATTTAGTTAATAGAAATGTACTTTGACTTTAATCTATAATGTTTTGAATTGCAATTTCTAAATTTCTTTTGCATTGTTTTAACTATGTCCAGTGGATACAAAGTGCATTGTAATTACTATTTTGTTTTTAACATATCTAGTTAATAACAATGTGCGTATGTGGTTTTTTTTTATTTAAAAATCCAAAGCTCTTATTTCAACATTTTTCTCTAATCTGTCTATGTCTTTTTCTATCTTTGAAAGATCATATCTCGGTTATGGGAAACCCTTTTTGGTCGAAATCAATAAACAATGTTTTGTATTTAAGACAACCAATCTTGAAAGTAGCATATTTATGAATAATTATAAAGCAAGATAAAAAATTGTAAGATATTAGGAGATTTATAAAAGTACAATTAGTAAAAGCGTTACGGTTATTATAAAAAAATAAGACTGTTAACATTAGTAAAAATGCAATATGTAAACTAAATTATCACAATAATAATGAAATGTCATTATTTGATATTTCATATAATTGAAAGATATATACCAAATTACATTGATGATATACCAAAATTATTCAAAGTTGCGCCAAATGTAATGCAAAGTTCTTGCGAACACTAAATAAATAAGAATAAACATAAAAGCTAACACTTATATTCATAATAAATTTAAAATAAATCAATCATGATTTAGAAAAGAATTTTCATTTATGGTATACTAAAATTAAACCCATTTAACATTTGACATTTCATAAATTATACTCTATGACTTTATTTAAATAAATAAAATAGTTGTTAATATGACTTTATTTAAATAAATAAAATAGTTGTTAATATGACTTTATTTAAATAAATAAAATAGTTGTTAATATTTAATGCAGTGAAAAAATGGTATATTGGTTGTCCATATAGATTTAAATTAAGTAACTTTATTGTGGAATGAACGTCTAATTAGAATGTTTATGCTTATATAACAATATAATTAAATAACATTTTTAAATAATTAAAAAATATAGAAAAATGACAACTGAAAAATAGTTAATTCAAAAATACCAAAAATTGTCATGTGACAAAATGAATGAAAAAAAGACATGTGACAAAATAATTCTAATTTATTAGGATAACTTTTTTTATATTGCTTTATCTTATTTTGTTTATCGTGTCGGCTTTTTTATAACTTTATATGTCTCCCTTGTATTTAAAACATTATATTTTGACGAATTACACATTTCCTTTATCAAATTCAAACTTTCCAAAATCAGATTTTGATCGTAACCTATTAATTTAATCGTCATTAATTTCATCTTTAATTTCACAAATTTAAATTTGTATTTTCATTATATAAAATTTATAATGATCCCGATTTTTCCCCTCCAAAAATATTTCAAACATTTATTTTTTACGTGTTCCTTTATCAAATTTAAATTTGTATTTTCTTTATATCCATAAAAAAAATTTATTTTGATAACTTATGTGTTTCCTTTATCATATTTAAACTTTCCAAAAACGGATTCAATAGTAACCTATCAATTTAATCTTCATTGATTTCATCCATAATTTCACCCAATTTAAATTTGTATTTTTCATACATAATTTTTAAAAAAATCCCGATTTTTCCCTCCAAAAATATTTCAAGCATTTATTTTTAGATAATGTTGTCACATTATAATTATTACTTTCCTCATATAAAATAATATAACTTACCAATATATATATATATATATATATATATATATATATATATATATATATATATATATATATATATATATATATAACCAACACTAACACTAAAACAAAGTGATTATTTTTTTTTGAATAACATACCAACCTACTTTGTTTTATCTTTATATAATAACAATAAAATTTATAAATATACACTACAAATATATACATATTTCGAATTTTTTCATAGTATTATACCTTACACAATATAATTCCTTCAAAATAATATTCGTCAATAATTTCATCCATCATTTCACCTAATCCAGATTTGTATTTTCCTTATATAAATTTTTTTAACAATCCCGATTTTTCTCTCAAAAAATATTTCAAGCATTTATTTCTTAAATATTGTTGCTCCATTATAATTATTATTTTCCTTATATAAAATAATAAAACTTACAAATATGTCTATATATTTATATTTAACTTTTATAAACAACATTAACAATAAAACAAAGTGATAGACTCAAGTGGCGATTCATTTTTTTTAAGAAAGAAAGAAAAAAAAAAAAAACTAAAAGTTTTGTCCTTAATGTTTTACCCATTAATCTTTGGTCAAATTACACTAATGTAATTATCTATGATTGTGAAGGTACTCGTATGTGACGATAAATGTCGTTCATCTAATAAAACAAAAAATGTTGTCTATAAAGAAGTCTTTCAACGATTATAGATATTTATCGATTTTAATGTATATTCTACACAATTCAATAATATCAATAACTATATTCTTTTTTTTAATAATTATTATACAATATTTGTAGACATTTGTATGTTTTTTATGTGTTCCCCACGGTTATAATATAGTTTTAATATAATAACTGATTTATTAAATCTAATACCGGTCGTATAAAAAACAATCTTAGGGTCCAAATTCATTCACCTGCCTACGATCTAATCACACGAGGTAAATTGTGAAGACCAGTAATATTTTAGATGTCTCAATGTTTGAACTTTTGACTTTCTTTATAAAATTTCACACATCAACTAACTAAACTCCCATCAGGGGAGCAATTAAAAAGAAGGTGGCTTATGAACAGTTATAGTTTTGAGCTGCCAGCTTGGTGGTTTAGCTCGGCTTGAATACCAACGGTTTGGTTTGGAGACGGCTGGATTTGGAAACACTGTCGTCATTCTCCAATCGATGTCCGGCTTTCTATCGCCTTTAATTTGCTTCCATATCCGGATAAACTCCCATCAGGGGAGCAATGTATGTATAATATGTAATGCTGTGGGTTCAAATGGGGGATTTCACAACAAATGGGGTAAATGAAGGAAACATTGTAACACCCCATCTTATATTTGTTTGAAACCTATAGATTTTTAAGAAAATACCTTATGACATATATCATATCTTGTAAAGAAAAACATTTACCAAATATCAACCAACTTCAGGAGTTACAACTAGTATCGCACAACCATACTGAAACACACATAATTACAAAAACTAAGTTTCAAAAGATAGATTGATCATCTACATAGCTTCACTGCATCATCATCATCATCATCATCTACTTCTTGTGATCTACAAAAAGGCCCATATATAAGAACTACCCCATCCGGTTATTTGCATGCACCTGAACCTGTAATACATGAAATTTAAAACAAAGTACAAAAGACATTACTATCTCTTGAGCTACATGTGTTTAGACATAAAAACTATTGGAAAGCATTTCATACAAATGATTTGCACATGCTACAATCCACTTTTCTTTTAATCAATTCAATCACATTCCAATGCCATGATGTGCACATGCTAAAAGTATAAGCTTTTCATAACTTAAAAGGCCTTAGGGAAAAGTTCACAATATCAACATAAAGCAATTGATATCATACTTACATACTCTAGAAAGATTATATTAGCAAAGCAATAACAAGTATGAAAATTTTCTATACATACTCTAAAACAGAGTTCATAACAATAGCAACATAGAATTCTTCACACCATAAACACATACTCTTGAGAAGAGTTCATAAATCAAAACATATAACATATCTTGGAAATCATAATCACATAAAAAGTCCACATGTACTCACCTCAAGAAGCTAACATTCTGTTAAGAAATTTGGCAAACATTGCTGATGATGAAGATTTCTGGTCACCTTTCCTTTTGCCTCCGGAAGCACCTACAGAAAAAGCAGTTTAGCAGACTGTATATGCATAGAAACAATGCAATACTACCAATTTGTTGGTGATTTAATCTCACAAGCTGTATTGTCATGTTTTAAGGCCCATGTAAATAATAGAACCCCATATGAATAGTGCTACAAAATCTTTCTCTATTCATATGACTGGCATGTCCATTGATAATAAGAATGGTCTAATTTGATTCAATCATATAAACATGAAATACCAATACCCCCCAAAATCAATCGCTAATTTTCAAGCTGGAAAAAGTTATAGATACCAAATATATCAACTTCGGAATAATAAATCAGTGGATGATATACCAAATTTAATTCCCAAATGTGCGTGTTTTAAGATTTAGAAGGATTGCATTGACATAAAAGGGGCAGAAAAAAGAAAAGCAAAACCTTCTCCAATTGGAGTTTATTTCTTCGTTCGAGTTCATCTTCGTATCTCTGGAGAGTTGCCTTGAGCTTGTCGCCCCTATCAGGCAACTTATCAATTAGTGTTACCAAGAATCTTTTAGATCTCGCAATATACTCGGTAATTTCATCGTCTGATTTCGTCTGGAGTTCCAAGTCTTCCTTATGATTCTCTTGCGCGTCACTTTCACTGCGGCCGCATTTTGATTTCCTCTTCGATGTCACCTGAAGTTCCGTTGGACGATTGTCTTCATCGGATGACGAAGGTAAGAGCTGTTTCCAGTTGATGGCCAACTTCCTCCTCTTGATTTTACTGCAACCGCTTTTTCCCTCGATTCCCATGCATAAAATGTGTGTGAAATCGTCGGTGTTTGAGGTCTGGGCAGTGTTTGCAGAAGAGGGATCGACTGAAAGGGGTATGGAGAGAGAAGGCGAGCTCCGGTTACTGCACCCACCACGCTTAATAAGCGGCGAGGGAGGGAGAGAGAGAGAGAGAGCGGTGCTAAATTGGAAATCACGATTGAAGGGTTATCTATTTATTGGTTTATATATATATATATATATATATATATATATATATATATATATATATATATATATATATATATATATATATATATATATATATATATATATATATATATATATATATATATATATATATATATATATATATATATATATATATATATATATATATATATATATATATATATATAGGGTTAGGTTATTTTGTTTTTCACTATCTATTGTGTGCATGTATGACTGATTCTGGACCAATCATTTTAGTTATTTTAAGAAAGTAATTAATATATATTACATGTTGAAGATATAATAGGTATTAATTACATCTTCAGTATTTAATAAGCATTAATTATTTTCTTCAAATAACTAAAATGATTGGTCCAGAATCAATCATACCGACACACAATAGATAGTGAAAACATTTGAACCTAACTCTCTCTCTCTCTCTCTCTCTCTCTCTATATATATATATATATATATATATATATATATATATATATATATAGAGAGAGAGAGAGAGAGAGAGAGAGAGAGAGAGGTGGGTTCAATTGAGAAAATAAAAAAGGTTGAAAATGGGGGAATCATTCTCAGCCACTCATTTATATAAGCATAAAAAGACACGGTGACAAACTTATAAATATGTTAATAACCTTCAATGTCAAATACGTAACTATAGAGATTTCGATAACAGTTCGTTCATCCTCAAAATTTCTCCTCCAACCTTCAACAATCATCCAAATTTCTTCAACTAAACCATCATCAATGTCATCCAGTGTTAATCAATCATCAATATTCGTAGATGGGAGGTTCGTCGTTCAAGACAAATTCGCAACCCAAATTCATCGATTTGTTAAAGTTTGGAACTGGAATTTCCCAGATTCGCAACGCAATCAGTTGGAATCGGAATTTCTTCGATGTTCATGAAATTGAAATCAGAGTTTTTGACTCACAGTCACGGTCGACATTGAAGGACTCATAATCGATACTCACAGGTTCCCAATCTGATTTTCGGAAATCAAAATCAAAATGAGAAATCGATTAGACATAGGTGTCGCATCTGAAGTTGAAATCGGAAGTATATGATTATTAAAACAAAAAAAAACGAATATGCAATATGGAATGCATAAACTAAATTACCACGTTATATTCATATATGAATATGTTTTCTCGCTTGAATCAGTATATGATTATTAAAACAAAAAAAACGAATATGCAAGTCTAGATGTTATTCATATGTGAATAACATATTAAAATTATATGTATTTGTGAAAACACATTGTAATATTCATATGTGAATATACTGTGTAATATTCATAGGTAAATATATCATCTAATATTCACAAGTGAATATACTATGTATTATTCACATGTGATATACCATGTAGTACTATGTAATATTCAGATATGAAAATATTATCTAATATTCATAAGTGAATATACCATCTAATATTCACAAGTGAATATACTATGTAATATTCACAAGTGAATGAATCGTCTAATATTTAAATATGAATATACTATGTTTAGTATATGCTAAATTCATATATGAATGATACTTAAAATGTAAAAAAAATTAATCATAGTTTTTATTCATAAGTGAATAACGAATATACTGTAGAAAAAACTTGATTCATTTTTATTCACGTATGAATAACGATATCTGAAAATATAAAAAAATAAATTTTTTATTTTATTTTAAAACTATATCAATATGGATGTCTATTTGTAGAGAATAAAAAATCATGAATTTTGGTATATTTAAAATAATTTTTCGATAAAATTAGCTTCTTAAAAATAAAAAAAAACGAAAAAGACTATGTTTTTGCATATATTAAGGTAATGATTAACATAGTTTAAGGAAATATGTTTTGTTGGAAAACACATGTTTATTCTTTTCCCATTTCCGCTGGTACGAAGAGGGGTCTTCTGTGAGAGGGAGTTTATAAGCCAAGGAGACAGTGGGAGGCAAATTGATCTTGAAGAAATTCAAGAAGCAATTGGTGAAGGAACCTCAGACACTAGCAATCAACCTGAGGAGGAAACTCCTGTTGAGCAAGCTGACATGTCTGTACCTCCGAGGCGTTCCACACGGGTTAGGAACACACCTTCATTTTATTATGGCTTTCATATTACTACGGAAGGTGATACGTTTATCAGCGATAGTACACTAGTAAATTTGGATGAACCTGGCAGTGTTAAGGAAGCCATGGCAGGCCCGAAGTCTGCTAAATGGAAGGAGGCTATGGACAACGAGACACAGTCCATGTATGACAATCAAGTTTGGAACTTGGTTGACAATGTACCAGGCCGTAAAACAGTCGGATGCAAATGGATCTTCAAGAAGAAGACCGACATGGAAGGAAAAGTGCATACTTATAAGGCTCGACTGGTTGCGAAGGGTTTTACTCAGACTCAGGGTATTGATTATGATGAAACCTTCTCGCCGGTAGCAAAGATTAAGTCTATTAGGGTTATGCTAGCCATTGTTGCATTTCATGATTATGAAATATGGCAAATGGATGTCAAAACCGCTTTCCTTAATGGAAAGTTGGCTGAGGATGTGTACATGAATCAGCCAGAGGGTTTTGTCAGTGCAGAGTACCCTAATAGAGTATGCAAGCTTGAGAAATCCATTTATGGATTAAAACAAGCATCTCGTAGGTGGAATCTTTGTTTTGATGAGAAGGTCAAAGAGTTTGGCTTCTCGAGAAGTGAAGATGAGTCTTGCGTGTATGTCAGAGCTAGTGGGAGTATAGTTAGCTTCTTGGTACTGTATGTGGATGACATACTACTTATAGGAAATGACATCCCAACCTTGCAGGAGGTTAAGTCCTGGCTTGGGAAGTGCTTTGCTATGAAGGACCTAGAGGAGGCTGCCTATATCCTAGGGATAAGGATATTAAGAGAAAGGAGTAAAAGACTAATTGGACTTAGTCAGAGTACCTACTTGGATAAGGTGTTGAAAAGGTTCAACATGCAGAATTCCAAGAAAGGAGATTTATCGATCCAAAGCAATGCCAAACTGAGTAAGACTCAGAGTCCGAGTACAGAGGCACAGATAGCTGAGATGAGCCAATTACCGTATGCTTCCGCTGTTGGCTCGATCATGTATGCTATGAATTGTACCCGCCCTGATGTGGCCTTTGCTTTGAGCATGGTCAGCAGGTATCAAGGGAACCCTGGCAAGGCTCATTGGACCGCGGTAAAGAACATTCTCAAGTACCTGCAGAGGACTAAGGATTGGATCCTTACCCTTGGTGGGAGTGATGACTTGAGAGTATTAGGGTATAGTGATGCTGGTTTTCAGACTGATAGGGATAATTTCCGCTCTCAGTCGGGCTGGGTCTTTACCTTAAATGGAGGGGCAATTTCTTGGAAGAGTTCCAAGCAGGAGACAGTGGCTGATTCGACTTGTGAATCAGAGTATATAGCAACGAGTGAAGCAGCGAAGGAGGTGATATGGCTAAAGAACTTCATCGGAGACCTTGGAGTTGTACCAGCTATTAAAGAACCTATGGAGATTTTCTGTGACAGCAATAGTACGGTTGCCTTAGCCAAGGAACCAAGAGATCATGGCAGATCCCGACACATTGACAAAAAATATCACTTCATAAGACACAAGATTGAAGAAGGACTCCTCGTGGCAAAGAGGGTATCGTCAGATGAGAATCCTGCAGATCCCCTTACGAAGGGACTGACGAGGGTTAAGCATTTTCAGCATGCGAGGCGCATCGGGCCGAGGGACGATATTAGTTTTACAGATTAGATAGTTTTCCTAAAACTTGTATAATGTAATCGACATTTGATGATGAATAAAATTTGTGATTTATTTATGAGTAAGGTGTTACTGTCATTGTCAATTATTTACTATTGTTTCAGTTTTGCATGTTTTGACTTCCAGAATAATTAATTTATTCAAACCTCCACAATCGGTCATACGTCGGAAGTAGGTATGAATCAAGATTGTCATGAATTGGGTTTGTAGATGGCTAAAGGTGTTTAGACATGGCAATGGTTGCTGCAACGTTCATGAGTACTCATAAGTTATGAGTATTGGTATAAAACCACGCTCACTTGTATCACTTCATGGAATTTATCTCGAGTGATCGTGAGACAATAATATCATATAAGTCTTCAAACCTAGAGATATGAGTTGTTACCTATGAGTTGGTTGTGCATTGATTTCACGTAAACGCATCAGTAACTTGATGTCATAAAACGTGCCTTTGTGTACAATTCAACAAGTAGTAGAACAAGCATATGAGTCGAAGTTTATCTGTTCCTTCTAGAAATAGAAGCGATATCTGGGCCCCTCGATGATTTTGTGTTGACCCATGTACCGGGCCCGGTCAGAACTAAACTGATGTGTTCAGTAAAGTTCTTTGTCAAACAAATCGGAAATCGAGAAACAACTGCCAGACAATAAGCAAGACATAGTTCCATGTGTTTGTCCGGCTGATATCATGAGAACAGAGGATTATATGATCACTTGTCTTAAAATGGCGCTTCATAGTTTAACAGAGTTTTCGAGAGCTACGATTGTTGGTTGGTTCCTGAAGTTATATAGGCAAATACAGTTATTAGACTTATCCAAGTGGGAGTCTGTTGGATAAGGTGTCTAAGTCCATAACTTATTTGGTATATACTTGACCCGACCCGGCATGGTCCATTTGGGTTGCACTTCACCCGAACTATTTATGGATAATTTTATGAGAGTTATACACATATGTTTATTAATATATTATAAGTTATAATATATTAATATGAAGTTATGTTATTTAATTAGTCTTAGTCTTAAATTAATTATGAATTAATTTAGAGATTAAAAGGAAGACTAATTAGATTATGGGCTATTGGTTTTATATGGTGTGGGCTAACACTCATTTGTTAATGGGATAGGCTTGGATGGAAGTCCATGGATGATCCATGGAGCTTTTAACCCATGGGTCATTGGAAAAGGAAAGGTCATGGGTTATTAGGGTTTCACCCTAACCATGTACACTATATAAGCATGCTTATGTTACAGTGTAATATCATATTTAGAATATTTCACGTATTTAATAAAAAAAACAGTAATTTTATTTTAATTTTTTTAAAATTTTTTTAGGTAATCAAAGTGACGAAAATAATAATTAAAAAAAAGAATTTTTGGATTTTTCCTTTTATTTTGCATATATATATATATATATATATATATATATATATATATATATTAAGCGGCAAGGGGGAGAGAGAGAGAGAGAGAGAGAGAGAGAGAAAGGTGCTAAATGGGAAATCACGATCGAAGGATTATCTATTTATTGGTTTAAAAAAGTAATTGTATATATATATATATATATATATATATATATATATGTGTGTGTGTGTGTGTGTGTGTGTGTGTGTGTGTGTGACGATGCACTTAAGATTAAGAATAAAGTAGAGATATTGAGATTCAACCTGAGCCATACATTTCTCATTTGCTGCTCTAACGCTTCAGTATACCGACAACAACAGTATATACGTAATCTGATATAGAAACATCGTTATCCTCAATCATGTTTTTTCATTAATTAAGTTTGGTGACTTGGTTATGTGGCTTTAAGGCGTATTGTCACAGTCTCAAGTTCGGCCTGTGATAGTACGGTAAACATATTCAATGGGAATGTTTAAGCACTTGGTATGTCATTTCGAAAAGTTGTGTTTGAGAGATTGAAATTCAAGTGGGATCTAAGGGGCTTAGACGTGAGTAAGTCACGTAACAATTCATATTAGGGCAATCAAAATGTTCCAATGCCGTAAAACAACATGGAACATGATGAATAACGTACATGACTTAGTAAGTCGAGTATAACATATTGGTGAGGTTAACGGTGTTACAAACCCCATGAATGATCATGTATGTAGGGCATCTTTCTCAAACGGGAGGTATTTTTAATAGAATCTTAAACCTTATTAGTAATAATTATATATTATGAGAATCTAATAAAATCTTTAGTTTACCTATGATGTAGCATGAATAGTCCCATCATGTGAACCATGTAATTATGTGTGTTATCAATGTTTCATGTGTATCTTTATTGTGTGTTTATACCATCTTTAACCCAACAACTAGCATGAGTATAGGTAGGAAGGTTAAGATTGATAAATGTGAAAATCACGATTTTGGCTTTTGGGAGACAGAGATTGAAAATTATCTCCATTAGAAGAAGTTACACAAACTCTTATTTGATTGAAAACCTTAAGAGATGAAGTAGGAGGTGGTCAGTTGGACACTTATTAAACTGACATGCTCTTGGTGTGTTCAAATTGTCGTTGACAAATAATGTTGCATATAACATTGTCAACGAGACAACAATGTTTGAACTAACCAAGACGATATCTAACATGTTGGAGAAACTGTTGACTGTAGATAAGATTTTCTTAATTAAAATGTTGGTGAATACCAAATAAAATAAAGGAATGCCAGTGACATATCATGCAAATTAATGAGTTTATAATCTAGGTTAGTTTCATTTGATATTAATTAAATTTGATGATGAAGTTAATGTGGTCCCTTTGTTATATTCACTTTCCTATAATTGGTA
The DNA here is from genome assembly GCF_002870075.4 of Lactuca sativa. Lineage (NCBI taxonomy): Eukaryota > Viridiplantae > Streptophyta > Magnoliopsida > Asterales > Asteraceae > Lactuca > Lactuca sativa. The sequence goes on along the minus strand of NC_056625.2, from coordinate 60,829,704 downwards.
TGGACAGTTACACAGTTAGCAGTTCATCAGGATCTAATATTATCTTTAAAGGCATTCATGACATGATCATGAGAGAGAATATTCACAGAAGGAATGCATGAGAATGTTCCAACGGTTTGTTTAGTACATGGTACAAGGACATGAGATCCAACAAAAGGAGTAACAGTAGACGAATATTGAAGTCAATGAAAAAAAGTCAGTCTAAGAATAAGAAATATATTACTTGTTAGAATTCTAATGAAAATGACGACTTCATAAATCAATTCCCAAAACCATCAAAGGGAATAAATAGATGAATATGGTAACATATTTTGATGAGGAATCATTTGTTGTATAGAAATTATGGGTGAATCCTGGATTATGGATTCATGTGCCTTGTTTCATGTTAATCATGGTAGAAAAGCAATGCAAAATTTCAAGCATTACAATTATATATAGTTAATTCTTGATTTATAACTACGACCAAAATAATTTGATCACAACTTTAAGATTTTTAAAGATTAACGATCTGAAATTGTTCCTACATATGTATATATGTATATGAACTATCTTGGGCTTGCCCTTTGGTCCACACCACTTACAAACCTCGAGTAGTGCTTTGGGTGTCATGTTGTTATTGGGATCAACCTAATTATTTTGTCATGAATAAGCCATAATAAATCATACACACAAAAACATAATATTTAATTTGTTTCGATCATTGTGAACTACATCCATAGGGTAATATGAAATATTCATATTCACGAGCTTGAAATGTGATCGTTTGGTACTATTGTAACCCTAGCTATTAGCATTATTATATAGGCATTTGAACAACCTCTCTCTCTCTCTCTCTCTCTCTATATATATATATATATATATATATATATATATATATATATATATATATATATATATATATATATATATATATATATATATATATATATATATATATATATATAGACACACACTCCAATTACTTATCCATTTAAAATCGAATGTTAGGGTTTCTTTATTTTGCTCGGGTGGCTTTGTTTTCAAATCTAAAGTCACGTTTAACATATACTTTTTACTACTTGTCTCAATTAAGCGACTTAATAGATTCATATGACATTGACAATAATGTTAACTCGTTATGTGGTATGCATATATTCTAGAAAATTGATAATTTAACCTATGTTATTTGTTGAAGTTATGCTGAACTAAAAAATGAAAAATAGCAACGCTTTTGTTTGGGAACTTGACATTCTTCAAGATGTGGTCCAATAGTGTTGGTATCATTAACCGGTTGTGGTTTAGTTTTTCTTTGTATAAAAGCTAAAAAAGAAATCACATGGAATTAAAATACTCAAATGATGGAACTTTATATATAAATTAATTGATTAAGCGAAGATATTAAGAAATAAAATTATTATTTTACCTTTTAAATTTATTTATGAAACGTTTCTATATATGTTTAGTCAAAATTTATATCGGTGAAAGATTTATATAAAAAGTTAAAAACAAAATAATTTATTAAGCCAAATATTACCGATTCAAGAGACAACATATTTTGTTGAATACCTTATTATATTTTCTCTTTTAAATCAATTATTTTATAATTTAAAATGTTTTGGAAAAAAAAATTATAAACCAAAAGGCAGGCATTAAATTGTTATTTTTGTTTTACTACTAATCTTATAAAATATTGTGTTATTATTAGTCTTTTTGGGTTAGGATCTTAAAAAGTGGTAATAAGAGGAAGCGAACTTTATGTTTGTCTAGATGAAAAAAAATACCTTTAGGTTTTTCAAAAAACCAATAAGTTAAAAAAATGCTTGTCAAACATTAGCTTTATAGACAAAAAAAAACAGCTTCTACTTTTTGAATTCTTGACTTTTCAAAAAACGAATAAACATTTTGAAAAACAATCCCAAACACGCCAACCAGGCCAAAAATACCTTGATTAATACTTTAAAATGAAGAAATAATTTTGGTCCCCAATTGGCCAATTGTCATGAGGGCCTCACCAGTCGCCCAAACCCCTATTGTGTTGGGCCTTTACAAACACCCATTCAGTTAGAGGTGCACAAACAATCGGTTCATGATCCGAAACTGGTTTGGGTGAAATCGATTCGGTTTGAAATGGACCGATCCGTCGGTTTGGACCAGTTTGAAGTTCTAGCCATTAAAATCGGGTTGGGACCGGTTTGACATGCTTTGATGCATAAATATTTAGCATGGAGGTTAATATACTTTCTAGAATTCTAGTTTCTATTGTAAGCAAACTTCAGAGGCACCAAAATATCAGAACACCATAAACTCCATGTGAGGGTAAAATGATCAAGATAAGGAAAACACTCCCCACAGCAATCTCGCAACAAACATCAAATCCAGAAAATCCGGGTAGTTTTCCTCAGCTAACTTTTCTGTCCCCTGTGTGTTTTTTTAACTTAGCTATTTTCAGCTTTATGTGTCTTTTTAAACTTTGTGTTTTGTGTCTGTATTGTTTAAATTCTGCAAAAAGCACATTATAGTGGGATTACTTCTTCTTTTTGTCCCCTCTACCGAAAATCAAGACACAAAGTGGGCCATAGACAAAAAAAAACTCAATCTGACCGGTTTTTCCAAACCAGTTTCAATCCGGTTTGTATACAGTTTCAATCTGATCAGGTTTTAGCCTAAACCGGTTTTGAGTTTGTTGACTTAAACCCAACTGGTTATAAAACCGATCCAATTTCCAAAAAGAACCTGTTTCTGTACTTCTACATTTAGGTGTTAAACAAAATTGGCAAATTCGTTTCCATTTATTAATTTCTTATTAAACCTATAAAAAACAGATTTCTCAATCTCTGAACATATAATCTCGTGTCTGAGTGCATACCTTTTTTACTTGTACAATATTTCGGTCAACGTCGTGAAGTGTTTCATTCATATCACCCCAATTAAAAATAGCCATTGAAATTAAGATGACTAATAACACTACTGGTAAAATGCTAGGTTTATATCCTTATATAGGTTTGAATACCCAAGCATAAAGCGTGTATGAGCACTAGTATCAAATTTATTGGTGCTATCGCTATAATAGCAATGCATTAAAAAGGCTTGTGTTGCAATTTTCACAATCAGATCAAGGCATCTTCTTCCACAAGAGCTCGTGTATTAAACCACAATTTTCTTGCAACTTTTAACGTGACGTGGGGGATGGAAAGATTGATGGGCAATCGCTAGCCAATGTTGCCTATTGGACAATATATAACAGGGGGAAATAAAGGAATCCTCTTTTCAAATTTCAACCCATAGATATATAGCAATGTAATCTAGCTAGCTAGAGATTAATATACTTTTGCCAAGATGCCTGGTAACTACAAAGCCCAAAAGTCAAAACTTCTAGTTGTTTACGATGACAACACACAGTAATTAAGTCATCTTCTTTCAACAAATTCTGCTATATCATGTGTGAGTTCAATGAAGGTCTCTTCTTTGCATGGGAGCGTTAGACCTCCCATAGGATGATCATATCCAAACTCTTCTTCCGATAGCTTCAGCAAGGTCTGAAACGAAGGATGTTCTAGGTATGTTATGGGAATTATAAATCTCTTGTTTGTGCCTTCACCAACATATACTGTGATACAGCCTTTTGGTACATCATTAATGGTTGCTGAGGCTGAATGATATCTTGGCATTATTCCCAGCTTGCCACGCAAGATTTTTGGAAATCTGTGTATGCCCATGATCACAATGAAAATCTAACTTCGAAATTAATTAAAACTATTTGATGGCAGAGAACACGAGTATCGAAGAAAATTTGGGGAGAAGCTCAATAAGTTGAGTTTCCATACAAAACGAATATGGGTATATATAGGCATCTAGTTGCTACAAAGTCCAGAATGCGAAACTATCAACAGAATCAATTTTCGAAAATTTCTATAAATTTAATTTGGATACTCCGCATCTTATACCTTTTGGAGCATCCAAAGATAAAATTCTCTTTGGTATCACTGTTATGTTTGCATACAGAAAGTACCGTGAATATGAATATTTGAGATAATCTTAGTGTGGTCATTTTGGATTATACCAATTGTACTATACCATACTAGTACGTATTCCATATTATTTAATAATTTTCCAAACCATTTTAACAAAATGTTCCATGTTACTACAAGAAAGTTGGTTTTTAGCAAACATAAAATTTAAGATAGATAATCTTAGTGTGGTGATCATATGGGATTAAAAACAATTGGACAATGCTTTACTTACATTTATCAAACAAGAAATTTCTGATTGTAACCGTCTTTTACTTTTGGACGTAACATGTTATCATTAACGTAGTTGCCTATAATCAGGTTATTAATTCTATCTGATAACAGTCAAATTATATGTCGTTCCCTATTTTAGGGAACATGTAGGTCATTGGAGTTTGACGAGTTTTTTTTGCAAAAATGGGTAATATAGAAACCTTTTGTAAAAATAGGTTGATTTTTATTCAATTTGCAAAAATAGGTTGTTTTTTTGTGGTCCCACATAAAAATCAATGTATTAATATACACTTTTACATTTTGGCCCCTTCAACTTTTATAATAACCTCACAAGTTATATGTTATATTTGTTTTATATCTTTATATATATATATATATATATATATATATATATATATATATATATATATATATATATATATATATATATATATATATATATTAGCTTTTTTACAATAAATGTAAATTTGTATATATTAAAAACATATAATTGAAATATGTCTATTATGTTATTGCGATTTACACCATTAGAATATTTTAATAAACACATTCTACTTGATACCAATATTGAATATATTGCATGTTAAAAAATTACGAAATTACAAGATAATTAAAGACACAACTACAAAAGAAATTAAAGAAGAACTAAAAACTAAATTAAACATAAAATTACAAGAATAATAAAAGTTACATGGTTCACATCGCATTGAATCTTGGTTGAGAATTTGAACAATTTCTCATGTTATGACCACCAGGTTGATGGAATAGTCCACATTTACGAGGTTTATCAGGATGGTGAACATTCATCTCGTTACGAAATCGATTTGCACGCCTTCGAACTCAACAACATCACATTTTGAGTTATATGCTTGAATACTCCAGTCAACCTCAAACCAATAACCAACACGATGAAGTGGTGAAAACCCATCATTATATTGTTGCTTGTACATCACAGTTGAGTAAACAAGATTGATAATGGAAAAAAGGGTTATCCCCTCTAAAACGAAAAACTGCAAGAGCATGTGAACAAGGGAATCTTTCCATCTGCCACTTACCACATGTGCATTTATGTTGATAATAACTGATAGTATGAGTATTTCCTCCGTTTTCATTTATTCGTAACTTGGTGACAACTCTATAGGCACCTTCATTATAGTTGAACTCAGTTAAAGTATGACTTTGTGCAGAAGTGTCACGTTTACGAAAGAGACGCCACATACATGATGGTAGAGGTGTATTGCAGTTCATTGCAGCATCACTATCTTTTCTAAAAAGTTGCACTGTTCTATTGAATGTAAGATCAATACACGCCCTAATAGGTAGTTTTCTTGCTCCTTGTAGCACATTATTGATACTCTCGGATACATTTGTAGTTAACGACCCCCATCGACGATTTTCATCATAAAAAACACACCACTAACATTTATCAATTTGGTCTAAATACTACCAGGCTTCAAGATTGGTTCTTTGATTTGTTTCTTATACTTCAAAAACTTTCTTATTTGTGTGGTGCTTCCAATATCCCAACAAAATGATTTAAGCCTCACGTTCTTGTACTTTTTCATGAGATTGCTTCTGATGTGTCGAAGAAAAAATTGATGGTATCCCAATGGCTCTTTCCATTCCTCTAGATTTGCCATTGCATGAATTATTCCTTGATGTCTGTTTAAAATAACATACAATTGTCTGTCTTGAGCAACAAAATGTCTAAACCGATACAAAAACCAACTCCAACTGTGTGTAGTTTCCTCATCAACAATGACATAAGAAACCAATAATATATTATTGTTGGCATCTTACCCTTGAACGAACTTCTCAAATGACAAGCATCAATGGAAATAACAGGTCGACATAGATGAAATGCATTAATTGCAGGTCCAAAAGCCCAAAAATATACTTAAATGTTGCCACATGTGATGAGCCATTTGGATTATGAAACCATTTCACAACGATATTAGGATTTGAAGTTTTCAAAGTTGAAATATACTTAGGTAACTCTACAAAGTTACTTTCCCAAGTTCCATAAATGTTCTCTATGGCTTTTCTCCTACCATGCCATGCCTTCCAATAAGAAACACCAACATTTAGAATATTTTTAATATATGCATGTATATGTTTCACTAGATAAGCAATATCTTTTTCAATTGAGTGGATGATGTAGAAGGCTATAGTTGTAGAGTTAAGACTTCTGTTGTCATTGCCTCTACAAGATCCGAAACAATTGTTTGAATCCACCCAACGTGTGATCTTCCACATATGATGGTTTTTCTTTTTCATTGGACGAACATACCATGCACACTGTGGTGTATATGGGTCAGTATTAGAACTTCCTTATTCACCGCCAAGAGTTTTACACTCTGTTATACAAACTCCTTTTACTTTCACAAACCTTAAAATCTTTATTTTGCTCGATCGACCAAAGTCTTACTGCCTTTTTTACCTGATCCTTATTTTCAAACAACATTCCTAGCCTTAGTTTCTTTTCAGATGCATTCCAAAAATCTAAATGAATTTTGTCTTGAATATCTACTATGTCATCGCCTCCTTTGTCTCTAATATCGTTCATAAAGTCTGGACTTTTACTCACAACCGGAGTTTCATTCACATTATCGTCAGACTCATCCCTAACATCACTTAATGATTCACTAACACTATCTTCACTAAATTAGGAGTTGGGTTCATCAAATCCAAAGTCATTATCTGTCTCACCTCTAGCACCGTTAGGTAAAGGAAATTGTACCTCAGAGAGGTTGCTGACAAAATCAATAGACTGAACTGGCTGTGATACTCCATAATTGTTAAGAAGATCTACAAGACTAGTATTCGTACGCCACATTATTTGTAATTGTAAAATAAACAATAAGATAAAATATATAAATTATTATATTTTATATAATGTTCACATTAGATATTTGAAACTTAAACAAGAATATGTACCTTAGAATTTAGTTGCGAAGGAAGATTCGTGTATGCAGTTACAAACATGACAGAAGAATTAAAGAAGAAAAGTTGGGATTTCAAATTTGTAAGAACTATGGTTTATGAAAATGATGATGGAAACTAAAATGATGAATTCAATATATACATCAAAAAATGAACAAAACATAAACAAAGTTATAATTTTTTTTAAAACTTTTACTTACATATTTTTAGATGAAAATGACAATTCATACTTTTACTTTTGCACTTTTGCATGTAGATAGTGACAATTAAGACATCTACTTTTGCATGTGGATAGTGACACACATCTACTCTGTAGATAAAAATGACAATTCAATGACTTTTGTTTTTTTCAATAAATAATTTGACATAAAAATTATATATATATATATATATATATATATATATATATATATATATATATATACACACACACACACACACATACACATTAAATTAAAAAGAAATATTTGATATTTACATAAATTTCGATTATGTAATTTTAATAATAAACTTATATGTATGTAATAAAGATTAAAATAAAAACTTAAAAAATTATAAATATAAAAAGTAAATAATATATAAGTTGTGGAGTTATTATGAAAGTTGACGGGGCCAAAATGTAAATTAATAAATTGATACAATTGGTTTTTATGTCCCCCACGAATAAAGAACCTCATTTTTGCAAATGGAATAAAAATCAACCCATTTTTACAAAGGCTTTCTAAATTCAACCAATTTTTGCAAAAAGCTCGAGTTTGTCCTAGTTTCATCTCTTCAATGAGAAGCTCAAGAAGGCTTCATTCAAAACAAAATCTGTTGTAATAGGGCCTCTAGATAAGTAGAAAATGAAGATGATGAAATTGTTAAAGGGAATTTAAGTACATCAAAATCAATAGAGCAATCTATAACCAGATAATACAAGAGATCAAGAATATAACATTTACGGTTTATCCAATGATAAAATCAAATTGATATTGTAGCTGTGTTGCTAAACAAAATTTACCATTAATGTGAATATTCGTGCTATGTTACATTCTGTTTCAGGGAATCCTTCGTAGGCTTGGCCTACAGTCTACAGAAAAGTTAGTTGGACATCACTAATATATATATATATATATATATATATATATATATATATATATATACACACATATGTATGTATGTATGTATGTATGTATGTATATATATATATATATACACACCGTAATAAACATTTAGCCTCCTTGGAAGAGGAGGGGGATAGTGGCTCCAGATTGGAGGTTTGGTCAGAGGAAAGTGAGATAGCAGGTTAACAGAGTCGGGAGCAGTCTGGACCGGTGATGAGGACTGTGTAAAGATATTGCAGTCGGAGGTCAAGAACCTAGAGACCGTGATAGGGAGATATGAGTGGGTTACACTCAGATGTGGCGAACCGAAGGGTTCGAGGGTGAGGCAAGGACAAGGTCTTGGTTCCAAGTATGGTTATAGGTATGAGTTATGTATATGGAGGTATTCCAATCTGGGGTATTCCATCATGAGGATGACCTGACCCTATGATTGATTGGACCTAATGTGTTTGGTATTCCAACCCGAGGGTTGATTGGGCCAAACATATGTATGGATGCAAGGGTATTTCATCCTAGGGATGGGTGGACCCGTCGTAGGCATGCCTGGTATTCCAGCCCGAGGCTGATTGGGCCAGGTGTGAGTGTTGGTTTGGTAAGAGCATTGTTGTACGTACGTTTGGGTATGAGTAAAAAAGAGCAAGTGTGGCCGACAGCAGAGTATGACTTGTGGTCCTGTTTTCAGGATGGAAATTCAAGTTCCCATGGTTGAGTAGTCCCTTTTATAGCAATGTGAAGAGGTCAGGTGGTGGTTAGTTTGGACGGCCTGTCTGGGAGACGGATCCAATCTAACTTTCCAGGTTCAGGGCTTTTCGGAGAAGTAGGTATTTGAGACTGCATGAGAAGGAGTAGGTATCTCTTCGAGAGGGAGTTCCAGTGGGGCTAGCCTCCCTTGGTGGTCGTCACGCTTTATGGGCGTGAGTGTGCTTTTCAGGATTTTGGATATTAAGATTTGGCAATAGGCGATTTTGAGGGCGAAATCATATTTAAGTGGGGGATAATTATAACCCCCCGTTCTAAGAGTAATTATCTATGGATCCCCGAGATCAGGAGTAAGGGCGTTTCGGTCTTTTATGGGTAATGGGTTTTATTCGAGAAGGTTTCAGGTCAGGGTGTGTTGCTAGAAGCGTGGGGCTTCTCGCCACCTTTTCATGGATATAAAGTCCGTCCGAAACGGACTTAGAGTAAAGGAGTTATGACACTTTGAAGATATTGCCACTTATGGCACTTAATGGAAAAAGTTGTCAAGGAAATGCCATGCATGCGTTTAGGACACGTGTGGGTACACCCAGCGTAGGCTGGGTTACGCCTAGCGTAATGGAGTAAATGAAACGCGGGGTCCCTCGACGTACACCCAGCGTACTGGAATTATGCCCAGTGTACGTCTATCATCCAGAAACCCTAATATTTTGGGTGTGGAGGCTATTTAAACAACTTTAAGAGCTCATAACCCTCCCAAACCCTAGCCTCCACTGTTTAGAGCCGTTTTCCCCAAACCCTAGCCAACTTCTTGAGTGTGTGAGCTTTTGAAGAGAATTTGGAGTGTTTTGAGAAGAAGGTGTTGCATCTAGTAAGTAGAGGAAGAAGGCCAGCGTGTAGATCTGAAGTTTTCTGGTGGTTCAAGAGCTCCTAAAGGTATAAAGCTTCTTGCTTGACATCTATTTTGTGTAGATCTAAGTATGGTGAAGTTTTGACACCATTCTTGTCCCAAAAACCCCCATTATGATGCATGATGTGTTTTGGTTAAGATGAGCTGTCCTTTCAGACCATTAGAGAGGTCTCGAGTAAGAAAAATGAGGTCGCAATGGCTTTGGTTGTCCCATGTAAGAAGTAGGAAGGTCTTAATGGGTTAAGACCTTGAGTTAAGAGCTTTATGGACGTCCAAAAGGATAAAGATTGAGACTTTATGAGTCCTAGGCCCTTTTTGTCACTAGATCTAGCATACGGGCTTAAGTGCTTAAGCCATTAAGCACTTGGAAGGATTTTTGGTACAGACGAGCGTACGCCCCACATACCAGAGGAGTACGCCCAGCGTACGTCCTCTGTTGGGTTTTCAATTTTGGGCCTTGAGTAATTGGGCTGTTTATAGGCTAGCTGGGCTTAGGTTGTGACTGAACAGTATGGATGGAGTAAATTGGACCCAATAATTATTATGGACCTTGGATCTAGGCCCGTTTGGAAAGGTGGGCCCAATTTAGTAAATTGGGCCAATATTGGGCTTTGCATAAGGATTTGGTTTTGGGTCGTGGCCCATTAAGAGGGTAATGGACTTAATGAGTGTTGTGGGCCCTTGGCCTAGAAAGTCATGATGGATTCTAATGCGATGATTTGCATGTGATAGTTGAGATTTCCGGTGAGTCAGCAGTTATAGATTTGCAGGATTTCGGCAGTTGCAAGGTGAGTTATCCTCACTGTACTCAAGGGTCTAAGGCACCAAGGCCGGCCCTTTGAACTGTTGATTAGAGCTTATTATGTTGTGTGATGATATGCTTGCTAGTATCCTAGTATATAGGATAATGACATCAGGATATGCCTTGTTAGCTTAGTATCCTAGAGAAATGGATAGTTGTATGATGGCTAGTTCAGTTGGATCAGCGTCCTGGTAGTTGGATAGTGGTTATTTATAGACCGGTAGTTGGTCTTGCCTTATGTATGCTGGTAGGAGGTTACCTGCGGGTTATGCATGTTGAGCAGTAGCAGAGGGTATTCCATCCCGGTAGGATGGTAGGGCTCTAGTATGTTGGTTCTGTAGAGTATTATTTGGTTGCATGTTATGTGTGCATGTTTGCTAGTATAGATTGGCATTCCAACCAGGTGGTTGTGGGCTAGGAGTATTCCATCCAGATAGGATGATTGGAATCATAGCATGTCGGCATTCCAACCCGATGGTTGAGGGGCCCAGGGTATTCCATCCCGAGGGATGATTGGACCCATAGTAGTAGTAGTAGTTACCGTATGTATAGGAGGTGGGGCATTCCAACCTGATGGTTGTGGGCCAGGAGTATTCCATCCCGGTAGGATGATTGGACTCATAGTATGTTGACATTCCAACCCGATGGTTGAGGGGCCTGGGGTATTCCATCCTGCGGGATGATTGGACCCATGGTAGTTATTGTTGTACGTATAGGTGTAGGGGCATACTAACCCGATGGTTGTGGGCCGAGAGTATCCCATCCCGGTAGGATAATTGGACTCGTAATGTGTAGGCATTCCAACCCGATGGTTGAGGGCCAGGGGTATTCCAACCGGAAGGTTGATTGGATCCGTAGTATGTTGTTCATTTCTGTATGCGTATGTTTATGTGTGTATGGTTACTTTGGGGGAACTCACTAAGCTTTCAGGCTTACAGTTGTGGTTTATTGTTTTAGGTGCTTCAGGAGATCGTGGCAAGGCGAAGGCGTGATCATACCGCTCCTCATGTTTTATGATTTATGTGATATGGTTCTGGGGGATACTCTGATGTTTAAACTATTTTGAAAACAAGATGTATGAACGCAACAGTTTTTGAATGAAATAAAATGTTTTAAATTGGTTGAAATTTTTGGTCGTTACATTTCGGTTCGAAAGGGAAGGGTCCGACTTGATCGTAGCGCATACACCCATGTTTTCCGCAACTTGTGATTTTGGGACTGTACTTTGATAACTGTTTTATATTGAAATACTTATAAATGTTTAAATAAAGGATAAACGGGGGGTTTTGATTCTATTAAAAATGAAAATTTTACCTTGTGGTTTTGGGGACGTTACAAGTTGGTGTTAGGGCCTTGGTTTGAGGGATTCGGGCATACTCTCGGGTGTGTATGAACTCAAGTTAGAGGGTTTGGTAAAATTTTCATAAAAATAAATGTTTTATCAAAAAGGGTTTCTAACAAAAGAAAGGGGTGTGATGCGTGTAATCGGCCGAGCTCAAGTAAGTGATTCCCAGAATACCCATTCATGTTTATTATGTTATATGTTATGAGAATTGCATGCTAGATTAGGGCTGATGATCTGCTCAGGATTTCATGTTAGGAGAGATGCCTTTATATGCCTGATTGTGAGCTTTTAGAATTGCATGCTATTATGGTTTTCAAATAATTGAATAGAATAGCTTGATTAGTAATGCGTTGATTATATTTTTCCGTTGCCCTAATGTTGCTTACTTTGTGCTTTATGGCACTCTTAGTGACGTGGATCATCTACTAAGTGAATATGCTAAGTCACATGTTGCACATGTTAAATAATCTCAGAGTGATGGATTTAGCTCTATTGCGCAGCTCTCGTTTGAGTCCAACCGTTTTAGGGTTGAGTCTTTTACTCGAAGGCTTATCTGATCTCTATTGCATGTGGCAATGACATGGCATCTTTAATCTACTCACACACATGTGGCAATGACATGCCATCTTTAATCTACTTGGCAATGACGTGGCATAAACAAAGATCCTAGTAGGATGGTTATCACCAGTTGAACCTTTCAAATGTTAAAATGTGACCTTTTAAACCATAAAATTACAAGTACAAGCCCAGTGCCGGCCCAAGCCCAGGGCGAGAAGGGCCATTGCCCAGGGCAGCAATTTTTAATGGGGCATCAATTTTTCATAGCCTCTTATAGGTATTATGTATTATGGTACATTTGGGCCTGTTAATGTTAAGAGGACTGAAGACTAGTCCAGTAAACCATCCCGTTCAAGACTTGGGGCAGCAAATTTTTGGAGACCTAATAGCACTATAGCAGCTAGGGGTGTTCAAAAATATCCGCATCCGAAATATCCGATCCGAAAATCCGAAAATCCGATCCGAAATTATCCGAAATTTCGGATATCTGGATTTTCGGATATCCGAATTTCGGATATCCGGTTTTTCGGATTCGGATACGGATAGTGAATTTATAAAGTTTCGGATATCCGATATCCGAAAAAAATATTTTTTCTTCATTTTTTAATATTTTAAAATGAGAAATTAGAAACATTGACATGCTTAATGGACTAATGTTCCCCACCATTTTTAACTTTTTCGTGATCATTCTTTCCAAACTTTTATTGCAAACCTTTCCTTTTACAATCGTTATATATTTGTTTGTTATAATCCAGGTTCGTTGGCTTATAATCAAAAACTATTTAGTAAATGCTACATATATTTATTTGTTGCTATCGATATCCATCTATGTCTCAAGGTTTAACATAGTTGCTATTATTAATTTTAAGAGTTGCGGTGATTTTACGGATCGGATGTTCGGATGTGGTTTAAAACTAATGAAATTCGGATATCCGGTTTAATATCCGAATCCGTATCCGAAATTTCGGATATCCGAAATTCGGATATCCGAATTTTCGGATACGGATTCGGATATCAAAAACCAACTATCCGAATTTTCGGATATCCGAAATTCGGATATCCGAATTTTCGGATATCCGGTTTTGAACACCCCTAATAGCAGCAACTACAACGGTACAACAATTCCGACTCTTCGTAATAATTGAAGATGAAGAACACGAGGCGTCCCTAGCGTCCCTTCTGGAGAAAGGAGATGGACAATCAAGATTTAGTCTGCATCAATTCAATCGCCTACTGCCCTATTATCTCTTCCGATTCATTGCTTCACCACTCAACAGTTCAGCGCTTCTCTTGCCCTCTCTCTCGATAAATCAATAGCTTCTCCAGTTCTCATATATTCTTCTTTCTTTCTTTCTTGAATCGTCCTCTACTAAATGTCTGAATCGTCCCTACTAGTTTATCTATTGCTCTAATTCTATTGTGCTAAAGACTTAAAGTGAAGATTCAAAGGTGGATACAGCGATTGAATGAATTCTTCTCCTCCTAAGGTCCTAATCCGGTAAGTTTTTTCTAGTATTTCAAATTTCTTGCATAACCTAGTTGAATAATGAATACTTTATGTTTCGAAAATTTGATAGTGAGTATTGGTTAAATTTTTTGAAATTTCAGTTTTTTTATTAAGGTTCCTGGAGTCTGGAGAAGTGAAATTTTCGATCCAACTCATCCAAAATTGCAGACTTGCAGTGTTGTTGATCCTGGATTACACTAAGCTTCATTAATTTTCCAGGTAATTTCTTTCTTCTCTTGTGATTTATGATCAAATTAAGTTGCTGATATTTTTAGTTAATTTCTGAAATAAAGTTATCACAATTGCTGGAAATCTGATGTAGTGATATGTATGAACCTGATTTTGATTTTTCTGAGATGTGAATTCATTCTGAATAATTGGATTTATATAATCTGTTGATTTCTGAATTTTTGAAAATCTAATGGTTTTCTGAAATCTGAATAATCTTATTGTGATGTGTCTAATAAGTGCAATGATACTGTACAAATAAGTGCAATGATACTGTACAAATCTCTTTTAGCTCATATTGTCAAGGGATGAGATTTTTCTGATTTGATAGTTCAATGCCTTCCTTCACTATTGATATTCCAGAATTGATCAAGTTGTTCACTTTGAAGATCGTGGGAGGGTAAGCACTTCAAGATTACTTCTATGATGAGGCATGACTAGGTTTTATGATCCTTAAATAATATTAAAGTTGTATAGAACAATTTATCATGTGGTTTTTAGTCTTAATGAGATTTTTAATTTGTCTAAATATGATTTTGTAAATAAAAAGATGTGTTTAGTTTGTTTTAGATTTTGTTTTACATAGTTTTTGTACATTTATAGGGGCATTGTTAAGCCTCATGGCCCAGGGCAACAAAAACCTATGGACCGGCCCTGTACAAGCCCTTTAAATGCAAAAAATAGTCACGGTGGACCATTTAAAATAATATACGAAAGATAGTTGGGCTACAGTAACAATTTTCCTAAAAAATAAAATAATTGTTTTGACCTTTTAAATTTTTCTATGAAAAGTTTTATATATTTTTAGTCATATTTTATAACGGTGACAGATTTGTATAAAAACAAAACTATTTTAGCCAAATATTACCGATTCAAGAGACAACATATTTTGTTGAATAACTTATTATATTTTCTTTCTTAAATCAATTATTTTAGAATTTAAAATGTTTTGGAAAAAAAATTATGAACCAAAAGGCAGACATTAAATTGTTATTTTTGTTTTACTATTATATCTTATGAAATATTGTGTTATTATTAGTCTTTTGGGTTAGTATCTTAAAAAGTGGTAATAAGAGGAATCGAACTTTATGTTTGTCTAGATGAAAAAAAAACGCCTTTACCAAGTGGGAGTTTGGGATGCCTTTTAAAATGAATTATTAGTTTATTGGGTTTTCAAAAAGCCAATAAGTTAAAAAATTGCTTTGTAAAAACACTAACTTTATAGGAAAAAAAGGGTTTCTCCAAAAAACCATGAATTCCTAACTTTTCAAAAAGCCAATAAATACTTTGAGAATCAATCCCAAACATGCTAACCAGACGACACCTTGATAAATACTTTAAAATGAAGAAGTAATTTTGGTCCCCAATTGCCGTGAGGGCCTATTGGGATGGGCCTATCCAAACACCCATTTAGGTAGAGGTGCACAAAATTAGGGTAGATGTGCACAAAAAACCGGTTCATGATCCGAAACCGGTTTGGATGAAATCGGTTCGGTTTGAAATAGACCTACTATCGGTTTGGACCTGTTTAAAGTTCTAGCCATTAAAATAGGTTTGGGACCGGTTTGACAGAAACATGCTTTGATGCATAAATATTTAGCATGGAGGTTAATATACTTTCTAGTTTCTATTGTAAGCAAACTTCAAGCAGAGGCACCAAAATATCAGGACACCAGAAACTCCAAGTGAGGGTAAAATGGTCAATATAAGGAAAACACTCCCCACAGCAATCTTGGCAACAAACAGCAAATTCAGAAAATCCAAGTGAGGGTAGTTTTTTTCCCAGGTAACTTTTTTGTCCCCTGTGTGTTTTTAACTTAGCTATTTTCAGCTTTATGTGTCTTTTTAAACTTTGTGTTTTGTGTATTGTTTATATTCAAGTAGCTGCAGAAAGCACATTAGAGTGGGATTTCTTCTTCTTTATGTCCCCTGTAACGAGAATCAAGACACAAACAGTGGCGGATTTAGTGCATCACAAGTGGGGTTTTGATCCGGTTTGTATACAGTTTCAATCTGATCAGGTTTCAGCTTAAACCGGTTTTGAGTTTGTTGACTTAAACCCAACTGGTATTACAACCAATCCAATTTCCAAAAAAAAAAAAAAATACTGTTTGTGTACCTCTACATTTAGGTGTTAAACAAAATTGGCAAATTCGTTTCCATTTATTTGTTATTAAACCTATAAAAAACAGATGTCTCAATCTCTGAACATCTAATCTCGTGTCTGAGTGCATACCTTTTTTACTTGTACAATATTTCGGTCAACGTCGTGAAGTGTTTCATTCATATCACCCCAATTAAAAATAGCCATTGAAATTAAGATGACTAATAACACTACTGGTAAAATGCTAGGTTTATATCCTTATATAGGTTTGAATACCCAAGCATAAAGCGTGTATGAGCACTAGTATCAAATTTATTGGTGCTATCGCTATAATAGCAATGCATTAAAAAGGCTTGTGTTGCAATTTTCACAATCAGATCAAGGCATCTTCTTCCACAAGAGCTCGTGTATTAAACCACAATTTTCTTGCAACTTTTAACGTGACGTGGGGGATGGAAAGATTGATGGGCAATCGCTAGCCAATGTTGCCTATTGGACAATATATAACAGGGGGAAATAAAGGAATCCTCTTTTCAAATTTCAACCCATAGATATATAGCAATGTAATCTAGCTAGCTAGAGATTAATATACTTTTGCCAAGATGCCTGGTAACTACAAAGCCCAAAAGTCAAAACTTCTAGTTGTTTACGATGACAACACACAGTAATTAAGTCATCTTCTTTCAACAAATTCTGCTATATCATGTGTGAGTTCAATGAAGGTCTCTTCTTTGCATGGGAGCGTTAGACCTCCCATAGGATGATCATATCCAAACTCTTCTTCCGATAGCTTCAGCAAGGTCTGAAACGAAGGATGTTCTAGGTATGTTATGGGAATTATAAATCTCTTGTTTGTGCCTTCACCAACATATACTGTGATACAGCCTTTTGGTACATCATTAATGGTTGCTGAGGCTGAATGATATCTTGGCATTATTCCCAGCTTGCCACGCAAGATTTTTGGAAATCTGTGTATGCCCATGATCACAATGAAAATCTAACTTCGAAATTAATTAAAACTATTTGATGGCAGAGAACACGAGTATCGAAGAAAATTTGGGGAGAAGCTCAATAAGTTGAGTTTCCATACAAAACGAATATGGGTATATATAGGCATCTAGTTGCTACAAAGTCCAGAATGCCAAACTATCAACAGAATCAATTTTCGAAAATTTCTATAAATTTAATTTGGATACTCCGCATCTTATACCTTTTGGAGCATCCAAAGATAAAATTCTCTTTGGTATCACTGTTATGTTTGCATACAGAAAGTACCGTGAATATGAATATTTGAGATAATCTTAGTGTGGTCATTTTGGATTATACCAATTGTACTATACCATACTAGTACGTATTCCATATTATTTAATAATTTTCCAAACCATTTTAACAAAATGCTCCCATGTCACTACAAGAAAGTTGGGTTTTAGCAAACATAAAATTTATGATAGATAATCTTAGTGTGGTGATCATATGGGATTAAAACAATTGGACAATGCTTCACTTACATTTATCAAACAGGAAATTTCTGATTGTAATCGTCTTTTACTTTTTGGATGTAACATGTTATCATTAATTAACGTAGTTGCCTATAATCAGGTTATTAATTCTATCAGATAACAACCAAATTATATGCCATTCTCTATTTTAGGGAACATGTAGGTCATTGGAGTTTGACGAGTTTTTTTTCAAAAATGGGTAGTATAGAAACCTTTTGTAAAAATAGGTTGATTTTTATTCAATTTGCAAAAATAGGTTGTTTTTTTGTGGTCCCACATAAAAATCAATGTATTAATATACACTTTTACATTTTGGCCCCTTCAACTTTTATAATAACCTCACAAGTTATATGTTATATTTGTTTTATATCTTTTTAAATAGGAATAATTTCATTCATATCCTTGGAAACTCTAAATATTACTTCTATATCCTTATAAAATTTAAAATTACATATATATCATTCTCAAACTATAAAACTCTCACATATATATCCAAAGTGATAATTTAATTAGGATTAAATTAATCTAATATTATAAAACTTATCCAAAAATAAAAATTGCATGTGTTTTACTAAAATACCCTTCTCAAATTAATAGTTAGGAATAAACCATTTCTAGTAGGATAACAAGTTTTAATGATTCAATCGTATTTCTCCTCTTCTCCATCATGTCGTTATTCTTCTCTTCTTTTGCAATCTTCATTAGTTCAACATTGAATGCAACTGTGAATGTTATTCAAGAGGAAAATCAATATTATTATTAAATTTTTTTACCATTATTTAGAACCCTTGAGATGAGAATGTAATTGCTATTAAACAAAATTGAATGTTCAAGATTCTTCCGTATACAAAGCTTTTTCCTTTCTATTACCTGGAAACTTTAATGCCACAATTTGAAACAATTCCTCAAACTTTAGTAGGAACTTTAATGCCATAATTTGAAACGATTCCTTAAATTTTAATGCCTTAATCTAAATGATAAGAGATATAGCCATGAAGAAAGAAGCACAATGTTTAGTCGACGATGTTTCGTCGACAGTTCCATAGTTGTGATAAGGAAGAATTAGCGTAATTAGGTTTACTCCTAATTAAAGTGGTTTAATGTTGCTAATCTTTTGTTTGGGAAGGGTATTTTAGTACAACATAAATGATTTTAATTTTTGGATAAGTTTTTTAATATTTTATTAATTTAAACCTACTTAAATTATCACTTTGGATATATGTGAGAGTTTTATAGTTTGAGAAGGATATATATGTAATTTTAAATTTTATAAGGATATAGAAGTAATATTTAGAGTTTCCAAGGATATGAATGAAATTATCCCTAATATATATATATATATATATATATATATATATATATATATATATATATATATATATATATATATTCGCTTTTTTACAATAAATGTAAATTTGTATATATATTAAAAACATATAATTGAAATATGTCTATTATGTTATTGCGATTTACACCATTAGAATATTTTAATAAACACATTCTACTTGATACCAATATCGAATATATTGCATGTTACAAAATTACGAAATTACAAGATAATTAAAGACACAACTACAAAAGAAATTAAAGAAGAACTAAAAACTAAATTAAACATAAAATTACAAGAATAATAAAAGTTACATGGTTCACATTGCATTGAATCTTGGTTGAGAATTTGAACAATTTCTCATGTTATGACCACCAAGTTGATGGAATAGTCCACATTTATGAGGTTCATCAGGATGGTGAACATCCATCTCGTTACGAAATCGATTTGCACGCCTCCGACCTCAACGACATCACATTTTGAGTTTTATGCTTGAATACTCCAGTCAACCTCTAACCAAAAACCAACATGATGAAGTGGTGAAAACCCATCATTATATTGCTGCTTGTACATCACAGTTGAGTAAACAAGATTGATAACGGAAAAAAGGGTTATCCCCTCTAAAACGACAAACTGTAAGAGCATGTGAACAAGGGAATCTTTCCATCTGCCACTTACCACACGTGCATTTATGTTGATAATAACTGATAGTATGGGTATTTCCTCCGTTTTCATTTATTCGTAACTTGGTGACAACTCTATAGGCACCTTCATTATAGTTGAACTCAGTTAAAGTATGACTTTGTGCAGAAGTGTCACGTTTATGAAAGAGACGCCACATACATGATGGTAGAGGTGTATTGCAGTTCATTGCAGCATCACTATCTTTTCTAAAAAGTTGCACTGTTCTATTGAATGTAAGATCAATACACACCCTAATAGGTAGTTTTCTTGCTCCTTGTAGCACATTATTCATACTCTCGGATACATTTGTCGTTAACGACCCCCATCGATGATTTTCATCATCAAAAACACACCACTGACATTTATCAATTTGGTCTAAATACTACCAGGCTTCAAGATTGGTTTCTTTGATTTGTTTCTTATACTTTAAAAACTTTCTTATTTGTGTGGTGCTTCCAATATCCTACCAAAATGATTTAATCCTCACGTTCTTGTACTTTTTCATGAGATTGCTTCTGATGTGTCGAAGACAAAATTGATGGTATCCCAATGGCTCTTTCCATTCCTATAGATTTGCCATTGCATGCATTATTCCTTGATGTCTGTTTAAAATAACATACAATTGTCTGTCTTGAGCAACAAAATGTCTAAACTGATACAAAAACCAACTCCAACTGTGTGTAGTTTCCTCATCAACAATGTCATAAGAAACCGGTAATATATTATTGTTGGCATCTTACCCTTGAACGAACTTCTCAAATGACAAGCATCAATGGAAATAACAGGTCGACATAGATGAAATGCATTAATTGCAGGTCCAAAAGCCCAAAAAATATACTTAAATGTTGCCACATGTGATGAGCCATTTGGATTATGAAACCATTTCACGACGATATTAGGATTTGAAGTTTTCAAAGTTGAAATATACTTAGATAACTCTACAAAGTTACTTTCCCAAGTTCCATAAATGTTCTTTATGGCTTTTCTCCTACCATGCCATGCCTTCCAATAAGAAACATCAACATTTAGAATATTTTTAATATCTGCATGTATATGTTTCACTAGATAAGCAATATCTTTTTCAATTGAGTGGATGATGTAGAAGGCTATAGTTGTAGAGTTAAGACTTCTATTGTCATTGCTTCTACAAGATCCTAAACAATTGTTTGAATCCACCCAACGTGTGATCTTCCACATATGATGGTTTTTCTTTTTCATTGGACGAACATACCATGCACACTGTGGTGTATATGGGTCAGTATTAGAACTTCCTTATTCACCGCCAAGAGTTTTACACTCTGTTATACAAACTCCTTTTACTTTCACAAACCTTAAAATCTTTATTTTGCTCGATCGACCAAAGTCTTACTGCCTTTTTTACCTGATCCTTATTTTCAAACAACATTCCTAGCCTTAGTTTCTTTTCAGATTCATTCCAAAAATCTAAATGAATTTTGTCTTGAATATCTACTATGTCATCGCCTCCTTTGTCTCTAATATCGTTCATAAAGTCTGGACTTTTACTCACAACCGGAGTTTCATTCACATTATCGTCAGACTCATCCCTAACATCACTTAATGATTCACTAACACTATCTTCACTAAATTAGGAGTTGGGTTCATCAAATCCAAAGTCATTATCTGTCTCACATCTAGCACCGTTAGGTAATGGAAATTGTACCTCAGAGAGGTTGCTGACAAAATCAATAGACTGAACTAGCTGTGATACTCCATAATTGTTAAGATCTACAAGACTAGTAATCATACGCCACATTATTTGTAATTGTAAAATAAACAATAAGATAAAATATACAAATTATTATATTTTAGATAATGTTCACATTAGATATTTGAAACTTGGACAAAAATATGTACCTTAGAATTTAGTTGCGAAGGAAAATTCGTGTATGGAGTTACAGACATGACAGAAGAATTAAAGAAGAAAAGTTGGGATTTCAAATTTGTAAGAACTATGGTTTATGAAAATGATGATGAAAACTAAAATGATGAATTCAATATATACATCAAAAAATGAACAAAACATAAACAAAGTTATAATTTTTTTAAAACTTTTACTTACATATTTTTAGATGAAAATGACAATTCATACTTTTACTTTTGCACTTTTGCATGTAGATAGTGACAATTAAGACATGTACTTTTGCATGTGGATAGTGACACACATCTACTTTGTTGATAAAAAATGACAATTCAATGACTTTTGTTTTTTTCTACAAATAATTTGACATAAAAATTATATATATATATATATATATATATACACACACACACACATACACACATTAAATTAAAAAGAAATATTTGATATTTACATAAATTTCGATTATGTAATTTTAATAATAAACTTATATGTATCTAATAAAGATTAAAATAAAAACTTAAAAAATTACAGATATAAAAAGTAAATAATATATAAGTTGTGGAGTTATTATGAAAGTTGACGGGGCCAAAATGTAAATTAATAAATTGATACAATTGGTTTTTATGTCCCCCACGAATAAAGAACCTCATTTTTGCAAATGGAATAAAAATCAACCCATTTTTACAAAGGCTTTCTAAATTCAACCAATTTTTGCAAAAAGCTTGAGTTTGTCCTAGTTTCATCTCTTCAATGAAAAGCTCAAGAAGGCTTCATTCAAAACAAAATCTATTGTAAATAGGCCTCTAGATAAGTAGAAAATGAAGATGATGAAATTGTTAAAGGGAATTTAAGTACATCAAAATCAATAGAGCAATCTATAACTAGATAATACAAGAGATCAAGAATATAACATATACGGTTTATCCAATGATAAAATCAAATTGATATTATAGCTGTGTTGCTAAACAAAATTTACCATTAATGTGAATATTCGTGCTATGTTACATTCTGTTTCAGGGAATCCTTCGTAGGCTTGGCCTACAGTCTACAGAAAAGTTAGTTGGACATCACTAATATATATATATATATATATATATATATATATATATATATGTATGTATGTATGTATGTATGTATGTATATATATATATATATATATATATATATATATATATATATATATATATATACCTTAATAAACATTTAGTCTCAAATGCTGAATCTTTAAAGGTACAAGCTCTTATACAATATATACAATAACTTTATGCATTAAAAATACTTCGTTAACATCTTATCTAAATATCTCAAACTATGTTATGGAAGATTGAATTGGTCAAACGATTGACTCGGCCGATTCATCTCTTCCCCAATCTTCGGCACCTCCTCCTTATTTGTTAACAAGATCAGATCCCTTATTTTGAAAATCATTTGAAACCTAAGCATTTAGATATAAATATTGTTATCATTACCACTATTGCCTTGATACAATCGTTCTCTCTCAACTAGAACCATAGATGCAAAAAAGTAGCAGTGCATCTTCGTTTCTCCTCACTCTGTATACCTATTTAAAGGTAAGCATCATATTTATCTCACGCTTTCTCAATCTCATATTCCATAACTCTCTATTACTCTACCAATTGCAAGTCTACGAATCGGTCGATTCATCGAGATGATGACGAAGACAAATAATTAGATCTGTATGGGGATTCATAACTTTATTGTTCTCTCTATTTCTTGCTTCGATTCACTGATATGAATCTGTTTCTTGGGGATTCGGATCTAAATCTCCATCGACGATCTGTTTCTTGGGTTTTCTTCTTAAGAATGTTCAAAGAAATAATCTAGGTTTGTGTTCTTTTCTTTTCCTCTGTATAAAATACATAAAAAAACCCATTATATTTGTTTCTTTTGAAGATCTTACTTTAACGTGAAGACCCTGTCTACTCCACCATCACTTTAATTGCAGGTAAACCACCATATACCAATATCACTTCATTTAGACAAACTTTGTTATAAATTTTCATCTTAAAGAAGGAGCAAGTAGGCATAACCAAATGTAGGGGATGTGTTTCCTGCATTATTATTCAGGTCACCCTTTTGATGTTCTTTCTTGTGTTCCATTACTCTTTTTTTTTTTTATTTTATTTTATTTTATTTTATTTTATTTATCATCTTCTTCCCTAATTCTTCTTCTTTTCCTTTGATTTTACTACACTTTAATTTTTGTTTCTCACCATTAAGCCTTAATGGCATCGTACTTTTAAGTTCATTTTCTTTCTATTGTGAATTTTAAGTTCTGATGCTAAATTTTTATGTAAAAAAATGTATTATTTTTGTTTTAGCAACTCAGGTGTGATGCAGTTTTAAAAAATGTTTTAGGGTTAATGTTTTCTTTTGTTATTGTTTGATGACTTAATTGAGGTATGATGTTGTAGGTCTAATTTTTACTATTTTTTTTTTGTTTAATGTCTGATCTCAGGTCTGATGTAATATTGCGACTTGGGTCTTAAACATAATTGGAATATGAGATTCCATTTCATCGTGTAACATCCCAAATTTCGAGTCCAAAAATTTCCCTTTAATTAACGGAGTATAAAAACATTCATAAGAAAACTACGTAGAAATATATCATTTCGTAAATCAACATATCATGTCTGAAAACCCAAATCATAAAATAGCAACATGTCAGAGTACAATCCCAGAATATCTCAAGTGCGGAAAATCAATGCGTGTGTGTATGATGTGCTGCTACCGCGCCAGCTCCTTCCCCTTCGTTGAAGAGGTACCTGAAACCAAAACTGTAAACTGTAAGCACGAAGCTTAGTGAGTTCTGTCATCGTACCACTTACCATACAATCACATAGCATACATACTGCCGGACAATTCTAGGGTGCTCGACCTACCTGATACGGCCATTTTGGGGTGCCGACCTACCCGGTACGACCATTCCGGGGTGCCAACCTACCCATGTCAAGCCATTCTGGGGTGCTGACCAACCCGTGTCAAGCCATTCTGGGGTGCTGACCTACCCGTCGGTCCTAACAACCGACCCTTGGGGACTATTCCACCTCTACTACTACTATCACATATAACATATCATGCTATCATATAAACATATCATCACATACTGTCAGAAATATCTGGGGTGCCTGACCTACCCTTCGGTCCTAATAACCGAACTCTACTACTGTCACATATAACATATCATGCCA
Organism: Lactuca sativa; assembly: GCF_002870075.4. NCBI lineage: Eukaryota > Viridiplantae > Streptophyta > Magnoliopsida > Asterales > Asteraceae > Lactuca > Lactuca sativa. Next base: position 60,804,681 of record NC_056625.2, on the reverse strand, counting down.
GCATATAACATATAAGGTAGTAGCAAACCTAGATGATATCACAAAGCCGATCATTTAACATACAACTCCTACTGGTGGGCCGATATTGTGGTCGTAGACCCACCACTACTGGAAGGTAACTCACGTTGAACGAGTAGCTACTGATAATCTGCGCGGGAAATCTTTGTCTGCTGCTGCTCTAGAAATCCTTCGGCTATAATCCCCACAAAAAGACTTAGTCAGAGTCTGATATCTATTCTTAGGGTAAAATGACCATTTTACCCCTGACCAAGTCCAAGTTAAAGTCAAAGTCAAAGTCAACTTCCAGTTGACCCGACTCGTCGAGTTGGGCTGCCAACTCGTCGTGTCCCTATCCTTTCATCTGTCCTTCTTCACACCTCTACTCGTCGAGTTTGGCAACGACTTGACAAGTTATCCTTCTAAAACAACCCCGAATGAGCCTTCATCAGACTCGCCGAGTTGTATGAACAACTCTTCGAGTTCATCTCCATCCTATGAACAAGTCCTGCCCTCGACTCGCCGAGTTGTACGAACAATTCGTCGAGTTCATCTTCAAGAGTTGGGAGATTGCCTTGGACTCGCCGAGTCTGCTCATGCACTCGTCGAGTCTTATGAACTCCAGGACTATGGCTTATCCCAAGATGTTGGGTCACTCCCCCGGACCCTCTAAAACTCTTCCAACACTCCATTGGGTCTCTTTGACCCATAACAGAAAAGGGGAGTCTAACCTCAGACTCGTGCGAGTCCCAAGTATGAGTCGCTGAGTCGATACTGTCCAAGTCTATTTCTTCGATTTTTGGTGTACAACTCTTGTCCAAATGATAGATCTAGTCCCCTAAACTCGATTTATCACGTAAATTTACGAACTTTACGTGCATCCATGGGACTTTGAGCGTAAAAGGCTCTAAAAGAGACTCTTAAGTTGCATGGGGGCTTCCATGGGTGCAAAAGCAGCCCTTTTCTGCCTTGTAACTCCTTCATGGACCTAGATCCGAAGCCTCCACCCCCAACCATGCTTGCAATCATGGTTGGTTACCAAGAATAGCTTATAAAAGCCCTAAATCTCCCCAAAAAGGGTTCTAGCAAATGAACAAGTAAGGTATCGACTTTATACCTTCTGGGAACTGCAAATGATGCACAAACTTGAACTCCCTTGGTCTTCTCTTGATTCCTCCAGGCTTTTCCTTCTTCTTTGAGTTCAAAATCACCAAAAAGCACCACAAATGCCTTAGCTCTTTACACAAATGGTTAGGGTTTGCTATGGGAGGTTTCTGGAAGCAATAGGGACGAAGGGTGGCTGGATGAGATGCTTAAATAGGGTGCAAACCCTTAGATTAGGGTTTTGTCCAGTCAGAGTCTACTCGTCGAGTCTGGGAGTCGACTCGACGAGTCCGTCATTTAAATCCCGTATCAAATCCGCTTCTACTCGACGAGTTGGGCCTTCAACTCGCCGAGTCCCAGGCCAAAAATGCAAAATAGTTAAATAGAATACATACCACGAACCAGGTGCTACACATCGAGTATTTTGTTGCAAAATGGTTGGAATGCGACTCAATTAGAATTCTTTGAATTGCAAGATTGACGAGTTTCACCATACCTTGGAGAGGGTGGAAATACCCTTATTATATATATTCTGAAAATTTACAATTATAAACATTTCAAATATATGTATTTAAAGTAAAAAAAAGTATTTAGATATGAACAAGTAGCATATTTCTTATTCATTAGTTATAATTTTGTTGCAGTCTTGCATTATAGGTTCTTCTGCTCACATAAACTTCAAATACATGATCATATAAAGAGGTGCAACCACTCTCTTACAACTGGATTAAAAATAGAAGTAAAATCTTTGTTCCAGATTGGTGTTTGTCCCCTATTGCTGTTGGTAGTTCAATCACTTCAATGTAACAATAGGAGTGGGGGACTATTATGTTTCTTGATGTAGCTTTGGTGCTTTATACTTATTCACCATGTTGGAGTGATGGTGATGGTGCGGTAGGGTACTAGAGGCCGAAAATGGGATAGAAATAGTAGGAGTGGTAGTTTTGGGTCGGCGACTGTAGGTTTTGAGATGAGTAGAGTGTTTGGTTGCGGAAAGAGGTGAGGTAGGCATGTTGTGGGTTGGCTACAGAGATAATGTTTGGGGTGGGGTGGGTTGTGTGGTTTTGGTTTTGGTTGGGGTATGCGATATGGTGGTAGATGAGGTTGTTGCAACATAATACCAAATAGATGGGAGTGGATCTATGGATGGGGTGGAATGAAGGAAATCATAAGATGGAGGAGAAGAGTGTAGCTCAGAAAAAGGGAAGACATGTTCGTCAAAGACAACATGTCGAGATATGATGATCTTACGAGTAGAAAGCTCATAACATTTGTAACCCCTGTGGTTGGATGGGTAATGTGACAACTGTCAAACTCAGGTCATTCTCGGACTCATGCATCTTTTTATAAACCATATATGCACAACATGCCATGGCCTAGAAGTATAAATTAGGTCATAATCTTGTAAAAACTTGGATCCAACAAAAATCTAGGACTAATATACTTGACTCTTACGACTTTAGTAAGTTGTCTAGCTACTGTAGGAAATGCCGATACCCGAATGAGAACAAACTTCAAACATTTGTTACAATTGAAAAAGGGTATAAAACTCTAAAAACAAATTAAAATATTCTAATTTCATTTCAATATGATGGTAAAAATCTAACAAAGTTCGAAAAACCCTAAAGAGCCTAAAAATCCAAATTTATAAACTTTAAAACCTAAAAACTCTATAAGATTTGTTATGAACCTCATTATATTGAAATTTAAATAATTAAGTTCTGGGATAAAATCAAGAATAGAAAATTTTAATTATCAAACATAAATCATATATATAAGCTTGAAATAAAGATTTTAATGTATCAAGATTTAAATAAAGGAGCACTTCATAAAAATTTGAAAGTTTTAAAAAATATTTGAATGAAAAGTTTATAAACTTAAATTAGGAGAGAGAAGACCTCTCTCATCTACCCAAAATACGACACCCTCTCTCCAAGACTCTTTTTTCCCCAAAAATCTCAACCATTTCCTCTTCTCTTACACTTCAACTCCCCTTTCACTCTCTCTCTCTCTCTCTCTCTCTCACTCCACTCTTTACAACACTCAAACTCTCTCTTCCTATCTCCAAACCCACGAAATTCTCCAGCCAAGAACACCTCTCAACCATCAAATCTTCATCTGCTAAGGTTGTTCTTCAAGGTAATCACAAAAATCCTTCATTTTCCTTCATTTTTCTTTTTTGTTTTAAAGGTTTTTTCTTGTACTTCTCATTCTTCTACACCATTCTTTATGAACATTCATGAACATATCCATGAATGTCAAGTTTGATGATGATGGTGGTAGGGTTTCACCCAAGAACAACATGCATGTTGTTTAATGGTGAAATCCAAGAACCAAACCTATGTCAAACCCTAAAATACAGATTTTTACAAGTTTTATAGATTCATATACCTTATGCATTCAAGTATTTCCTTGAAAACATCACTATGACCAAGATATGTCCATGCATGGTCTTCAAACCGTGTTGCATGTGATGAACATCAAGTTAAAGAATTTGATGATCAAAGTACGTTGTTAATAGTTCATGTAAATGATTTTATTTATAAAAAAAAAATCTAAAAACCCTTTTCTGTTCAAAAAAAATTTCCTCAGAATCCCAGTAAGATAATACGAGGATTTGAAATATCCCAAGAGTTTTTATCATTTCCTTGATTTATTAAAATTGTTACAAGAAAACAAGGTCATAAATCATATAAAATACTTTCTGCGGTCTATAAATCCTATATAAATTCGTGGATGACCTCTATGGTGAATAATGATCTCTCATTAAGTTTTATTGAATTTTGTTACATTTTAGTATGACTTTTGATTTTATTTTTGTTTAGTCCCAATAAATCATAAAACCACTTTAAGAAATGTGAAAAGGCATTATGATATTTTTTACAGATCCTACCTCATGTGGAACACTCAGAAAAATATTTTCAGAATTTTTCATAATGCATACCTATTTTGCTCCGATTTTTATATTTATAATGAACTAATAATGGGAAAAATGGTTATAATCATCCAAAATTCATGAAAGTTTACCAGAACACCTTATAATACATTATAACTCTAAATAAAAATTTGTATGATTTGTCTATTCAGTATGCTATTTTTCTTCTATTTTATAAGATTAAATACACATAAATACACAAAATCGGATTACCGAATATAAAAATCACCTTTAGTATTTTTCCCAGATTATGTATAACGTAAGTGAAGTTAAATTTTTTTTTTGGTAATTTAATTTAACTGTTTGATGATTATTCACCAATTAATGATTATTCAAGAGAATAAAACAAAGAAAAATAGAAAATCTAATTGAAAAATATCTTTTATATTTTTCACAGCTTTTATATATTTAATAACAGTGTTACAAAAATTTTGGGCAATTTTGGAAGCTGTCTTCTATGTATCTCCATTTTTGTTAGAATAAATGCACAAAAATAATAAAATCAGGTTAAACTGTTTAGAAACCCATTTCTATATTTTTCTTAGCTTAAGTATATTTACTTTCAGTAATATAAAAAATTTGGGAATTTTTATCATCTGGATTCTATTTTTAACGAATTTATGTTGTTATGAAGGCTTAAAAATTTGGGAAAATAGTTAAACAGATCAAAAATTCAAGGTAAAATTTCTGGAACTTAGGTTCCTTGAAGTTCGGTGTATTAGTGGGTTCGATTGAGCAGTGTGTTGGCTTCGCCGCCAGTGGATGGTGGTTAGTGCCCTAAGTGGGGGAGAATTGGAGATTCTCGGATGAGCCGCTGGTTGTGGAAGGTTGCCTGGCGTGGTTTGAATGTCGGTTATTGGGGTGGTCCGATGAGGCGGTTTAGTTATAGTAAGGGCTTGCATGTGTCGTGGATCTTTGAACCAGTAGTGAGAATGGTGTTATGAGTTAGCGGCTAGTGGGGTTGTCCCCGGATGGTGGAAACGTCGAGGAAATGCGGCAAGCTATGTATGGGTTGCAGGTTATGCGATCAGTCTCTAATTATATATGCATGTTATGAGATAGCGGTGAGCACCGCTAAGGGGTGATGTATAGCGAGGATCCGTCGCGGTGGCAATGTTGGATGATGCGTAGGCATGTTTTCAGTCTCCTTGGAAAAGGAGGGGGATAGTGGCTCCAGATTGGAGGTTTGGTCAGAGGAAAGTGAGATAGCAGGTTAACAGAGTCGAGAGCAGTCTGGACCGGTGATGAGGACTGTGTAAAGATATTGCAGTCGGAGGTCAAGAACCTAGAGACCGTGATAGGGAGATATGAGTGGGTTACACTCAGATGTGGCGAACCGAAGGGTTCGAGGGTGAGGCAAGGACAAGGTCTTGGTTCCAAGTATGGTTATAGGTATGAGTTATGTATATGGAGGTATTCCAATCTGGGGTATTCCATCATGAGGATGACCTGACCCTATGATTGATTGGACCTAATGTGTTTGGTATTCCAACCCGAGGGTTGATTGGGCCAAACATATGTATGGATGCAAGGGTATTTCATCCTAGGGATGGGTGGACCCGTCGTAGGCATGCCTGGTATTCCAGCCCGAGGCTGATTGGGCCAGGTGTGAGTGTTGGTTTGGTAAGAGCATTGTTGTACGTACGTTTGGGTATGAGTAAAAAAGAGCAAGTGTGGCCGACAGCAGAGTATGACTTGTGGTCCTGTTTTCAGGATGGAAATTCAAGTTCCCATGGTTGAGTAGTCCCTTTTATAGCAATGTGAAGAGGTCAGGTGGTGGTTAGTTTGGACGGCCTGTCTGGGAGACGGATCCAATCTAACTTTCCAGGTTCAGGGCTTTTCGGAGAAGTAGGTATTTGAGACTGCATGAGAAGGAGTAGGTATCTCTTCGAGAGGGAGTTCCAGTGGGGCTAGCCTCCCTTGGTGGTCGTCACGCTTTACGGGCGTGAGTGTGCTTTTCAGGATTTTGGATATTAAGAGTTGGCAATTGGCGATTTTGAGGGCGAAATCATATTTAAGTGGGGGAGAATTATAACCCCCCGTTCTAAGAGTAATTATCTATGAATCCCCAAGATCAGGAGTAAGGGCGTTTCGGTCTTTTATGGGTAATGGGTTTTATTCGAGAAGGTTTTAGGTCAGGGTGTGTTGCTACAAGCGTGGGGCTTCTCGCCACCTTTTCATGGATATAAAGTCCGTCGGAAACGGACTTAGAGTAAAGGAGTTATGACACTTTGAAGATATTGCCACTTATGGCACTTAATGGAAAAAGTTGTCAAGGAAAGGCCATGCATGCGTTTAGGACACGCGTGGGTACACCCAGCGTAGGCTGGGTTACGCCTAGTGTAATGGAGTAAATGAAACGCGGGGTCCCTCGACGTACACCCAGCGCACTTGAATTATGCCCAGCGTACGTCTATCATCCAGAAACCCTAATATTTTGGGTGTGGAGGCTATTTAAACAACTTTAAGAGCTCATAACCCTCCCAAACCCTAGCCTCCACTGTTTAGAGCCGTTTTCCCCAAACCCTAGCCAACTTCTTGAGTGTGTGAGCTTTTGAAGAGAATTTGGAGTGTTTTGAGAAGAAGGTGTTGCATCTAGTAAGTAGAGGAAGAAGGCCAGCGTGTAGATCTGAAGTTTTCTGGTGGTTCAAGAGCTCCTAAAGGTATAAAGCTTCTTGCTTGACATCTATTTTGTGTAGATCTAAGTATGGTGAAGTTTTGACACCATTCTTATCCCAAAAACCCCCATTATGATGCATGATGTGTTTTGGTTAAGATGAGCTGTCCTTTCAGACCATTAGAGAGGTCTCGAGTAAGAAAAATGAGGTCGCAATGGCTTTGGTTGTCCCATGTAAGAAGTAGGAAGGTCTTAATGGGTTAAGACCTTGAGTTAAGAGCTTTATGGACGTCCAAAAGGATAAAGATTGAGACTTTATGAGTCCTAGGCCCTTTTTGTCACTAGATCTAGCATATGGGCTTAAGTGCTTAAGCCATTAAGCACTTGGAAGGATTTTTGGTACAGACGAGCGTACGCCCCACATACCAAAGGAGTACACCCAGCGTACGTCCTCTGTTGGGTTTTTAATTTTGGGCCTTGAGTAATTGGGCTGTTTATAGACTAGCTGGGCTTGGGTCGTGACTGAACAGTATGGATGGAGTAAATTGGACCCAATAATTATTATGGACCTTGGATCTAGGCCCGTTTGGAAAGGTGGGCCCAATTTAGTAAATTGGGCCAATATTGGGCTTTGCATAAGGATTTGGTTTTGGGTCTTGGCCCAATAAGAGGGTAATGGACTTAATGAGTGTTGTGGGCCCTTGGCCTAGAAAGTCATGATGGATTCTAATGCGATGATTTGCATGTGATAGTTGAGATTTCCGGTGAGTCAGCAATTATAGATTTGCAGGATTTCGGCAGTTGCAAGGTGAGTTATCCTCACTGTACTCAAGGGTCTAAGGCACCAAGGCCGGCCCTTTGAACTGTTGATTAGAGCTTATTATGTTGTGTGATGATATGCTTGCTAGTATCCTAGTATATAGGATAATGACATCAGGATATGCCTTGTTAGCTTAGTATCCTAGAGAAATGGATAGTTGTATGATGGCTAGTTCAGTTGGATCAGCGTCCTGGTAGTTGGATAGTGGTTATTTATAGACCGGTAGTTGGTCTTGCCTTATGTATGCTGGTAGGAGGTTACCTGCGGGTTATGTATGTTGAGCAGTAGCAGAGGGTATTCCATCCCGGTAGGATGGTAGGACCCTAGTATGTTGGTTCTGTAGAGTATTATGTGGTTGCATGTTATGTGTGCATGTTTGCTAGTATAGATTGGCATTCCAACTAGGTGGTTGTGGGCCAGGAGTATTCCATCCAGATAGGATGATTGGAATCATAGCATGTCCGCATTCCAACCCGATGGTTGAGGGGCCCAGGGTATTCCATCCCGAGGGATGATTGGACCCATAGTAGTAGTAGTTACCGTATGTATAGGAGGTGGGGCATTCCAACCCGATGGTTGTGGGCCAGGAGTATTCAATCCCGGTAGGATGATTGGACTCATAGTATGTTGACATTCCAACCCGATGGTTGAGGGGCCTGGGGTATTCCATCCTGCGGGATGATTGGACCCATGGTAGTTATTGTTGTACGTATAGGTGTAGGGGCATACCAACCCGATGGTTGTGGGCCGAGAGTATCCCATCCCGGTAGGATAATTGGACTCGTAATGTGTAGGCATTCCAACCCGATGGTTGAGGGCCAGGGGTATTCCAACCGGAAGGTTGATTGGATCCGTAGTATGTTGTTCATTTCTATATGCGTATTTTTATGTGTGTATGGTTACTTTGGGGGAACTCACTAAGCTTTCAGGCTTACAGTTGTGGTTTATTGTTTTAGGTGCTTCAGGAGATCGTGGCAAGGCGAATGCGTGATCATACCGCTCCTCATGTTTTATGATTTATGTGATATGGTTCTGGGGGATACTCTGATGTTTAAACTATTTTGAAAACAAGATGTATGAACGCAACGGTTTTTGAATGAAATAAAATGTTTTAAATTGGTTGAAATTTTTGGTCGTTACATTTCGGTTCGAAAGGGAAGGGTCCGACTTGATCGTAGCGCATACACCCATGTTTTCCGCAACTTGTGATTTTGGGACTGTATTCTGATAACTGTTTTATATTGAAATACTTATAAATGTTTAAATAAAGGATAAACGGGGGGTTTTGATTCTATTAAAAATGAAAAATTTACCTTGTGGTTTTGGGGACGTTACAAGTTGGTGTCAGGGCCTTGGTTTGAGGGATTCGGGCATACTCTCGGGTGTGTATGAACTCAAGTTAGAGGGTTTGGTAAAATTTTCATAAAAATAAATGTTTTATTAAAAAGGGTTTCTAACAAAAGAAAGGGGTGTGATGCGTGTAATCGGCCGAGCTCAAGTAAGTGATTCCCAGAATACCCATTCATGTTTATTATGTTATATGTTATGAGAATTGCATGCTAGATTAGGGCTGATGATCTGCTCAGGATTTCATGTTAGGAGAGATGCCTTTATATGCCTGATTGTGAGCTTTTAGAATTGCATGCTATTATTGTTTTCAAATAATTGAATAGAATAGCCTGATTAGTAATGCGTTGATTATATTTTTCCGTTGCTCGAATGTTGCTTACTTTGTGCTTTATGGCACTCTTAGTGACGTGGATCATCTACTAAGTGAATATGCTAAGTCACATGTTGCACATGTTAAATAATCTCAGAGTGATGGATTTAGCTCTATTGCGCAGCTCTCGTTTGAGTCCAACCGTTTTAGGGTTGAGTCTTTTACTCGAAGGCTTATCTGATCTCTATTGCATGTGGCAATGACATGACATCTTTAATCTACTCACACACATGTGGCAATGGCATGACATCTTTAATCTACTTGGCAAAGACGTGGCATAAACAAAGATCCTAGTAGGATGGTTATCACCAGTTGAACCTTTCAAATGTTAAAATGTGACCTTTTAAACCATAAAATTACAAGTACAAGCCATTTAAATGCAAAAAATAGTCACGGTGGACCATTTAAAATAATATACGAAAGATAGTTGGGCTACAGTAACAATTTTCCTAAAAAATAAAATAATTGTTTTGACCTTTTAAATTTTTCTATGAAAAGTTTTATATATTTTTAGTCATATTTTATAACGGTGACAGATTTGTATAAAAACAAAACTATTTTAGCCAAATATTACCGATTCAAGAGACAACATATTTTGTTGAATAACTTATTATATTTTCTTTCTTAAATCAATTATTTTAGAATTTAAAATGTTTTGGAAAAAAAATTATGAACCAAAAGGCAGACATTAAATTGTTATTTTTGTTTTACTATTATATCTTATGAAATATTGTGTTATTATTAGTCTTTTGGGTTAGTATCTTAAAAAGTGGTAATAAAAGGAATCGAACTTTATGTTTGTCTAGATGAAAAAAAAACGCCTTTACCAAGTGGGAGTTTGGGAGTGCCTTTTAAAATGAATTATTAGTTTATTGGGTTTTCAAAAAGCCAATAAGTTAAAAAATTGCTTTGTAAAAACACTAACTTTATAGGAAAAAAAGGGTTTCTCCAAAAAACCATGAATTCCTAACTTTTCAAAAAGCCAATAAATACTTTGAGAATCAATCCCAAACATGCTAACCAGACGACACCTTAATAAATACTTTAAAATGAAGAAGTAATTTTGGTCCCCAATTGCCGTGAGGGCCTATTGGGATGGGCCTATCCAAATACCCATTTCGGTAGAGGTGCACAAAATTAGGGTAGATGTGCATAAAAAACCGGTTCATGATCCGAAACCCGTTTGGATGAAATCGGTTCGGTTTGAAACAGACCTACTGTCGGTTTGGAACTGTTTAAAGTTCTATCCATTAAAATAGGTTTGGGACCGGTTTGACAGAAACATGCTTTGATGCATAAATATTTAGCATGGAGGTTAATATAATAAGCAACATGCATGGAGGTTAATATACTTTCTAGTTTCTATTGTAAGCAAACTTCAAGCAGAGGCACCAAAATATCAGGACACCAGAAACTCCAAGTGAGGGTAAAATGGTCAATATAAGGAAAACACTCCCCACAGCAATCTTGGCAACAAACAGCAAATTCAGAAAATCCAAGTGAGGGTAGTTTTTTTCCCAGGTAACTTTTTTGTCCCCTGTGTGTTTTTAACTTAGCTATTTTCAGCTTTATGTGTCTTTTTAAACTTTGTGTTTTGTGTATTGTTTATATTCAAGTAGCTGCAGAAAGCACATTAGAGTGGGATTTCTTCTTCTTTATGTCCCCTGTAACGAGAATCAAGACACAAACAGTGGCGGATTTAGTGCATCACAAGTGGGGTTTTGATCCGGTTTGTATACAGTTTCAATCTGATCAGGTTTCAGCTTAAACCGGTTTTGAGTTTGTTGACTTAAACCCAACTGGTATTAAAACCGATCCAATTTCCAAAAAGAACCTGTTTGTGTACCTCTACATTTAGGTGTTAAACAAAATTGGCAAATTCGTTTCCATTTATTAATTTCTTATTAAACCTATAAAAAACAGATTTCTCAATCTCTGAACATATAATCTCGTGTCTGAGTGCATACCTTTTTTACTTGTACAATATTTCGGTCAACGTCGTGAAGTGTTTCATTCATATCACCCCAATTAAAAATAGCCATTGAAATTAAGATGACTAATAACACTACTGGTAAAATGCTAGGTTTATATCCTTATATAGGTTTGAATACCCAAGCATAAAGCGTGTATGAGCACTAGTATCAAATTTATTGGTGCTATCGCTATAATAGCAATGCATTAAAAAGGCTTGTGTTGCAATTTTCACAATCAGATCAAGGCATCTTCTTCCACAAGAGCTCGTGTATTAAACCACAATTTTCTTGCAACTTTTAACGTGACGTGGGGGATGGAAAGATTGATGGGCAATCGCTAGCCAATGTTGCCTATTGGACAATATATAACAGGGGGAAATAAAGGAATCCTCTTTTCAAATTTCAACCCATAGATATATAGCAATGTAATCTAGCTAGCTAGAGATTAATATACTTTTGCCAAGATGCCTGGTAACTACAAAGCCCAAAAGTCAAAACTTCTAGTTGTTTACGATGACAACACACAGTAATTAAGTCATCTTCTTTCAACAAATTCTGCTATATCATGTGTGAGTTCAATGAAGGTCTCTTCTTTGCATGGGAGCGTTAGACCTCCCATAGGATGATCATATCCAAACTCTTCTTCCGATAGCTTCAGCAAGGTCTGAAACGAAGGATGTTCTAGGTATGTTATGGGAATTATAAATCTCTTGTTTGTGCCTTCACCAACATATACTGTGATACAGCCTTTTGGTACATCATTAATGGTTGCTGAGGCTGAATGATATCTTGGCATTATTCCCAGCTTGCCACGCAAGATTTTTGGAAATCTGTGTATGCCCATGATCACAATGAAAATCTAACTTCGAAATTAATTAAAACTATTTGATGGCAGAGAACACGAGTATCGAAGAAAATTTGGGGAGAAGCTCAATAAGTTGAGTTTCCATACAAAACGAATATGGGTATATATAGGCATCTAGTTGCTACAAAGTCCAGAATGCGAAACTATCAACAGAATCACTTTTCGTAAATTTCTATCAATTTAATTTGGATACTCCGCATCTTATACCTTTTGGTGCATCCAAAGATAAATTCCCTTTGGTATCACAGTTATGTTTGCATACAGAAAGTACCATGAATATGAATATTTGAGATAATCTTACTGTGGTCATTTTGGATTATACCAATTGTACTATACCATACTAGTACGTACTCCATATTATTTAATAATTTTCCAAACCATTTTAACAAAATGCTCCCATGTCACTACAAGAAAGTTGGTTTTTAGCAAACATAAAATTTATGATAGATAATCTTAGTGTGGTGATCATATGGGATTAAAACAATTGGACAATGCTTCACTTACATTTATCAAACAGGAAATTTTTGATTGTAATCGTCTTTTACTTTTTGGATGTAACATGTTATCATTAATTAACATAGTTGCCTATAATCAGGTTATTAATTCTATTAGATAACAACCAAATTATATGCCATTCTCTATTTTAGGGAACATGTAGGTCATTGGAGTTTGACCCCGTTTCATCTCTTCAACGAGAAGCTCAAGAACTTGAGGCTTCATTCAAAACAACATCTGCTGTAAATAGGCCTCTAGATAAGTAGAAAATGAAGATGATGAAATTGTTAAAGGGAATTTAAGTACATCAAAATCAACAGAGCATATCTACAACCAGATGATACAAGAGATCAAGAATCTAACATTTACGGTTTATTCAATGATAAAATCTCCTTGATATTGTAGCTGTGTTGCTAAACAAAATTTACCATTAATGTGAATATTTGTGTTATGTTAAATTCTGTTTCAGGGGATCCTTCGTAGGCTTGGCCTATAGAAAAGTTAGTTGGACACCACTAATATATATATATATATATATATATATATATATATATATATATATATATATATATATATATATATATATATATATATATATATATATATATATATATATATGAACTCAAATTTGTTGGTGTTAATCAAAACTAGGTCAAAGCCACATGTTTTATTTCTGGGGCATTTTAGTCTTATTTGTTTAGTGTATTTGATTTGGTATTGCATAGTTTTAGGAGTCAAATAAATAATAGTTTGTTACTGAATAGGTGGTAGTAATGGTCCTAGTTTCTAGGTATCTTTTTAGTACTTAAACTCTCACTACAAGAAATGAGGGTATTAGCGGCCACACCTTTAGCGGCGACGCCTAGCATTAGCGGCGACATGTAATTGACGCGTTACATGTCGCCGCTAAAGGTGTCACCGCTAATGCCCCCATTTAGCGATCTGCGTGAAACGAGCCCCATCCGTTCGATTTGGTTTCAATCGTAGGGTTTAAACGGAGCAAGAAAAGGTGCTGACTTTTCCCTCCAGGTGGTCGCCGCTAATGCCTCCTCGTCGCCGCTAACTCCTCAGCGTCGCCGCTAAAGCCCTTTACAGATAACCCCCTTCCAGCTTCCTTTTCATTCCTTTCTGTGTATCGTGTCTGTGAAACCCAGCCGACTCAATTTCATTCGACGATCAATCGCGGCAGCCATCATTCTTGCCACAAGACCGCCAACACCGCCGACCCAGCCTCCATTCCGTCAATTTCGTCGAAGACTCGTATCACCGGCGACGACGAATCATTATACCGGCGACGAGGAAGTAAATCCGGCGACCGCAGATGGTTTTTGCCTCCTTCTCCATCGTTTTTTTTTGTTTTAATTTTCTTCTCCTACTGATTTAAGAGTGGTATTGTTGCAGCCTTTGTAGATTTTTTCAATCTCTAGCGGGTTTTTTTTCGTTTTCTGCCGGAATTTTGCCGGAAAAAACTTGATTGTCGGAAATTTGTGTCAATACGTCATCACCACCCTTCTCCACTAGATTACACAACCAGGTTCCTTTATAACTTATGTATTTTTGTATTTATATTATGTGTATGTACATATGTATTTGTATGTGTTTTTGTAAGTATGTATAATGTATGTATATTTGTAATGTATGTATAAATGCATGTATATATGGTGAAAACAGAAAAAATTATATATGTTTATGTACGTGTGTTCATTTGCCATATGTGTATATGAATTTGTATGTATAAGTCAATATGTTTATATATGTATATTTGTTTACCATTTATGATTGAAATGTATCTATAAGTGTATTTTAATATGTTAATTTTTACCATTTGTGATTGAAATGTATGTATAAGTGTTTTTAATATGTTAATTTTTACCATTTGTGATTGAAATGTATGGGTAAGTGTATTTTATTATGTTAATTTTTACCATTTGTAATTGAAATGTATGTATAAGTTTTTTTTTAATATGTTAATTTTTTACAATTTGTATGTATATGTAATATGTGTATGTATTGTATGCAATTTGGAAACTAGAATGCTATAATGAAAAAAATGAAGAAAAAAAAACAAAAAAACAAAGTAGGATGCGATAATGGAAAGTATTATTATTTATATGTGTATTTGTATGTATAGAAAATTACATATATAGTTTGTGTATTTGTATGTCATTTGGAAACTATAATGTTGTAACTTTTATTCATATTGTGATTTTGAGTGTCGACCAAGCCTCTTGTTTGGCTGTAAATTGATGATTTTTGAGTGATTATGTATGTTTTATCATATTTTATGGAAAAAAAGTAAGATGTTATATTGTGTATGTATTTGTATGCAATTTGGAAACTACAATGTTATAATAGAAACTGTATTATTTTTGTATGTGTAAATTGTATTCATATTGTAATTTTGCAGGCTATATATGCGGTTTAGTTGGGCGATACTCTTCTACGTGATGGTGGATGTTATAGGCTTAGGACATGGAGGTGATGGAGCCGGGGATCCACCACCTCCCGTAGGCTTTGGTCGTGGTCAACACGAACAGGACGATAAGTCTTATTATGATATATTTGTTAGATATTTTTATCCATTTATTATAATCTATCGTGACTAAAATTTTTAATTATATTTTTCAGCTGAGCTCCCTAAGAAAGAAGAGGCCTAGCAAAAAACATTCAACTGTCAAAGATAATACGGGCAAACAAGGGAAAGCCTGTAGATTTGGATTTCGATAGGGAGCTGATATATTCCTCTGTCGGGAACCATGGTAATTGGTTTACCTGTGAGATTGGGAAGTATATATGGATGAACATCCCTTTGAACGTATCTGGTTGGGATAATGTTTCCCCCGCTTTAAGGAATGCCACAGTGGTTCATTTAAAGGTAACTTGGACAATATTTTAAGTTTAGTTCTAATAGGTATTTAACTAACTAACTTTTTTGTATTTGTAGAATAAGTTTGATTTAGATAAGGTTAACTTGAATCCCGAGCATGCTCAGTTGTTGCAGAGCATTGATGCGACCTTGCAAAGAATTTATAGAGACCGAAAAAATAAAGCGCATACTTATTTTTAGAATGTCGGGGGGCTTACAGATATCCCAAGGGCATTAGCCAACCTCCTCGATGGTATGTCACGTGAAAATTGGGCGCAAGCAGTCGAGCATTTTCAAACTCCTGAATTTCTAAAGCGTTCGGTGTCAAACAAAGGAGTCCGTGCACAACAACAAGTTGTAAACAGAGGGGGATCGTGCTCGTATAACAATGCATGTTTCAAAGAAGTAAGCTATGATATATTTAACTGTTTATTTAAATTATAATTAATCTAATTTTAATGTTAAATAGGACATCGCTCGAATCGAAGCATTTCGTAAGGCCAATACTGATCGCCAAGGGGTGTTTAGTAGTCCTGCAGTCGAGCAACAATACGTAAGTGGTTAATTTGTATTTTCATATAAGTGCTTATATCGTCAAAAGGGTAGTTAGTAATCTAATTTTTATTATATTTATTTCTTTTTTGAAAATACAGAATGCTTTACTCTTTGAGATCAGTCAACAAACTGAAGCTTCTTCTGAAGCCAGCGGTCCAACACCAAAGGATACACAAAATTGTTTTGAAAAAATATTGGGTGTTCGACGTGGCCATATCAGAGGCATCGGACGTAAACCTTCTACGATTGTGTCGATGTACGATCAGGAACAACCAATGACACAGCCACCACCACAATCACATGTGACAAGATTATTTATTTTTGGTAATTGTTTAAAATGTTGGTAATTGTTGGTTTAGTAATAGTTTCAAAATTTGGTAATTGTTAGTTATAGTACAATGTTATAATGTTTTATACGCAATATGTGGACTGTATATTTTGTATATAGAATGTTATAATGCTAGTTTAACTTATAAGACTACGTTGCTTTATTTGTAGTTGAAAATGCTTCAAACAATGTTAAAAGATCTGGCATGTAGTGCTGCATTTGAAGATTGGTTTCGTTCGTTGCCACAACAAAATGAAACCAGAGGAAACGGGGAGAGCGATGATGACGAGTAGATAGTTGTAGGATTTTTTTATGTTTTATTTGTGCAAGTATTTTAGACTAGTATTTTCGATATTTTGTTATATGTTAAATCAGACGAGTATGTTAAATCAGACGAGTATTTTAAACGGATATTGTATTAATATTTTGGAATGGAATGATGTAGGATTAGATTAATTAATATCATACCAGTTTTTTTAAATTTTAATGTGAAATATAGTATTAATATTTTGGAATGGAATGATGTAGGATTAGATTAATTAATATTTTGTTATATGTTAAATCAGACGAGTATGTTAAATCAGACGAGTATTTTAAACGAATATTGTATTAATATTTTGGAGTGGAATGATGTAGGATTAGATTAATTAATATCATACCAGTTTTTTTAAATTTTAATGTGAAATATATATATATATATATATATATATATATATATATATATATATATATATATATATATATATATATATATATATATATATATATATATAAGAAAAACACCAATATCGGCGACGCCTTTAGTGGCGACAATAGGTTATTACCGGCGACCCGTCTTTAGCGGCGACGTGAGCTTATTAGCGGCGACAAGTCTTTAGCGACGACAGACACGCATTAGCGGCAACAATTTGATTAATAGCGACAAAACATCAGCGTCGACGTTTTAGCGGCGACAAGCCCCACTTTTAGCGATGACGCCTGTCGCCGGTAATACTCTACTTTCTTGTAGTGTCTTGTAATCGTTGGTAGTGTGCAATGGAAAAACACATAAAGTTAGTCCCAAACACCTCTGTTTTGTTTATCGTCTTTTGACAGCAATTGTGTGTTGTGTTTTGGCACCCATCTGTGCAGGTTTAGTTTTAACAAAATTAACTAGAATTGTTTAAATGTTATTGGTTCTATTCTTATTATTGGCTTATTGTTGCAATTAATTTAACTGCATGTGACTAATATCTGCAGCATTAGTGACATGTTACCGATGGGTCTCACACAAAAACTAATAATTGATTTCTAAAGCCAACCTAACCGATTAGCTAAGGATATAAGTCCATGGTTAATCCATCAAAAAAGATTTAAAAATTACGCAGATTAGCATAAGAATTATATAGTATCTAATCGACCAAATTAAATTTAGTGGCTATAGGCTAGCAACGACATTACACTCAAGGCAAAAGACTATAGAGACATGCTACAATACAACCAAACTAATAAACACCTATGGAAATAGTTTTGTTTTGTTTTTTTTTTGTTTTTTTTAATCACCCTCAAATAGTCATTTTTCATAAGGAACATTTTCCTGACTTTTTTTAAAACAGCTTATGATTTATAAAGAGACAAAATTGCAAAAATGGTCCCTGTGTTTGGCAAAATTATGCGACTTTGGTCCAAAACGATACTTTGATGCACCACTGGTCCAAAATTGGATTTTTTCATTGTTTTTGGTCCCTCCCACTAACTTCCGTCCATATACTCCGTTACATGCAACAAAGACGGGGGTATTTTCGTCTTTCCACTTACAGGGACTTTTTTTGCAACCTTATTCAAAATAAAAGCAGAGCTACATCACTCTTCCATCTTCAACTTCACGAGCTTCATAGTCTTCCTACTCTGTGTTCACAATTTCTTAGAGATCAAAAATTAAAATGGTGATGTGTTTCTGTGGTAGGGAAGCGGTCGTTCGCACCTCCTGGACATCAGCAAACCCTGGTCGGAGGTTTCTTTCCTGCCCTCAAAAGGTAAGTGTTCGATTTTGCTATTTTACCCTCATTTTGGAAAATCACCCTCATGTTTAGGGTTTATTTTTTTACGTGAAGGGTTCCAGATGCCGATTCTTAGGATGGATTGATCCTCCCATGTGTGCAAGATCTATGTTGATAATACCCGGATTATTGAGGAATATCAACAATGTAAACTATCAAGTGGCAAGATTGAAGATGTGTTTGTTTGCAAGTTGGTTACTATTTGTGGTGGTTTGGGTGCTTTTCATTTAGTAATAAGCAATTAGGGACCCCTGTAGTTGCATGTAATTTTGGGTGTTTTTTGTCTTATGAAATTGTAACAAGGGAATGTGGTAGTTTTTGGTATTTGATAATGTAATATCAGTTTAGGGTTATTTTGGACAACTTCAGAATTTTATACCCTTTTCAAGGATATAATGACAATGTATTGCAGTTATCACCTAATGTTAATGTTTATTTGTTGTTTCAGAAAAAAGTTGTAATAACCATAAATGTGTTCCATAAACATGACAACCAACAGTTGGTATAAACCATAAACATCATTCTTCAACAATGACAAAAGGTTGACATTAGTTTCATGACCAAAAGGGCTAAAAGATCAAAATAAAACCATTACAACAAACTAGTTTTAAACCATTACATCCAAATGCACAAAAGTTGTGCTAAACCAAAAGATAAGTTTTTAAAGAAAATACACTAATTCCTGCATTGACTGCTACCTCCATTCCCTCCTTGACTGCATCATGTATTCCCTCCTTGAATACTTCCTGCATTCCCTCCTTCATTGCTTCCTGCATTCCCACCTTGGCCCTTGCACGTCCTTGAGTTATGACCCCTATTGTTGCATTTCCCACACCTGACACTAACAAACTTTCTGGTAAGTTTTTCAGGTTCACCTGCACCATGATTTTGCATCTGTTTATCATATTTTTCATCTGCACTTCTCTTTCTCTTGGTCTTAGGTCTTCCAGGTTGATTGTGATGTGGTGGTGGTGTTAATTGAAATGGACATGTACTTTTTGGCCACATGGCTCTACCCTTTATAGGGTCCACAGTGTAAGAGTAAGCTTCATTCCATGTTTGAAGCCAATACACTTTGTTGACATAAGTGTAAAGCTCCCCAACATTGTCTCCACTATCAGCCATTTCATGTATTGTAGCTATGGCATGCCTGCATGGAATCCCATTCAATTCCCACCTTCTACATGTACATAACATATTTGTCATGTCAACCACATGCTGGTCATGCCAAGGACCATAAACTTCATACTTTGCAGTCCCATTCCATCTAGCTCTATATTGGACTGAAGCTTCCCTATTTCTCTCAAGTAACTTTGATGCTGTTGGAGTGAGTGGACCTGGAGCTTTGGACATCACTTTCTTCACATTGCAGATCCTCTTCATTAGGTACTACCTGATGTACTCAAGACAACTTATGATGGGCTTATTCCTACCATGAATAAGCTTACTGTTGAAAACTTCACATAAATTGTTGAGCAATATATCTGATCCTGCTCTGCCTGTATTAAACAAGAAAATTATATGAAATAATCATATACAAAGAGGAATAGTAAAGCTTCACCTAAGCTAGGGAATATAACCTGAAAAGTGGCTTCTGGCCCAATGGTGAGGGGGGATTTTCTTCAACCACTCAAAAGCATCCTTATCAAACTTGTTAAGTTCATTCATGTAGTGTTCAAATTCTGGTACTGTGGTTGCTATTGCACATTGCCATAAGTGATCTTTATACTCTTTTGTTTTCCATTTTTTCCTCATGTTCTCATAAATATGTCTTAGACAGAATCGATGCTCAGCCTGTGGGTATAGTTGTGCAATAGCAGGTAAGAGTCCCTGTAAAGGATTATTCCACATAATCATTGCAACCATCATATACAAATAAACTATTAGTAATACAAAAAGAAGAAAATAGTACCTTTTGTCTATCACTCATGAAAGTAAAGTTAGAATTTGAGTGCAACTCTAAGTCATCTCCCAAGCATTCTAGAAACCATTTCCAGCTACTCATATTTTCAGTCTCAACAATGGCATATGCAAGTGGGTATATGCCGTTGTTTGAATCCAATCCAACTGCTGTGAGTACTTGGCCTGGAAAGGGTCCTTTCATAAAAGCACCATCTAGTCCCAAAATATCTCTTAAGCCTGCTTTAAACCCTTTCTTTAATGCCCCTAAGCAAATATACACCCTTTTATCAACAACTTCATTTTCAGTCTTAACACCTTTTCCTCTGTCAACATATTCAACATCTAGATCAACATTCATATAGAAATCACTCATGTCCACCTCAATATCACTTACATAGTTTTCTTGATCTTCAAGAAAGTCACTGTCTTCCTCACTCCCTTCACTACCCCCTTCACTACCTCCTTCACCAAGTCCTTCACAAACTCCCTCACTTTCAAATTGAACTTCACCTAATCCTGTGCCAAGTTCTGCACCAACAGTTGCAGTGGGCACATCATCTGCATCAAAGAAAGGATCAAAGTCTTTAAATTGAAATGGTTGGCCATCAAAGGTATCAAACTCTCTTGTATTTACTTATTGGTCACCAAGATTTGCAGCTTGATCATGAACTTCTGTCTCTTGATCACCAACAGGTGCACCTTGATCACTAATATTTGCACCTTCATTACCAATTTCAACATGTGCATCTTGATTACCAACAGTTTCACCTTGCTCACTAATGTCTTGATCACCAACAGTTGCACCTTGCTCACTAATATTTGTACCTTCATTACCAATTTCAACATCTGCATCTTGATCACCAACAGTTGCAGTGTGTTCCAAGTTGAAACACAATTTCTTACTACATGATTGACTCCCATCAACTAACCTCAATCTCTTATTTGAATTGTATTTGGGTGTCTCATATCTTACTAAACACAATTCAAGATTTGGGACATCTTGATCACCAACAGTTGCAGTGGGCACATCATCTGCTATTTCCTCAATTATGACCCTAGGTTTAACTCTTGGAGACATAAAGTACGTAAGTAACTTAGTTTCATTATGTTCAGTGTATACCTTGATGATCTTATGATGTTCAATGTACTGTGCAAGACTAAGTACATCAATATCATTCCCTAGAGCTCTAAGACCAAACTCCAAATCTCCATTTGGCAATTGATAGTGGTAGTAAATGACTGGTGGTACATCATAACCAAGCTTCAGCATCACCTCGTCCAACTCATGCACAGAGAACTCATCCATGTCTACCAAGTCAATGTGGTCTAATTTTCCTTCATTGTAGCTTATCCCTGGAAATTTTGTGAACCTCCCTCCATGATGGAGCTCAATAGTGAACATCGTGGGATGTCCTTCTGTAAAAATCATGAACCAAACCAAAAAAACATTACTTTATATGGATTGTAAAAGATTTTTTTTTTGTTTCAAAGAAATATGTAAGAAACAGAGTACGTTACCGTAAATTCGGATTGCATCAAAACACTGATTTCTTGGCCTGATTTCCCACATTTGGACCATACTCGTGGATTCAAACTTACGATTGCGGTTGATGACCAAATGCAAGATTTCAATGAACGATTAGGGTTTTCGATCAACGAAGTGGGTTTAGTGCGTAGAGTGAAGGGTCATTAACTGTGTATATCATTCAATATCGCGGTAATCGATGATATGGAGGTGGAAAGACGAAAATACCCCCGTCTTTGTTGCATGTAACGGAGTATATGGACGGAAGTTAGTGGGAGGGACCAAAAACAATGGAAAAATCCAATTTTGGACTAGTGGTGCATCAAAGTATCGTTTTGGACCAAAGTCGCATAATTTTGCCAAACACAGGGATTTTACGATTTCACAACCAATCCACTAAGTTGTTGAGATGATGTTCACCGGTGGATATGGATAGATAGTGAAGGGACAAAAAGAAGAGAGAGAAAGATAGAAAATGTGAGGGACTAGATAGCCTAACCAATCAAATGCATCGTCTTTGTACGTCTCCATGACCACTCCACAGCCAACTCATCGGTGCTTGGGGCGGTGTTGATGCGTCTTCAGGGCTGTGCCACATAGGAGCTCATGCGTGGTTTGGAGCACCATATATACCGGATAACCTAATACCTCCATTAAAACGTAACACTTTTAGCTTGTAAGTTAATATTTTTATAGACTTTGATAAGTTTGTTCACACTTGCGTATCGAGCGAGATTACACACATCATTATCATTAGATAATACACGAAGTCCAAAATCTAAGTCTCCATTTGGAAAACAAATGTGGTAGTAGATGACAGGTGGAGCAATGTACGTTAAGTACTTTGTCCCAATAGAGTGTAGTCCATGCAAGAGAATTCATCTATGTCTACCAAGTTAATGTAATATCTCTCAAACCCATCAATATAAATGATACTTAAAAATTTGGTGAACTTCCTACCATGATAAAGCTCAATACGAACATGATAGGATTTCCATCTTCAAACAACAAACAAAGAAAGGTATATTTGGAATGGTTAGAAACTTAGAATTATGCTTTATAGTGAGTTAATCAAAAGCAACATGTTAACCATAAATAAGCCTTCCCTCACTTCTCTCATTTCCATCCCGATCGTCATCCCATAACTTTTGGAAATTCATCACCTTCATCCCTCATAACCCACATAATTTATTTAGTTTTGTTAAAAGAATAAATAAACAATTACTAATTAAAAAAATTAAATAAATAAAACAAATTTAAAAGAATTTCATAAAAAAAGTAAACTACGACAAACGGTAAATAAATTCATAAAACTACAATTACAATTTGAAGACATTAATTATAAAAATATTGAAACAATAATTAAAAGTCGTTTCTTGGCGATCACCGAGTTCAACATCCTGCTACTTAAATGGTCACGAGGCACAAGAAAGAACTACATATTTTTCGTCTCGTACCACTTTGTTAGGCCGTATCTCCTCCTCCAAAAGTGCCATTTTCTTTTGCTTTACATCTTCTACGAGTCACAATTTATTAGGCCGATATCACTTTCTCTCTTCTTACTATTTTTTTGTTTTGATAGAAGATGCCATCAATTGCAATGGTGAGTTCATTAAGTTCAGAGAGTTGTGAGGATGTGGATGTCGATTCCTTCCCTTTTTGCTGCCTACATGGCAATGTGTTAACAAGAATCGCTTCACGCTCGATGTTGAAATCATATTGAAATTATGCATCCAAAAAAGTTATGTACATGTTGGAGTAAGATGTTTTGGTAGTTTTGTATGGAGGAGGTGATTCTCACCGTATTTGTTGACGCGGAACCAATTCTTGTGAAATTTTAAAATACCCCAAACCACATTGTGTGGAAAAGCTTTCATTTTATAGAGTTTTTGATACTAACTTTTTGTCGACTGTAAAATATCAACGCATGCCATTCATCTTTTGGTTGAAGATGCGATTGAAATTGTTACATTTCTTTTGCCTATTATTTCATTTGGAGTTCATTTGATGGTTTGAACGATTCGACCCTTAGTTGCTCTTTAAATTGTTCGAGAATTCGCTCTCCAAAAGCAAATGATATGTTAATTTCAATGTTCGCTATCTTCCGAAATGTCAAGTATAAGCCTTCTTCAACACCACTTCTGTCTTTTCGGCTAATTTTTTTTTTAGATTTTTGACATCTGGTATAATTTAATTCGGTGTCAAGAGTAGGTTAGAATGTTGCTTGTTTCTTTATTATGGGTTTTATGGATGGGAGCGGGTTCGGTGCTTGATTCTTTAGATTTTTTTGAGAATCATAGAATTGCGATGCTTCTGGAGTAGAATATTGGAATTGGTCCTTAATGATTATGAATTTTAGGGGAACAAATTATAAGCAATATTTTCTTCATATACCCAAAACTAGTTATACGCTTGTTGCATCATTAGTGGGTTATATTGGGGTTGATATTATGGGTATAGAGGATAATTTAGGATTAGGGTTTCGTGAATGGAATATGGAAAATCTTGAGAACCACTTCTAGTTTTGTTGCTTGGTTGCGTCTTTGGCTTGAACTCACTTTTTTGGATTTGCTACAAACTATAATCCATTTGAAATGAAATTGGAGAAGGTTGGAATGAATTAGGCTAGAGGGAGTGGTGCCACACTTGCCGTACTAAAAGTGTCGTCACATAGGATTTATGACAATGCATCAAAAGTTTACCAATAAGAGGGCGTGGGTTGCCATTTTTACCATGCTATTGTTATTTTCTAAAATTAATTTACATAAAAAATAATAAGTTTAAACAAATTATTTTTATAAAAACTAAAATTTCATTAAATTTGAAAGGAAATTACAACAAACCTAAAAAACCACAACATATAAATTAAAAATATAAAACATAGAAATTAAAGTTACGAAATCTAGACATTAAAATATGAAATATAGATGAACCTAAAGGACATCTTAATCGGATTTTTGACATTTTGTTGAAGTAGTTCTTCGATGTGCTGGTCAGCGGATTGAATTACATCTATGAATGACTAATTCTAACACCGTATAAAAAACTCGACGAGGAAGATGAATATGATATTTTAGAGAGAACCGATAAATAGATTTTGATGTGGTAAGTAATTGTATGTGAGGTTGTATTTATAGGTATTAAAAAAGTAAAAAAAAAAATAATGAGAGAGATAGAGAGAGAAAAAAACTTTATTTCTTTATTTCTATTATTATTTTTCGCTTTATCTCCTACTCGGAACAATATAGCCGGAGGTATTGCCGATACCGCCTGCCTTCAACATACCCTCGTCTATGTCCACCCATAGGTATGCTAAATCATTAATGCTAATCCGTTCTCCTTAACTGAAATAGCGGTAAACAAATAAAAGAGGGGACTAACATGAGCAGACAAAAATGTTCTACTTAATGCGGCTTAAATGAGAAAAAAAAAATGAAGAAGTTTATATTGAGCGACCATAACCATAATAAATTTCAGCTTTTAAACCAGCAATACACCAATATTATAATACACGTGAAAAGGTTGTGAACCGCTTTCATTTTTTTTTTTTTTCAAAACGTAAGGACCAAAATTGTAGTTTAATCTATTATTTAACAAAATAATTTAAAATAGAGAAAATGACAAATATAGCAAATTACACTAATTACATTACAAATTTAGCAAAAAAAAATCGAATTTGCAAAAATGGCCATGAAAATTGCAGATGGGAATGATCCATTTGCGATTTGCACATTCCATCTGCGAATGTACAAGTGTGCTTTAGCCTCTTGTACATTCGCAGGTGGATTGATTTTTAATTTTTTTTTTTTTGTATATATAGGGCATTTCAGGGTTAAAATCAGTCCATCTGCGATTTTCTCTGTATTCCATCTGCGAATTTGCGTTTTTTTTTTTAATTTTTAATTTTTTTTAATTTGACTATGAAATCAATTGGTTTGACTATGAAATAATGTTACTATATATAAACTTTTGTAGAAAATTATCAGTTTAGTTGTTATTTGTTTAAGAAATTTCTCTAAAATCTCTTTAAAAAATGATTGAATATTTGGTTTGTCTTGTAACCGGTAGGAGATGGCAAGTTATTAAAACAAATCTGGAATACGTATGTCCACAGGGAGGTATTTCTGAATTTGCTTTGATATTTTCTGAGTATATTAGTTATAGTGATTTTGTATCTTTGGTGAGAAGCAAAATTGGTTTGTTAGACAAATATAAAATTAGTCTTCGTTTCCATCATCCTGAATTAAATTATTATATATCTATAGTTGAAGATATGGATGTTAGAATGTTGATAAATGTAATCAAATGTAGTGGAGGAAGGGCTGTGAAAGTGTTTGTGGTGGTTGATGAAGTAGATGAGGTTAATGAGGGTGGTCACAGTGAAAATCATCCGGTTGGTAATTTATGCAGTTATAAAGGTAGCAACGATCTGATAGGTACTTTCAATACTCCTAGTGTACCTCAGTTTCACAGTGTTGCTGAAAATATTAATGTTAGTTATTCACCTATTAACTATGTGGATCCTGAGAATTACAAGTATGTTGGTGATGATGATGTTGGTACATATCTTAATGATGTGGGTGGTCGTTGTGATGATGTTGCCGAACAAGAAGTTAAAGTTATGAATAGGCGTGTGGTAGATAAAAGTAAAAAGAAAAAAAAAATAGAGTCAAAAAAATGAAAAAAACATGTTTACGGGGATTATGTTGATGTTGCTGATGTACATTTAGATATAACCGACCTACAAAACCAATTCAGATAGAAATGACTTGGGTGATGAAGTTAAAGCTAAGTTTCCCGATAACCTTTTTTACGGTATGCCCCCTGTACCAGCATGCCCAGTTGATATTAATGAAGATATCCCAACACAGATGATAGACATGAATCTTCAAAAGATTGAATGTGAGAGTATATTTAAGAACAAAGAACTTTTAAAGCGGTGTATTGGTAAAAAAATATCTTCGAGAAGGTTTTCAGACGAGGACAAGTAGATCCACCAAATCAAGGTATGAAGCTGTGTGTGTTTCAAAAAATTGTTCTTGGTTACTAAGAGCAAAAGCAATTAAAAATTCTGATGGACTTTTCCAAGTGAATAAATTTGTTGATGTACACACATGTTCTTCAACAATTTTGCAACCTAATCATCGACAAGCAAACAAATATGTTTTGGGGTGAATATGTTGCTGATGTTTTGGTTGAAGACTATAGTAGAGTTTATCGGGGAAAAGA
Source organism: Lactuca sativa (assembly GCF_002870075.4). Taxonomy (NCBI): domain Eukaryota; kingdom Viridiplantae; phylum Streptophyta; class Magnoliopsida; order Asterales; family Asteraceae; genus Lactuca; species Lactuca sativa. The sequence continues at coordinate 60,777,711 of NC_056625.2, read as the reverse complement.
TATTGATGAGGAATGATCCACTAGCGTGGCCTAGACTGCTCTAGCGCGCCAGCTTGGCCTGGCGCGCCCCTGCCAGCCCTGCCTGGCGTTCCCTTGCCAGCCCCCGCTGGGGACTCCCTTGCTAGCCCTTGCTGGGGACTCCTTTACCAGCCCTGCTGGGGACTCTCCTGCCGGCTTGGCCAGGCACTCCCCCGCCTGACACTCCCTTGCCATCCTCTCCTGGTGCATGCCCGCCAGCCCCGCCCGGTGCCTCCGGGCGGCCTTGCCCAACTCCTTGCTAGCTGGGCCTGAATTGGGCTGGCCCAAGGCCTGACCTAATTGTCCCCTATATAATGAATAGTACCTCCTCCATGGAGAGAGAAACTTTCCCTGGACTCTCCCCCAAGTGGTGCAGCCATCACTAGACTTCCCCATGGCTCAGCCGCCACTATACTCCGGCCGGGTGGCTCAGCCGCCACCCGCCGCCGTCAGCCACCACCAGCACCAAGATGGTTCCCTCCAGCTAGGAGAACCATCTTAGATCTTCTAGCTAATCTAACTTGACCGTCGGAGCCCGTTCCCGGGGCACAGTCCCTGGGGCGGCTCTAACGCGTCTCTCTGATGGTGACTCGCAGATCTCTGCCGCAACAGAAGACCCGAAGAACAGCCGGAGGTCCATGTTCCATCAGATATTATTAATGATATGATTGCTCAATTTAATATCAATATCTCATACCATCAGGCATGGCGTGCGAAGCAATATGCATTGTTGTTGTTAAGGGGTACGAAAGAGGATTCTTTTACCAAACTTCCGACGTATTGTCACAATTTGGTCAAACATAATCCAGGTACGGTGACACATATTAAAACAGATGGCGATGATTGCTTTGAGTTTGTGTACGTCGCACTCGGTTGCCCGGTTAGTATTATAATATTTTATTAATTTATTAATTTTTATTTTGGTGTATTTGAATAGATATACAATGTATTGTAGGTACGCGCTTTTGTTAAATTTTATAAACCGACCCTAGTAGTAGATGGAGCCCACCTAAAGGGAGAGTTCAAAGGTACCATGTTACTTGTAGTTACTAAGGACGGACACAACCAAATATTACCGGTTGCGTATGGTATATGCAAAAATGAGTGTACCGATTCTCGGACATTGTTTTTTCAAAAACTACGTGATTGCATAGGAAATATGCAGGAGCTTACAATTATATCTTATAGGTCTCCATCTATAGCAACATTCGTTGCCAACATTTTTCCTCACGCTCATCATGGAATATGTGGTGTCCATTTGTATTTCAACATAGTATCTAGATTCGGGAAGAGTAACACAGTTAAAGGAATTTTTTGGGAGGCTTGTAGGGCGTACACAGTTGATGCTTTTGAAGCTGCCATGGATGTTATGAAAAAGACAAAAGAACCAGTATGGGAGTACTTAAAAAGTATAGGGAGTACTTAAAAAGTATAAATCCAGAAAATTGGTTAAGGGCACATTTTAAAGGGAACCGATACAATCTTATGTCGTCCAACAGTGCGGAGTCTATAAATGCATTATCTAGACACGCACGTAAGGTACCAATACTTATGTTGATCGATTTTTTTCGTGCAACAATGCAACAATGGTGGTTTTAAAGACGTAACTTTGCAGGTATTAAGTAAATTTTTAATATTAATGTTTTATTAATTTTGATGTTATTGATCTTAACTTCTTCATTTTGCCTGTTTTTTTAGCGGAAGCAACAACAATACTTACCCCTTGGGCAGATGAAATTGTAAAAGAAAACAAAAAAACTTTTACTAAGTGGGATGTTCGCATGATCTCAAATACGAAACGCGAGGTCAAAAAGGGGGCACAAAATGTGATTGTTGATTTCCAACATATGACATGTACATGTAGGCATTGGCAACTTGATGGGATACCTTGTGGTCATGTCATAAGATGTTTAACAGTCAACAATTACCAAGACTGCTCTATGTATGCATTAAATGCTTACTTTACCGAAACACTGAGTAAAACATATGAGGAATCAATAAACCCTTTGCCAAAGCCATCCGAATGGGAGATCCCCAATGATTTGATGATTGTTAAGCCACCTATAATGGATAAACGTCAGCCAGGCATGCCAAGAAACACAGACCGCATTTCATCCCAAGGCGAGGGTCCAATTAGAAAAGAGTGCTCTACATGTGGTCAACTAGGACACACGAGAAACAATTGTACTGGAAGGGCGTCTGGTAGTCGAGCATGTCACACAATTTCTACTGCAGAAATGACATTTAATATTGGTGGTTCAGTGAGTTGCTCACAAACCTATGACACTGATTTTGATATAAAACAACCTTGAAATGAAGAGTTGTTAACTTATTATGTATTGTAATTTTTTTTATTAAATCTTACAAGACATTGCGATGCTTTCATATTTTAGTTTAGTTTGTAGATTATAACAATTAATGAAGTTTTTATATTATAAAATTTAGTTTGCATATTTTAACAATTACAACATGCTATTTAAAAAAAACAACAAACGATTCTTTTGCAACCTAATCTGTATCATGATAATATTACAACAATTTTGTAACTAATTTTTAAACTCAGAGAACTGCAATGGGTACTTCTCTTTCTCCATTGTTATATATTCATCCCTAATTCTCATTTTGTCTTCCAAACGATCCTTTTGCACCATAATGTGTATCAAATGCTCGTCCTTCTCAGCAAGCCATTTTTCAATCGTTTTGATTGCCTTCTTACTCTTTTTATCCAATCTTCATGCTCTTTGATTTTGTTTTTATTGAGGTCTATCCATTGTTGAGTTTGTTTGCATTCCGATGCAATATCATTACCACGTTGAGTGAGAAGTCAGGATGACTCTTTGTCCTCTTCTTGTTGTTCTTCAGCCTTCTTCAATTCTTCAAAAGTTTCATTTGACATATATGGCCCGGCTGAAGAGGGTGTAAAAAAAGGGTCGACTGAATCACAGTATTAACAATCTACTTCGTTGCATGAGCAAACTTTGAATTTGTGTGAGGAACTCATCTTAAAGTCGACATTATAATAAACTGGTACTATAAGTGGTATTTATACATACTAGACAATAATGATAAGTCCAACTTTGAAATGACTAGACAGTAATGACAAGTCATTGCAGTAACCTGCAAATCGTAGTGAAACTCTTAAGTGACAAGACATAAATGACTTTTTGACATGATAAGTCACTGCAGAAAGCTGAAAATCGTAGTCCAAATGCAACCATTTCGTAGTCAAAGTTGTAATTCATAGTCCTGTATTTATTTATATAAATAGATGTTTAAGATCTAAAAACCAAACACCGAAATCACCTAAACGAAACGAACTCCCATTAGAAATGTCGTCGAATACAGCAAGTTCTTCGAATGAAGTACCTGGTTCCAATTCTAAAAGGCCATGGACGAAAAACGAGGTGTTGGTTCTTACACGATGTTGGCTAAGTGTTAAGGATGGTGTATCGTTACTTGCTCCCCCGCATTGCCTAGTAGGTGATGAATTGAGTCGCATAACAGCTTTGTTCAACCATGAGATGGGAGAAGGACAACAACGAGAAAAATCAGATGTTGTTACTAAATGGATGGATGTAAAGGAAGAAGTGACATGGTTCAATCGAGCGTGTAATTATGCGAAAAGTACCAAACTTCGTTGTAGGGACGAAGAAGAGTTCTTGGAAGTTGTTACAGATTTTTACATCTGTGAGCGTGATAGCAGAGACTTTGAATATGAGGAAGTTTGGAAGGTTGTAAAAAATAATCAGTATTTCATGTAGACCGCTCTAATTTCCGTTAATAATAACCCATGGACTTGTGTTTTATTTTAATGCTTTGTTTGTAGTATGTCCTTGTTTTTCATGTAATTGTTGCAATGTTTGTAATGGTTCATGGAATTCTTGTTAGTAATGTATTCTAATGTATTGTGAAAACTAATGCAATGGGCATTTATTAATTGAAATTAAACATAGGAGATGCATCCAATACATACGAAATACATGAAAATAAAGGTGAACTCACATAATAAACTGAAATAGATTTTAAACAAATAGGATACATTTAAAAATATTCCAAGGGGCTTCAAACTGAAATTCCAACCCGTTACTTAATGACTTGTATTCCTCCTTAGCAGCTTCCAAGATGACTTCCTCAGTAGCATTTAAACGAGTGTCGTCAATTTTGGTATAAAGATCGTTGAATAATAGAACTTCGATTTTCATTCCATACCATCTTGCTAAGATGTCTAGTTCGTCACGATCGTTTCTTGTAGTCATTCGGTTTTCAGCGTTGAAAACATTGGTTAAACGGCTCCAAAACATTGGATCGTTCAACTTGCTTGTCTCATACACATGAATATAAGCACGTGTAAGAACCAAGAACTCTTCATTGCTTCATGATATAGAACTCATTTTGATTGAAACAAAGAGAGTAAAATCTCAAAAACAATACTTGAACAACTGTATTGGTTGTTTAGTAAACTATTTATTTAACTTAATGTCAATTTATAGTAGTTTATACACAAAATCGCAGTCCAATCTTCTAATATGTCTGCAATTCATAGTCAAAATTAACTGACGAACGCAATGTACTATACTTATAACACAACAGATCATTGTCCGAGTTGATAAGTCATCCTTGTGAAATGACAACACAATACACTGCTACTTGAGTTGATAAGCCATTGCACTGGGAAAATAAGGAGTCGCTATAAATAGTTGTTAATATCCATTTTAATTATATCGTATTACTTCCCCCCTTGCAATTATGGACTCACCTGTACCACATATATGGAGGAACGAAGAGGAGGTCGCTTTGGTTCAAGCTTGGATTATAACTATAGAGGAGGATTTTCCACTGGGTCCCCCACAAGTTCGTGCTGGATCATTTTGGTCTCGTGTTTGTCATTTGTTTCACCATTTAATCTGGCGTACTCAATATCAAAGAAGAAGAGATGTCAAAGCGAAGTTTCTAGATTTGAAAATAAAGGTGAAACAATTTCAATGTATTTATAACGAGTTGGATAATGAACCTGCAAATACAGATGAAGACATTCTGCGACAGGTGGCTTTGGAACTATACCGTTTTGAATATGATGGTAGCAAGTTTACCCACTTAGATGCATGGAATCTTTTAAAGAATGTCCCTCATTTTTAATATGCATGTTGGTTAAGTTAACTGTTTTTCGTTAGTTAAGTTGCTTGTTGTTGTATGTGTGTTTTGTTACTATTTAATAAACGTCCCTTACTTTTAATGTATGTTGTTTCCTCAATCGCTAATACATAATACGACATAAAATAAATTACTAATACATAATACGACATAAGATATAAATGGGGTACATGAATAACTAATACATGACATGACATAAAATAAAAATGGGGTACATAAATAACTAATACATAATACGACATAAAATATAAAAGGGCTACATGAATAACTACTGCATCGAGGGAGGTAACAGGACCATCCTTTCATTTGGTATTTCCCAAAGAACATGTGATGGTATAGTATTCACCAACTCATATCCATATGCAAGTCGATACACGAAATTAGTGAACTTATAATCAACCATTTTATGAATGGCTTCAGACGTACGGGTTCTTAGACATGCTATAGTGTGGCCACATGATATACCGCTTTCTTGCCATTTCCCACAACTACATACCCTTCGTTCAAGTTGTACGTTGGTGGCGGCAAAATTGTCACCGACTTCAAATGTATCCCGATACAAACGTCTTGCCATCTAATTATAAGACTTGTTGACACGTTTTTGAACCTTACTCTCAACATAAGGGGTCAACCCACCAGACAACCTCCTTGGAAAATTTGATAATTTTAGAAAAATAATAACACAAGAAAAAAACTAAATATAACAATCTCCCTTACCCACTACTTTAGCCCGTTCACCATACTTTGATTGTATCGACGTATTGATTAACTCAATTATCGTTGTTATAGGAAACTCACGTGTGGGTATAATTTGAAAAATTTCAGGGACGTCAATCGATTTAACATTGTAACGTATTTTTGGGAAAAATGCTCGTGTCCATTTTGAAATTGCTATATCGTCAAGCCAGTAAATTGGACTCCTAAGCAAGGTGCAGAAAGGTTGTTTCCTACATGCACTTTGCAACCTTTCCAGACACAAGTAAAAATCATGAATGCTATATGAATTGCATGACTTCCAAAACAATGATTCGACTTCCGTATTGTTATGTCTGACGGACTCATGTATTTTTCGAGCTATATCTTTAGGACAATATCCATGATACGAATCCGGGTAGGCACTCTAAACACCAAAGTCTATTTTATCACATAGGTTGCTTATGAAACCAACCTCTGTATCCTCACCTAAACAATATTTTAACCTCATCATGAACCATCTCCATGACTCTTCACACTCTAAGGTTCCCAAACCAATTGCTAAGAGTAGGGGTTCATGATTTCCATCGAAAGCCACTGCGAAGTACATTGTTGTCAGATAACTCCCAAGAAGGGGTAAATAACCCACATATATCAACGGTATCACGCACCTAAGGAAGGTATGAATCTACATAAAAAACAAACATATATTAGTGATAAGTAAAAAGTAATCGAGATACATTACCATGAAATATTATATAACTCAATAAAAGAAATATGTTATACCACACAACCTAAAGCTACAACACAGAATTGAAAGTGGCTGGTATCCGTTTTCTTAATGGTTGTGAAGGTATTAGGATTTGTTCTTTGAAGATTATGAAAGAATATTGGTAGCTGAGAAAAGCTTCTTTCGATGTAAGTACTCATTTTCACAACCAATGAAAGTGTTTTACAATCATCACACAAATGCAATTATAATTATATTGAAATTAGTGTTTCTCTACAGACCATACTTCATAGTTCAAATTTTTAAATTCATAATCAAACCAGTTCATTTCATAGTAAAAAATCACTGACCGACAAGACAAGACAAGACAATGTACTTGTCTGTAGTTCATAGTTCAACTTTTTGAATTCATAGTCAAACCAATTCATTTCATAGTCAAACATCATTAATCGACAAGACAAGACAAGACAACACAATGTACTTGTCTGCATTTCATAGTTCAACTTTTTCAATTCATAGTCAAACCAATTCATTATATCGACAAGACAAGACAAGACAAGACAACACAATGTACTTGTCTGCAGTTCATAGTTCAACTTTTTCAATTCATAGTCAAACAAGTTCATTTCATAGTCAAACATAATTGTATGTAATATAATTTCTTCTATAAATGGGTGTAAGTCATTATGAGAAATTTATCTGAGAAAGTAACTCCTATTTAATAGAAAAATAAGGCTAATGGCATACTTCAATTGCGGACGTGAACGTATTGTTAGGATTTCGGGGACAACTAATAACCCAGGAAGACTGTTTTACGCTCGCCCATATTTGGTATCATGTTCTTAACGTCATTCATATTTAAACCCTCGTGTTTACATGGCAACAATTCTTACTGTCTATGTTTAAATTCACAGGGACCAAAATGCGGGTTTATCAGTTGGGTTGATGAAGAGAAGGACCAATCATCTATGGTAATAGCTAAAGTAGCTAACTCTAATAAGCTCTTTCAATCAGAAAATAAGAAGTTAAAGATAGCATTGGTTTGTAGTTGGGTGTTGTTCTTGGCAGTTCTTGTTTACAAGTTGTAAGCTTTTTAATATTGTTTTGATAGTTTTGAAGTTGTTAGGTCAATAAATTGTTGTATTTGTACTTATGTTTAGAACAATGTACTTGTAACATTAAAACAAATGTTGTTGTCGTTCTTATGTTGTAAGTATTGATAATTTATTAGTAGGTCATTAATTTGTTGTAATTGTTGTAACGTTAAAACTAAAAATAAACTAATAATCAAATCCAACATTAATTTACATATACAAAAATATAATCCAACTACATAGGACCAAGACTCGACGCCCAAATTTTTTTTGCCATCCGTTGGCGAAACTCTAAAGCTGCGTTCTTTGGGTCAATAAGTTCATGTATTGGTTGACCTGAAACTAATTGCTCCATAAACATACAAACAAAAACACCGCAATCTCCCAAATGACTACTTTGTTGGGGAACATTTTCTTCATAAATGAATTGCATATTCAATGGAATCCTTAGGATGTTCCTTCAGGCCCAATAGTGAATCTTGTCCAAATAATTTGCCACCCGAGATTCAAATTTGGTAAAGGTTCCATCAGATTTGAATTTTTCATAAGCCACTCTACCGAGACTATTCATAAATATGGACTTCCATTGACGCCAATCGTAGTTCCTCAAATAGCCAGTGATTAGGGGATGAATGAATCGGCAATAGGACCTGTATAAGGATCAGAAAAAAAAATTATGTTTTTTATATCACAATACAAAAACATAACGACAATAACGATAATATTTTCAATATAAAAAATTAAGTTTACCGTATCGACATCCCACCAAGCAACCATGAAGTTGGGGTACGAAGCAATACCAGCCATAAACGCCCTCCAATCCTGCCCTTCTTCCAAAGCATGGAAAACAAAAAAATTTGGAGGCATTATTGTATGTCGGTCGCCCTCAAACCGTCTCTCCATCAGTAGTCTATACAAAATGGTTATATGCTGCACAAAATTATGATGGTTTTGTTATTGACTAAAAAACAAATTATTTTAAAATAATAAATTAACAATTATTTTACCGATGACTCCAACCATCCGTCGTGTGTATGCCCAAACAAGGCGCTCAAAAAATCTCTATCTAACACGGAATTAAACAAACGATGCTAGAAATCATATGAGTGAAATAAATAATTTTGGATGACAACCTCACCGCTTGCTACGTAAGGATGCAGACGCAACACGGAGAAGTCGTGAGCAACAGAAAAAGCTAGAGGAGGAACGGGGCTTGTTGATTTGATATCAACCTTCTTTTTTGCTCTTCTTTTTTGCTTCGGTGTCATGTGCAACTAAAAACAATATTCAAATGTTTAAATCTCTATCTTTCAGATAACTCACATAAACATAAAATTATAAGTTTATAAATTAAACGAATACATTGGTGTAAGGAGGGCACACATATTGTGATGATTTTCGAGTCCTCGGTTTATCTGGTGTAACTTCTTTGCCATCAACACCATAATCATCATAATAATCTACATTTCCCGTAATTATTACTTCATCTTCGTCCGACACCTATTTTAATAAGCAATAATCTCTAATTAAAAAAATGTTTCAATGTACTACAAAAAAAATAAAAATAAATGTAAGTATAAGAACCTCTTTAACTTCATTATAATCATTTACATCAAACACATCATCATCAAATTTGTTCCCCGCATTGTCATTCCTCTCCTCCAACTCTTACATTAAAAATAAAACATTATACTTATTAACGAAAGACACATTAAAAATTAATTATTAAAATCGTAAAGGTAATATCTATAACAACCTTGTTTTCTTCAATATCACCAAAAATATTTTCAGTTGTATTATTTTTATTCATCACTTCATCTTGTACAACCTAGATTCTCAAATATAAAATATGAACATAAATATTCATATATGTTAATAAAATTAAAAAAATAATGTAGTGTGTAACTAACTCGTTCATCAAATTTTGTTTGGAATACTACAGGCTCCTCAAAACTGATGTCATTCCAAAATTCTTCATTATTCACTTCTTCAACAAAAACCTCTGTACGTTGTCGATTCATAAACACATGCTGCTCCAGTGCATGTAGCCGTTTCAACACCTCGTCTAGGTTGTGTTTCCTACTGCCCCTACCTCTACCATGAGAGCGACCACTGGACGACATACTAGACGAAGATTCGGCTTGTCTCCTAAAATGGTCCCATACTAGGCATTGAACTGGTTTCCATTCACCATATACATACTCTTGAAATGACATATAATAACAAGATGTCATCTCACCATCACTCGGTAACATGTTTTGTCTTGGTGGTTGTCCCTCCTAAAAAATTAAACATATTAAAAATGCATATAAAACTATAATAATGAAGTTTATTAATAACAAAAAAAATATTTATAAACTTGTATCTTTGAAAAAATATTGTTCACATCAACCAATTTCAATTTTTTTGTCCTACTCCATCGTTTCATCCGAGGCATATCTCTATTTTTTCTCAATACAAATCCACATGCACGAACAGCTGGAAGCATCTCATATATCCATATCTACAATTTTTACAATTACAGTAATAAAAGTTAAAATTAAAATGAAAAACATAACAATAAAACAATTTAAATATAAGAAAATTTTTATACCCTTAGTGGAGCCGTAAATCCTGAGACGGAGTATTTCAAAGTTTGACGACACTCAGGAAGTGATAAATATTTATTTATCTTGTTCCATGTATCCTCAAGGTCATCATACGTAAAATCCCATAGATAGCTACCCAAAGCGAAACTAACAAAACAAAAAGAAGTTAGTTATAATATAAATTAACATTAATAATATAAAACTTTCAACGTAAACAAAATATACTTGTTCCAGACATCCAAATTCTCAGCAAAAAAAAAAACCAATCTTGTAGCACCCGATGATTTATTTTTTTCCCAAAAAACCTTCGCACAAAATGTATATCAAACATACTCTAACTGCATCGGCGTCGTCAACTTCTAAGAATGTTTGATTTTAAATTAAACTTTTCAGGTCGCCGATTTTCACCTAACTATTTGTATAGTTCAGAAATAGCCGCTCACGCAATAAACATCTTTTTTTACTAGTTATTATTTTTTCTGACACTTTTTCCCAATGTTTTTTGGATACTCCCCAAAATTGAAGTCGGTTATCAAACAAAACTCTTCCGGCCCATATACCATTTTCGTATCGCATACTCTAAAATATAACCGTTTTATGCCATTTGGAGATAAAACAGGGTCCGGCCGGATCTGATTAAGGAACATTTTATGGAACAACAATTTGTCCCCTTGTAAACTAGGGACATCCAACAAATAACCAAATACAATATCTCTAAAAATGTCACGCCTGACACCATCTAACACTTCAAATACTTCCCATATATTACAGCCCGAGCCCGAGCCTTTTAAGTTTACAATTGTTTTCACATTGAAATAATTAAAATCATGCTGCACAAAACACAAAAACATATTAGAGAACTAAACAAATATTTTGTTTTAAAATATATGATTATTAAGTGCAATAATAACATAAACAATAATAACAGTGCAAATACAAATATTTAATTAATATTTTATATATTTACGATAAAAAACAATAACATACACATAGTATAACAAATTTTCAACTTAAACGACAAATATATAAACAATTTTTCAAGTTATATGACAAATATATAAACAATTTTTATCTTTCTAATTATATAAAATAACATTTTCTAACCATATAAACAAACAAATTTTCAAATAAAACGACAACTAAATTAACAATTTTGCAAGTTATACGACAAATATATATAAATTTTCAACTTATACGACAAACACAAACAATTTCTAACAATACTATAAAAAATTCTATACTTCGAAAACAAATATACACAAATTTTCTACTTATACGACAAATATATATACAAACGACTATTGTACACATACTGTAATTTAACCATTTTTCAATTTATAAAAACAATTACACGATAAGAATATATAATTTTTCAAGTTATAGAACTATACAAACGACAAATAACATATTGTAAATATTATTCTAACAATTTATTTAACTAATAACTTAAAAAAATGAGCATATTCTAACCATTTTACTAAATGTACAACCATCCGATGCACACTCTACGCAGTCTCTACTTGTACATTCAAACAACCACTAACAAAATAGCATTTAAACTTCAAGTTTACTAATAACAAATATTAAAACTATCAAATACAACAAAATTACCCTTTCGCAAACATTATAATTTTTTTTTTATACTAACTAATACAATAAATAATAAAATAATAAAGACGTATACTAAATAAATGTTAATTAAAACCTTAAAAGAGTTAAAATCTAACCATATTTGCGGGATTGTTAAATAATCCTCCATTTTCTTTAAAAAATCGCCAAAAGGAATCCTCGAGAGAGAGAGAGAGTTTTTCTATAATGAAGAGTGAAAATGAAGAAAAAAAAACCTTATATAAGAAATTCGGGACAAAATTGCAGATGGAAGCCCAAATCGCAGATGGACTTTTCCATCTGTGAATGTACAAGCAGCTAAGCACAACTGTGCTTTAGCCGCTTGTACATTCGCAGATGGAAAGCCCAAATCGCAGATGGGGCTATTCCATCTGCGAAATTAGTGGCCATTTTTGGAAATTCGATTTTTTTTGGCTAAATTTGTAATGTAATTAGTATAATTAGCTATTTTTTTCATTTTCTCTTTAAAATATACTGCTATATTATTCGTCACATAATCATTAAGTTATCAAGTTAATTAATACCCAAACAAGTAAACACGTTACATCCTACTTTATTTTCCACATAAATGGACATAAATAATATTGAGCGGTCATACTTCTATAATTTCTTTTTGAGATACCTTAGGTGGAAAAAAACTCCGATATATCCTTACTATTTAATTACATTAATTCTTAAAAGGACACAAATTTTGAATTTTTTTTAAAGTTGAAAATAAGCTCACATCCAAAGTAAATATAACCAGCCTATTCTTTTGGATGGGAGTATGCCACGCGTAAATATCAACATGCATGCGTATCATATGTGCCATAGCAACAAGAGAATAAATCCTCGGATGACCCAAGGTATCCATCATTCTTGAATTCTTTGACATGACATGAATGCTTGCAGATCTAGCCAAAACCACGTGGTGATAAGAGGAATCGAATTTTATGTTTGTCTAGATGAAAAAAAAAGTGGCGGAACACGACCGCTATAATTAAGGGGGCCGAAACAAAGATTGAGTTAAATAAGTTGTAGATTTGATTAGTTTTTTCCTTTGATTTTATACATTTTTTTAAACAACCAAATATTAATAAAGAAATAAAATAACTACTATTTACAAAATGTCATAAATACTTGATTATTTAAAAAATAATATTGCTTATTTTCAAAATGAAATTATTATTAAGTGGACATTTGTTTACTAGTCAAAAGACTTGAAAATTTTGATATTGACATATATCATAAAGTTATCTTATAAAGTGTGCTAGTAAATTTATCGATTAAAATTTAAGTTTTTAAGAAGTATAGTGAGTTTTAGTAAATTTATCAATTAAAATTTAAGGATTAAAATTTAAGTTTTCAATAAGTATAACGAATTTTATAATATGTTAAGATTGTTGTTGACAAAATATCGCAAGTAAAATATTTATGAATGCTAGAAATGTCCATATAAAAGATTAAAATACCTTAGAAGGGTTAAAACATTTTCCCCCATTAAAATAGTTTTTCTTTTATTTTTATATTCAAAAAATTTTACCGACATCCTTTAACTATATAAATTTTACTTTTTCAATTGAAAATAAATCAAAGTAACAACGAGTACCGAGTTATTGGGAAGAGGTCTTCTTCTTCTTTAAACCCTTCCCAACATTATTAAGGAAAAAGTAAATTGATCTTCTATATTTTATTATTTTAAAGTGCAATTTTTCGAAGAGACCAAATGAAAAACTATTGAAAGTGGAGCCGGAGACTCGGAGAGGCAAAGTGACGCTGGAGCTGTGAAGGATGCTCATTTTTTTCCTTTACTTTCATTTTTCCTTATTGTTTTTACAGATCTCGTCATCTAGTTTGCTAATTAGAAGGCCAAAAAACAGGGGGGGCATGGCCTCCCCCGGCCCCTTAAGAGCTCCGCCACTAAAAAAGCCTTTATCAAGTGGGTGTTTGAGAGTGTTTTTTAAAATGAATTATTAGCTTATTGGGTTTTCAAAAAGCCAATAAATTAAAAAATGTTTTGCAAAAGCACTAACTTTATAAGCAAAAAAATGTTTTTTTTCCAAAAAGCCATAAATTCTTAACTTTTCAAAAAACCAATAAGGACATTAAGAAGCAATCCCAAACACGCTAACCAAGCAAAAGACACCTTGATAAATACTTTAAAACGAAGAAGTAATTTTGGTCCCCTATTGTCGTGAGGGCCTGGACAGGCACCCAACCCCTTATTGGACTGGGCTATCCAAACACCCATTTAGGTACATCAATATTTAGTATGGAGGTTTACAGAAACACTCTTTGATGTAGGGATGAGCAAAAGGACCGAACCGGCCGGAACCGGCTCGAACCGGACCGGAACCGAGAACCGGCTTCGGCCAAAATCAAGAACCGAACCGGCCCGGCGGTTCTACCGGTTCCCGGTTCCTACCGGTTCTTTTCGTGTCTTCAAATGTTGGAACCGGTCCTTGAAAAATAGCATCATACGGTTCCGGTTTTTGCCGGTTCTACCGGTTCCGGTTCCTACCGGTTCCAAAAATCCACAAAAATAACGTCCCGGTCCCGGCCCGACCGGTTCCATCGGATTCCGGTTCCGGTGCCGGTTCCGGTTCCGGTACCGGTTCCCCGGTCGATATACTCATCCCTACTTTGATGCATAAATATTTAGTATGGAGGTTAATATAATAAGCAACAAGATGGTTAATATACTTTCTAGTTTCTATTGTAAGCAAACTTCAAGCAGAGGTACCAAAACATCAAATTCAGCTTTATGTGTCTTGTTAAACTTTGTGTTTTATGTATGTATTGTTTAAATTCAAGTAGCTGCAGAAAGCACATTATAGTGGGATTACTTCTTCTTCTTGTCCCCTCTACCGAGAATCAAGACACAAAGTGCGCCATAGACAAAAAAAAAAAAAACACAATCTGACCGGTTTTTCCAAACCAGTTTCAATCCGGTTTGTATACAGTTTCAATCTGATCAGGTTTTAGCCTAAACTGGTTTTGAGTTTGTTGACTTAAACCCAACTGATTATAAAACCGATCCAATTTCCAAAAAGAACCTGTTTGTGTACCTCTACATTAGGTGTTAAACAAAAAGAACCTGTTTGGTTATAAAACCGAGATTCATGCTGAAACTTCTATCTGTGTAAAATGCTAGGTTTATATCCTTATATAGGTTTGAATACCCAAGCATAAAGCGTGTATGAGCACTAGTATCAAATTTATTGGTGCTATCGCTATAATAGCAATGCATTAAAAAGGCTTGTGTTGCAATTTTCACAATCAGATCAAGGCATCTTCTTCCACAAGAGCTCGTGTATTAAACCACAATTTTCTTGCAACTTTTAACGTGACGTGGGGGATGGAAAGATTGATGGGCAATCGCTAGCCAATGTTGCCTATTGGACAATATATAACAGGGGGAAATAAAGGAATCCTCTTATCAAATTTCAACCCATAGATATAGCAATGTAATCTAGCTAGCTAGAAATTAGTATGCTTTTGCCAAGATGCTTGGTAATTACAAGGCCCAAAAATCAAAGCTTCTAGTTGTTTACGATGACAACGCAAATTAAATCATCTTCTTTCAACAAATTCTGCTATATCATGTGTGAGTTCAATGAAGGTCTCTTCTTTGCATGGGAGCGTTAGACCTCCCATAGGATGATCATATCCAAACTCTTCTTCCGATAGCTTCAGCAAGGTCTGAAACGAAGGATGTTCTAGGTATGTTATGGGAATAATAAATCTCTTGTTTGAGCCTTCACCAACATATACGTTGATACAACCTTTTGGTACATCATTAATGGCTGCTGAGGTTGAATGATATCTTGGCATTATTCCCAGCTTGCCACGCAAGATTTTTGGAAATCTGTGTATGCCCATGATCACAATGAAAATCTAACTTCGAAATTAATTAAAACTATTTGATGGCAGAGAACACGAGTATCGAAGAAAATTTGGGGAGAAGCTCAATAAGTTGAGTTTCCATACAAAACGAATATGGGTATATATAGGCATCTAGTTGCTACAAAGTCCAGAATGCCAAACTATCAACAGAATCAATTTTCGTAAATTTCTATAAATTTAATTTGGATACTCCGCATCTTATACCTTTTGGAGCATCCAAAGATAAAATTCTCTTTGGTATCACTGTTATGTTTGCATTCAGAAAGTACCGTGAATATGAATATTTGAGATAATCTTAGTGTGGTCATTTTGGATTATACCAATTGTACTATACCATACTAGTACGTATTCCATATTATTTAATAATTTTCCAAATCATTTTAACAAAATGCTCCCATGTCACTAGTTCACTACAAGAAAGTTGGTTTTTAGCAACCATAAAATTTAAGATAGATAATCTTAGTGTGGTGATCATATGGGATTGAAACAACTGGACAATGCTTCACTTACATTTATCAAACAGGAAATTTCTGATTGTAATTGTCTTTTACTTTTGGATGTAACATGTTATTATTAACGTAGTTGCCTATAATCAGGTTATTAATTCTATCAGATAACAACCAAATTATATGTCAGTCTCTATTTTAGAGAACATGTAGGTCATTGGAGTTCGACCCAGTTTCATCTCTTCAACGAGAAGCTCTAGAACTTGAGGGACGCATAAACAAAAATTACACTACCAAAATTTTTTTAAAGGGTATCCCGGGATCCTCTTGGATCCACCCAGGTGGAGCAACGTACGTTAAGTACTTTGTCACAATAGAGTCTAGTCCATGCAAGAGAATTCATCTATGTCTACAAAATTAATGTAATATCTGACAAATTAACCCATCAATATACATGATAGTTAAAAATTTGGTGAACTTCCCACCATGATAAAGTTCAATACAAACATGGTAGGATTTCTATCTTCAAACATTAAACAAAGAAAGGTAAGATTTGGAATGGTTAGAAACTTAGAATTATATTTTACAGCGAGTTAATCAAAAGCAACATGTTAACCATAAATAAGCCTTCCCTCACTTCTCTCATTTCCATCCGGGTCTCATCATCCCATAACTTTTGGAAATTCATCATCTTCATCCCTCCTTACCCACATAATTTAGTTAATTCTGTTAAAAAAAAAAAATTAAACAATAAATAAAACCAAAATTAAAAAAATTCATAAAAAAAGTAAACTACTACAAACGCTAAATAAATTCATAAACTACAATTACAATTTAAAGACATTAATTATAAAAATCATGAAACAATAATAAAAAGCCTAAAATAAAATTCTACATCTCCTAAATTTGTTGTTTCTTGGCGATCACCGAGTTCAACATCCTGGTTAAATGGTCACGCGACTTAAGATGGAACTACATATTTTTCGTCTCGTACCACTTTGATTGGACGCATGCCATTTTCTTTTGCTTGACATCTTCCACGAGTCGCAATTTATCAGGCCGATATCACTTTCTCTCTTCTTACTCTTTTTTGTTTTGATAGGAGATGCCATCAATTGCAATGGTGAGTTCATTTAGTTCAGAAAGTTGTGCGGATGTGGATGTCGATTCCTTCTCTTTTGCTGCCTACGTGGCAGTGAGTTAACAAGAATTAGTTCATGTAACATCCTGTTTCAGATCGTTTGTGATTTAAGGCTTGTGGGCTGTAACTCGAGCATGAGAAGGTTTTGAGGATTTAAAGGAGAAAGGTTTAGGCCCTTTTAGATATGGATAAGGTAGGTTGTGTGATAAAATGGTTTGGGCTGTGCTTTAGAGCCCAAGAGTATCGATAAAGACGTTGGCTCGGTCTTTTATGAATTTTGTTTTTTTTTTGTGGAGTTTTAAGGCTGTGATGAGTTGCTAGAAGCGTAGGGCTTATCGCCACCTTTCCATGGATATAAGGTTCGTTGGAAACAGACTTATTACAAAGAAGTTATGATAGTTTGATGTTTTGGCAAGTTCAGTCCTTATTGAGAAATGGGTGGCAATTAGATACGCGGGGCGTACACTTGTGTACGCGCAGCGTACTCATGCCCTTTGCATGATCGTGGAGGCCACCTAGTATGCCGGGCATACCAGAGGGTACGCTGGGCGTACTAGGTCCAGAAAGAAACCCTAATATTTTGAGGTGACCCTATTTAAGGAACATGATGACCTTATTTTTAGCCACCATTTCAAGTCTCCAAGCCCTCTCAAACCCTAATCTTATTTCCCCTAACTTGTGTGAGTATGGAGGTCATTTGAGTGTTCTTGGTGAAGCTCTTGGTGAAAAAAGAGCCTTGAAAGAGGATAGCTTGTGCTTCTAGCTTTTGGATATGAGTTCTACTCTTGTCGGTGCATCCTCCGGAGGTATCAAGTTCGAAACTTGCTCATTGTTGTGATAGTTTTGGTTTTGGGTCCATTTTTAGGGTTTTATGTCCCAAGATTGGAGCTTTCTGAGTTTGGTGAAATCCAAAGTAAATCTCTTGTCTTTTTAAGTGTATTGGGTTGCCTTGATTCATAAAAATGAGAACTTGGTTGTCTAGACCTCTTCATGCATGTGTTAAAATGATTTAAGAGAGTCTTAATGGTTATTTTTGGGTAGAACATGGGTAGATGGAATAGTTGGTGACGATGCGACTTCGTGCCTATTGAGTAAAGCCTTGGTGACGATGCGACTTCGTGCCTATTGAGTAAAGCCTTGGTGACGATGCAACTTCGTGCCTATTGAGTAAAGCCTTGGTGACGATGCGACTTCGTTCCTATTGAGTAAGCTTTGGTGACGATTCGACTTCGTGCCTATTTGATAAACCTTGGTGACGATGTGACTTCGTGCCTGTTGAGTAAACTTTGGTAACTATGGAGTTAGCGTCAGATAGCTATGGATTTAGTATCTGATGGATAAATTTTTGGCAACAATGGACTTCGTGCCAATTCCTTAGGTAAATCCTTAGGAACGAATGAATGAAGGATAGTTGGTCCTTAGGGTAAAACCTTAAGAAATGAAGGAGATAATGGGGATGGGTATTTGGGTTGATTGTTTGATGATTGAATAATAAATGTATTATTGTGGGTTGAAAACCCTATATGCTCACCAGGCTCCCAAGCCTGACCCACTCAATTTTCTTTGTATCACAGGTATCAATACGAAGACATATTTCACTGAGAGATTAAATGAGATGTAAATGATTAGTGTAAATAAATGTAAGTTCTGTTTATGCTTATGTGTCTGTATCGGAACATGACATCCCGAGATTTTGTTATATAATGAAAATACATTCTCTTTGAGAAACGTTTTGATAAATTCTTATCATATTTTGTTTTGGGAACAAATTCCGCAACAATTTTCTTTAAACGATTACTTTGATTTTAAAAACAAAGCATAAACAAATCGGTCTTTTCTTGCCGTGAAATTGGGGATGTCACATAACCCTACATGTGACACACTATATAAGGAACCTCATATGGAGCAAAATCAGCATATTAGACACAATAAGTGAGGGCTAGCCGAATTTTGTGCTCAAGTGTATTTCTCTCAAGTAATTCCAAGAGTTGTGGTGTTGTGTGAAGCATTTGAGGCATCACATTTGGGGTGCTAGGCTCACAAGGTCTTTAGGAATCCAATCAACAAGAAATGTATGTCATTCTACTAATTTTTATATTACAAGTACCCCATGGTTTGCTAGTTAGAATGAGAACTTTGGAAAATTATATTTGCATGTATATTAGATAAAACATAGATCCAAGGTTTCTAGGATTGCATGTACACCATAGGAGTGTTAAGATGGTCAAAACCCATCAGTGGTATCAGAGCCTAGGCTTGTTTTCTTTATACTTGATGCAAATTGTTGAAAAAAGTTGAAAACCTGCTAACTGTTCAGTGAACTCGCCGAGTCCATGGGGGGACTCGACGATTCCAAGTGAAACTTCATCCTACTCGTCGAGTAGGAGGCATTGTGTGCAGATTTTTGAGTTTTGTTGTTGGAAATGGACTAGAATCATTACCCTAAACTGCTTTGGACTTATAAAATCTGTTTTTTGATGTGGTAATGATTATGCTAATCCATTTTCAAAGTTTATTATCAAATTTTCAAGTTTTATATATGTTTATATGATTCTTGAAATTGTTGATTTGAATGTTCATGCTTGTAACGCCCCGAACTTAGCAGGTATATTTCAAAACCCACCTTCTTTTGATTATTGTCTTTGACAGCCTCGAAGAATTTCTGTTGAGTCCCGGGGAGTTTAGGGGCTCAAGTTGAAACTTTGGGCCAAAGAGGGAGTACGCTAAGCGTACATAAGAGTACGCTGGGCGTAAGCTTATGTACGCTGGGCATACTCGCGTCAGCTAAAAACCCTAATGTTTGAGGTTGGGACTATATAAACACCCTTATGGCTCATTATTTTTCCTTACCTTAGCCTCCATACCACAGAGAACACCCCAAAACCCTAGTTTGTGTGCGTAGAGTGTGTTAGTGTGCATCTTGAGCCTTGGAGAGTGGAGTTATTGCACCAAGAAGCTAGAGGAGGAAAGCAAGGCCTTAGATCTGAAGTTGGGTTACACCATTTGAGCTCCAGAAGGTAAAAAGACTTATGGTTATTTACTTTAGATCTAGACATTTTAGCTTTTTGAAGGTCTTATGGACCTAGATTTCCCAAGATGATGCATGTGAAGTTCTATACGAAATAAGTTGTCCTTTCAGACGTTTTGAGAGGCCTTAAGTGATAAAAATCAGTCCTTTTTAGCTAGACTTGATCCATGCATGTGATAAGAAGGTCTTAATGAGTTAAGACTATGAGTTAAGGACTTTTTGGACGTCCAAATTGATAAAGTCCGAAACTTTATGATTCTATGGCCTATTTGGTCGATGGATCTGGAATATGGGTTCAAGAGCTCAAACCATTAAGCACTTATTAAGATCTTAGTAAAGCCCGTGTATGCTGCGCGTAATATCTGTACGCCCAACGTACGTGGTCAGCGGTCCCGATGATGGTCAACGAAGAACTACGCTACGCCCAGCGTAACTGGGAGGTACGCCCCGCGCACGCTCCCTGTTGGACTTTTTGCTTGTTGGTTTATGATTTGGGCCGGTTATGGGTCATTTGGGTTAATCCCTTAATGGACTCTGGATATAGTGCTGTTTGGGTAAGGTTGGACTTGTAGGATTCGTTTAGGCCCAATAGAGTGATGGGCCCAATTTAATAAATTGGGCCAATATTAGATTTGGACATTTTGGGTCTCTTGATATCTTCAAGGTCTTGTTAAGTAATTCGTATTCTTTATCTCTTAGTCGAGGGTGTCGGGCGTAGCAGTTGAAGACTCTTAGTTCAGTTATGCACTCTTGCTAGGCGAGTTCTCCTCACTATACCAACAGGGTCTACGACACTAGGTCAGTCCCTTGGGATTTTATCCCGGAGTTAGTATGTGTTTCATATTCATGATCAGTTAGATTGGTACCCTGGTACCTAGGGTGTTATGCGGTTATGATTTGTTGGATTGGTACCTTGATAGATAGAATGGTGCTATGCTTAGCGGTTAGTGTGATTTGTGCTTATTGCTTGATTATGTGCTATTTATATGTCGACATACATGGATGGGTTGGGTTGAGGCGGTGTCCTTCTTTGTGCGATTGAGGCCAACATACCTGGGGCGGTCTAGATAGGCTGTAGGCCCGTAGGAGGCGGTTCAGTCATGCTGAAGGCCCGACAAGCGGTTTGGATAGGCTGTCCCGTAGGAGGCGGTCCAGTCATGTCGAAGGCTCGAGAGCGGTCCAGATAGGCTGTAGGCCCGTAGAAGGCGGTCCAGTCTGGCTGAAGGCTCATTATGCATGCTGTTTGTTATTATTGGAAGTTTGAGGTTGGTATTTTTGGGGGTAACTCACTAAGCCTTCGAGCTTAGATGCATTTTATCGATTATTGTTTCAGGTACCTCAGCAGACCATGGCAAGGCGAAGGCGTGACGTACACCTGTTAGGCGTGTCAAACCCAACAAATTAAGGGTATTAATGACTCCTTAAACACTACTACTTTGTACTAGAAATGTAATACAAGGTAAGTAGGGTAGATCCACAGAGACACAAAACAAATGTTTATACCTTTTTGCGGAAGGTACAATAACGGTCACATAAATGGGGGGTTGGTATGCAATGATTTAAACAAAAGAATAAAGCAATAAGTAAATGATCAATTAAATGAAACAAATTTAGGATTTGTGAGAACTCCAACTCTATGCAAGACAATTTAACAATGTGATTCCAAGGATGAAATGATATCTACTCAATTCCACCTAAGTTGGTACTTGAAAGTGTTAACAAGCTCTAACACTTTCCATTCACCACAATAATTAACCAAAACAAGCTCTTTGATTAATCCTAACCTTACTAACCTAATCTAAACAAGCTCTTAGAATTAGATTGGAAGATTGCATGAAGCTTTATGTGAATGTTCCCAACAACACCCAATACTCCTCATAAGCTCGGGAGTGTAAAAGTGTATGTGAATAAGATTTACACTAAATCCATTCAATGGAAATCAATTTAGTGTTTGTTACTTAGTTCAATTCACAAAACAATTACGGATTTTGCAATTTGATAACTTGAATGACCTAACCCTAATTCAAATGGCCAATAAGAATCACAATTAGAATCAAACATTCAATTGAAACAAAATCAAATTCACTAGGTAGGAATTAGAAGCAAACATCAAATCACATGATTGAAATCACAACTAAAAAGTCAAGACATGAAGTTGGAGAAACTAGGGTTCTAGCCACTCATGACTAGAACAAGATCACAAATCTAGAAAATGAAATTAAAGTTCTTACAAAATGAAATCAAATGTTCCCAAGTGTTAATCAACTCCAAAATACTCTAGAAAATCGCCTTATTTGCTCCCAAAATTGACCCCCCAAAGTAAAAAGTCGGTTCCCCCCTTTAAGAATGGTGAAAAACTGCTTTAAAACTCATGTTTACGTTTACACGGCCCACGTAAATTAACATTGTCATTTACACGGCCCGCGTAAACGCAAAAATATATTGCGCAGAAATCTACGTTTACACGGCCCGCGTAAACGCAAGCCTTCCATTTACACGGCCGTGTAAACGTCTGTAAAGCCAAAATCCTCATTTCTTTGATATCTTGCTCCTCGGTGCTCCGCAAGTCCTGATATTTTGTCCGCAAGTTTTATTTACCTCCTCCAACAAGATCCTACCTCCAAAAGTCACTGAAATATCACAAAATTATGTGAATGAAATTGCCTCATGAAAAATCCCGAAAAATATGCAAAATGCATGAGTTTAAACCTAAATGCAATGCACTTTTATGGAATAAAGCTACAAAATGGGTGCATAAAATGCACCTAACAACACCTCCCTGTTTTTATAATTTTGGATTTCTGGGAACTCTGATATGAAAACATTTTGAAAGCAATTAGAACTTTTTGATGTTTGAATCACTTTTATTTGTGTAAAAATTATTTTGGAAAGTTTAAATTTCTTCGAAAATTTTTGGGTTGTTACAAGTTGGTATCAGAGCCTTGGTTTGAGTGAATTGGAGGAACATTCGTGTGAATCCAGTCTCAAATCAAGGAAATATTTTTCAAAAAGATTTTCAAAATAAAATTCAATTTAAATGAAGGGGATGAGATGTGTACCATCAGCCAAAGCCAACAAGTAGACCCCAAAATACCATACTGTTATTTGATGTTATGATGTGTTAGAATCGCATGCTAGAGATAGGCTAGGGATCTTAAGGAATTGCATGATAGAATTGCCTGATTATATGATGCCTGCTAGCCTAGGGTTTTCCTTATATGAGATTGACATCATTACTGCAGTCAATTGGTGTATGCATCACTATTATGCACAATTAAGATCTTATAGCCTGAGAATACTTGATTTGGCCCTCAGTTCTGTTCTTGTCTGATTGGGGGCTTTGGGTTGAGTCGAATATTCGAAAGTCTATAAGGTCCAGCGTTATTCATGGCTAACATACACTAGTGCTACAGGGGTTGGTGGAAGTTTCATGAGTAGTTTGCATGAGGTCGGTTATGGGGTGATTATTCTTCTCAAGGGTTTAGAGTGGAAAGATTATCATGTATGTGTATACTAGGGTATTATGATGATACTTGAGATGAATATGGGTAGGTGTGGAAGGTAGTATGGGCCCGTACTACTGAAAGCACAAGACCCATACGTGTGTCAAGGAAGTCGTAATCCTTATGGTTGGTTGGGGGTCGGTTCCCATTTCTTGGGATTATCTGATGTATTTATTGGTATGTTTCTAGTACGATGATGACGAGGCGCTATGGAGCCACATCTGGATCGGGATCGGGGACACGAGTTGACGGGCATGGGGAACCAGTACAACCCGAGGTTTTGTTCAGATAGGGACGGATAAGTTGGATGCTAGGATTCGGGAGATCCTGCATGATGAGGTTGCCACTCTGTTTTGGGCACAATTACCAGAGATGTTCAGATCTATTAAGACCGCCATGGTGGAGTACTTTGACGAGCGTTATGCGACTTTGGCTGAGATGGCCGCTGCTGCAGCTACATCGGCTGTAACAGCAGTGGGAGGAGGAGCTGTTCGAGCCTTTCAGTATCGGGACTTCGACAACACGAAGCCCCTGACTTTTGATGGGAATCAGGATCCGATTATTGCTATGAGATGGTTGTCCGACATGGATGGATGTTTCTTCACATGTTCGTGCCCTGATGATCAAAGGGTGAGATGTGCTCTGAACCTATTGCGATCCGGGGCAAAGGATTGGTGGAGATTGGTTACTGGATTATACACTGAGGAGCAGCGAGCTACGATTTCTTGGGATCGGTTAAGAGACATGTTTAGTACCCGTTATGTTCCGCCGGTGGAGAAGGAGAGACTGGCGCATGAGTTCTTAGACCTACGACAAGACAAGGAGTCAGTGGCAGAGATTACTAGGATGTTTACTGAGAGGGCGATGTTTTGCCCGGAGTTCGCGTCAGAACAGGCACAGATGACTCGTTATCGGGGTACGCTTAAGAAAAATATCAGGCAGTTTGTCGTGACGTAGAGGTGTAGTACGTTATTGGAGCCCCAGGAGGCCACGAGGATGCACAAGCTGGAGATTGAGTTGTAGTTACGTGAAGCGAGGCAGGCCCCAGGTCAGGCGCAGCCGGCGCCGAAGCGGTTCAAGGCCGCAGATTCTAGGACGGGAGGGCAACAGGCCCACACTTGTGGGAAGTGCGG
Organism: Lactuca sativa; assembly: GCF_002870075.4. NCBI lineage: Eukaryota > Viridiplantae > Streptophyta > Magnoliopsida > Asterales > Asteraceae > Lactuca > Lactuca sativa. The sequence continues at coordinate 60,752,672 of NC_056625.2, read as the reverse complement.
GAAGGTTCATTCGGGAGTATGTCGACTGAGTACTGGATGCCATAAATGTGGCAAGGAGGGACATTACGCACGGGAGTGCCGCCAGCCCGCCCCTACTCCTGATATGAGGATTTGCTATCATTGTCATCAGGTGGGTCATGTGAAGACCCACTGTCTGCAGTTGGCTGCCAGAATGGTGCAGGCTCCAGTGCCGGATACTTTGAGGATCATGGATGGGAAGCAGGGTGGTGCAGAGCCTCCGAAGGCTCGGGGACGCGCTTTTCAGCTCACTGTCGAGGAGGCCAGATCAGCACCAGATGTGGTGGCCGACACGTTTTTAGTGAATTCCTTGCCCGCCTTGGTATTGTTCGACTCGGGTGCGAGTCGGTCGTTCGTTTCCCCGACTCTCGGCAGCAGACTCGGTCTGACTTTGAGAGAGATCGAGTGTTCGTTATTAGTCTCTATTGCCAGTGAGCTTGGGGTTTCCGTTTCTTTAGTTTATCGGGATTGCACATTGGAGATATTTGGGGTACCTTTTCCGATTAACCTGATTCCCATCCCCATGAGGGCTGTCTGCATGATTGTGGTGATGGATTGGTTGAGTCGGTTCAGTGCCATGATCGGCTGCGAAGGTCAGCGGGTTATAGTTCAAACCCCAAGTGGGGGAGAACTAGTGGTTTATGGTGAGGGCACCAGATTGGGTTTTGGATTTTGTTTAGCTGCCAGGTCTCGACAGTATATTCAGCACGAGTGTGCGGGTTATCTTGCGTACGTGGAGGATACGCGGGTCAGTAGCCCCTCTCCAGTTTCAAATGTACCAGTAGTCAGGGAGTTCGCCGACGTGTTTCCGGAGGAGTTACCCGGAATACCCCCGGAGAGGCAGGTCGAGTTTAGGATCGACCTGGTGTCGGGTGCGGCCCCTATAGCTAAGGCCCCGTACCGACTAGCACCACCAGAGATGCAAGAGCTGTCGTCACAGCTGCAGGAGCTGCTAGGGAAGAAGTTCATTCGTCCGAGCAGTTCTCCATGGGGAGCCCCGATACTCTTCGTAAAGAAGAAGGATGGATCCCATCAGATATGCATAGACTATAGGGAGTTGAACTAGTTAACGATGAAGAATCGTTACCTACTCCCAAGGATAGACAACCTGTTTGATTAGTTGCAGGGGGCATCTTGGCTTTCCAAGATTGATTTAAGGTCCAGGTAAGGGAGGAGGATGTGGAGAAGACGGTGTTCAGAACTCGGTATGGGCATTACGAGTTTGTGGTGATGCCATTTGGGCTCACCAATGCACCGACGATTTTCATGGACCTGATGAATTGGGTCTGTAGACCGATGCTTGATCGCTCGGTCATAGTGTTCATTGACGATGTCTTGGTATATTCCAAGACCTGGGAGCAACACGAGGAGCATCTACGGGAGTTATTGGGGGTTCTGAGGCGAGATCAGCTTTATCCTAAGTTCTCAACGTGCGAGTTTTGGTTACGAGAGGTTCAGTTCCTTGGGCATCTCGTGAACCAGGATGGGATTTTGGTCGATCCGGCCAAGATCGAGGCCGTTATGCGGTGGGAGGACCCAAAATCCCCCTCCGACATCAGGAGATTTTTGGGTTTTGCAGGGTACTATCGGAGATTCATTCAAGATTTCTCCAAGATTGTCGTACCCCTCACTCGTCTGATGAGGAAGGGGGTGGATTTATGGTGGGGCCCTGAGCAGTAAAGGCCGTTTGAGACCCTCAGGCAGCGGTTGTGCGAAGCCCCACTCTTGACCCTTCCCGAAGGGGTGGAGGATTTTGTGGTGTACTGTGATGCATCCATCATAGGTTTGGGAGCAGTCCTCATGCAGAGAGGTAGGGTTATCGCCTACACATTGCGGCAGCTAAAGCCGCATGAGTAGAGATACCCCACACATGACCTGGAGTTGGGAGCGGTGGTATTTGCTCTCAAGATTTGGAGACACTACCTCTATGGGGTCCGCTGTACCATCTACACGGACCACAAGAGCTTGAGGTATATTATGGATCAGCCGAACCTGAATATACGGCAACACAGGTGGCTAGATGTAGTCAAGACTACGACTGTGAGATCCTTTACCACCCTGGTAAAGAGAATGTGGTTGCTGACGCCTTAAGTCGCAAGGCGGATGGACCATCCGTCCCAGTATCATGCATGAGGATATCAGTGGGTTCCACACTCGTGAGCTTGGTCAAAGCAGCTCAGTCAGAGGGTATGTGTGGAGAGAAATGGAATCCTAAGAAGATAAAGGGTGAAAATGCTCGGTTTGAGCAGGATAGTCGAGGATTGATGACCTGTCATGGGCGGGTCTGGGTTCCGATGCCTGGTGGAGTCAGGCAGATTATATTGGAGGAGGCTCATAAGTCTCGTTTCTCCATTCACCTGGGGCAACCAAGATGTACCGGGATTTATGTTTGAGCTATTGGTGGTCGTGCATGAAGTGAGAAATCGCTAAGTACGTGGAGAGATGCCTGACCTGTAGAATGGTCAAGGCTGAGTATCAGAGGCCACACAGGAAGTTGTAGCCTCTTGAGGTTCCTATGTGTAAATGGGAGCAGATCACGATGGATTTCATCACCAAGTTGCCGAGGACGACAAGGGGTTTCAACACTGTATGGGTCATCGTGGATCGATTGACCAAGAGTGCTCACTTTCTTTCCATTCGGGAGGGATCTTCAGCCGAGAATATGTCCGCGAGATTTTCACGCGACGTGGAGTTCCGGTCTCTATTGTCTCGGATCGTGATGTTCGTTTCACCTCCTAATTTTGGCAAAAGTTCCATGAAGAACTGGGCACACCACTGCACCTCAGTACATCTTACCATCCGTAGACAGACGACCAGAGTGAGCGGACCATACAGACACTTGAGGACATGCTGAGGGCTTGTATTATCGATTTTGGTGGGAGCTGAGACTCCTACTTACCTCTTGCGGAACTCTCATACAACAACAACTTTCATTCCAGTATAGGTGCCCCGCCTTATGAGCTCTTGTATGGGAGGATATGTCGCACCCCGATCTGTTGGGGTGAAGTGGGTCATAAGGTTATGGGTTGGACCGAGGTAGTTCTGCAAACTACCGAGAGGATTCAGCAGATCAGACAGAGACTTCAGAACGCTCAGAGTCGGCAAAAGAGTTATGCTGACCGACGCCGATCGGAATTGGAGTTCCAGTTGAGAGATATGGTGCTCCTGAAGGTCTCACCCTGGAAGGGTGTGATCTATTTTAGGAAGAGGGGAAAATCCCCCCCCCCCCCCCCCCCCCCCGGTTTATTGGACCCTTTTGAGTGATACCCAAAGTTGGCAAGGTAGCCTATAGACTGGATCTCCCGGAGGAGATCAGTCAAATACACAGTACTTTTCACGTTTCCCAGTTGTAGAAGTGCATTTTGGATGAGGATGCAGTGGTATCTCTGGATGATGTTCAGGTTGACGAGCACCTGAACTATGTGGAGCAGCCGGTGGCTATTTTGGAAAGGAAAATGAAAATTTTGCGTAGCAAGGAACTACCGATGGTCAAGGTGCAGTGGCGGCACCGTAAGGGATCTGAGTGGACTTGGGAGCCAGAGTCCGAAATGAGGGAGCACTACCCAAATCTTTTCGCAACATCCGACTTTAGGGACGAAGTCTAGATCAAGTGGGGGAGAGTTGTAACGCCCCGAACCTAGCAGTTATATTTTGAAACCCGCCTTCTTTTGATTCTTGTCTTTGACAACCTAGAAGAAGTTCTGTTGAGTCCCGGGGAGTTTAGGGGCTAAAGTTGAAACTTTGGGCCAAAGAGGGAGTACGCGACGCGTACATAAAAGTACGCTGGGTGTAAGTTTATTTATGTTGGGTGTACTCGTGTCAGCTAAAAACCCTAATGTTCGAGGTTGGGACTATATAAACACCCTTATGGCTCATTCTTTTTCCTTACCTCAGCCTCCATACCTCAGAAAACGCCCCAAAACCCTAGTTTGTGTGTGTAGAGTGTGTTAGTGTGCATCTTGAGCCTTTGAGAGTGGAGTTATTGCACCAAGAAGCTAGAGGAGGAAAGCAAGGCCTTAGATCTGAAGTTGGGTTACACCATTTGAGCTCCAGAAAGTAAAAAGATTGAAACTTTATGCTTATTTACTTTAGATCTAGAAATTTTAGCTTTTTGAAGGTCTTATGGACCCTAGATTTCCCAAGATGATGCATGTAAAGTTCTAGACGAAATAAGTTGTCCTTTTAGACGTTTTGAGAGGCCTTAAGTGATAAAAATCAGTCCTTTTTAGCTAGACTTGATCCATGCATGTGATAAAAAGGTCTTAATGAGTTAAGACTATGAGTTAAGGACTTTTTGGACGTCCAAAGTGATAAAGTCCAAAACTTTATGATTCTATGGCATATTTGTTCGATGGATCTGGAATATGGGTTCAAGAGCTCAAACCATTAAGCACTTATTAAGATCTTAGTAAAGCCCGCGTACGCCCCGCGTAATATCTGTACGCCCAGCGTACATGGTCAGCGGTCCCGATGATGGTCAACGAAGAACTATGCTACCCCCAGCGTAACTGGGAGGTACGCCCCGCGCACGCTCCCTGTTGGACTTTTAGCTTGTGGGCTTTATGCTTTGGGCCGGTTATGGGTCATTTGGGTTAATCCCTTAATGGACTCTGGATATAGTGCTGTTTGGGCTACGTTGGACTTGTAGGATTTGTTTAGGCCCAATATTTGATAAATTGGGCCAATATTAGATTTGGACATTTTGGGTCTCTTGATATCTTCAAGGTCTTGTTAAGTAATTCGTTTTCTTTATCTATCAGTCAAGGGTGTCGGGTCTAGCAGTTGAAGACTCTCAGTTCAGTTTTGCACTATTGTCAGGTGAGTTCTCCTCACTATACCAACAGGGTCTACGACACTAGGTCAGTCCCTTGGGATTTTATCCCGGAGTTAGTATGTGTTTCATATTCGTGATCAGTTAGATTGGTACCCTAGTACTTAGGGTGTTATGCGGTTATGATCTGTTGGATTGGTTCCTTGATAGATAGAATGGTGCTATGGTTAGCGGTTAGTGTGATCTATGCTTATTGCTTGATTATGTGCTATTTATATGTCGACATACATGGATGGGTTGGGTTGAGGTGGTGTCCTACTTTATGCGGTTGAGACCAATGTACCCGGGGTGGTCCGGATAGGCTGTAGGCCCGTAGGAGGCGGTCCAGTCATGTCGAAGGCTCGAGAGCGGTCCAGATAGGCTGTAGGTCCATGGGAGGCGGTCCAGTCTGGCTGAAGGCTCATTATGCATGCTGTTTGTTATTATTGGAAGTTTGAGGTTGGTATTTTTGGGGGTAACTCACTAAGCCTCCGAGCTTACATTTTATCGATTATTGTTTCAGGTACCTCAGCTGACCATGGCAAGGCAAAGGCGTGATGTACACATCCCCGTTTTTATACTTTTGGATTTCTGGGAACTCTGATGTGAAAACGTTTTAAAAGCAATTAGAATTTGTTGATGTTTGAATCACTTTTATTTGTGTAAAAATGATTTTGGAAAGTTTAAATTTCTTCAAAAAAATTTGGGTTGTTACAATGCTTATAAGTTTTAGTAGATCATAGGAATTACTTGCAAATTGTTTGTTAGTGTAATTCTTGATCTTAATGCCAGTTAATGGACTCTATAACTTGTCCTCAAGTTATGGAATTCCGAAAGTCTTTTCTTTAAAACCATTAAAACTCATAAGTTATTGAATATGAAAGGTTTTGAATAGTTTCAAAACTTGCCCTCAACTTTTGGAATTTGTAAAGTCACTTTAGAAAACTTTAATTCCAAACCCTAGAGTTTTAAAAGTTAAAATTTAACCCTTATACTTTATAGTATTATAAGTTAATAATATATATACGTATAAGAGCAAGTCAGTTTTACTGTTAGTAGGCCTCATTCACGAAGTTGGTCTATAAGGGGGTATAAGGTTGTTGCTTATAAATGGCAGCTTAATGAGTGTCCACTCTCACCCACCGCTTCCTTGAATGGTGGAGGGTCATTAGCCAAATGGGTAGGACAAGGACTATAATTCTCATTAAAAGTATAATGATAAATATAAATTAACTAAACCTTTTTATAAATTCTCAATCTTAGTTACTTTAGGAAAATGTGAATTTGGTGCTATCCCATGAAAATTACACTTTGTACCTTACCAAGTCATTGGTGGAGCGTGTGTGGGTAACCGACACACTAACATGGACTAGTAAGAGTGGCAAAGGGTGACTTAATGTTTATCATAGATCGGTGGAGCGCGTGTGTGTAACCGACACATTGATTAGGTGATAAAGATTAAGGGTACCAAGTTAATTTGCATTGTTATTCACACCAAGTTTGTGATCCTCGGCATCCCAGTTACAAACTTGAGAGGTCATAATAGAGACTTAAACATGCCATTGAAAAGTTCAATGAATCTCAAAAGATCTAGGAGTTTCAATCCAATTAAAACCTAATAATTTATTTCGTTTCTCATTGTGGAAATTGGTGATTCGTCATTCGCCTACCTTCAAATATTTTATAGCTTGGATTACGACATCCCTCTTTCAAGTTATAAAGTATTGTGTTGGGTCCTAGCCATAATATTACATTTGGGTGTCTTATTAAGGATCCTATATCTAATCTAAACTTGTCTTTCTTCTCTCCAGATGTCTTCCAACAATGCTGCTTCTGGCTCAAACCTTACCGACACCTTCTCTCTCATGAACCTCTATGGGAGAGTCATCTTTGATGGTTGAAACTTTAATGATTGGATCAGGAACATCAGGATGGTCACACGTTACGAGGACAAGGAATATGTCCTCAACAAGGCGCTGAAAGAAATTGATGAGTCTACTACTACTCCAAAGGAGATCGCTGACTTTAGGGCATTTGAGAGAGATGCTACCAAGGTGGCATGTCTCATGTTGGCCACAATGAAACCTGAACTCCAGAAGTCCTATGAGGACTTTTACCCTTTTGAGATGCACATGGACTTGATGGACCGCTACCATCAAAGTGTTGGTCAAGAGAGGTATGAAATCATCTCTTCCATGATAACAACCCGAATGAAGGATGGTGAATCCATCACGGGCCACATACAGAAAATGCAAAGGTTTGTGGACCATTTGCTGAAGTTGAATGTGAACTTCCCCGAGGAGTTGGCTATTGACATCATACTGCACTCCTTACCTACTTGTTATGATCAATTCCGAATGACCTATCACATGAACAAGGAGGAGGTCACACTCAGCAAGCTTCAAGGACTTTTGAAGACTGCCAAAACTGGTCTCAAAGGTAAATCGGTTGTTACTACTCATACTCTTAACACCACCCCTGTTCTGGAAATCAAGGAAAGTAGAGGGAAGAAGAGGAAGACACCTTCGAAGGGTACTAAGGGAAAGTCTATTGCTGGCTCCTCTTCAAGTGGAACCAAAGGTGGTTTTGTCACTCCTTCTTCCAACCCAAAGAAAGGTCAATGCTTCTATTGTCAGGAAAAGGGGCACTGGAAAAGAAACTGCCCAAGTACCTGCAAGATGTTAAGGATGGGAAGGTCAAACTTACCCATGTAGGTATTTACACTATATTGTCTAATAACTCACTGCATACTAATTCTTGGGTCCTTTATACAGGTTGTGGTATTCATATATGTTCTGATTTGCAGGGTCTAAGAAGAAGTGATGATGTGGAGCACGGAAAGATAAACTTGATCATGGGGAATAGGAAAGCTTCACCTGTCACCAAGATTGGAGTTTATTTTTTGTTGCTAAGTAGTAGGTTATTGTTAGATTTGAATAAGTGTTGTTACTCGTCCGAAATGATGAGAAATATTATTTCTTTCCACGGTTTGTACAAACAAGGATTTACTTTTTCATTTGATAATGAATGTGGTGGTATTAATGCTTTTTATAATAATGTTCTTTATTTTAATGCATTACCTTGTGATGGTGTATATGAAACTGTGTCGGTTGTAGATAACTTAGGAAATAATGTATTGCATATCGATTCTTCCATTAGTTTGGATAAAGCATCCTTGTGACATTGTCGTCTTGGACATGTTAACAAGAAGTGCATAGGCCAACTCTAGAAGGCTGGAGTCTTGGAGTCATTTGACTTAAGGTTAGATGATAGTTGCGGGTCTTGTTTGCTTGGAAAAATGACAAAGTCACCCTTCACTGGTAATTATGCTAGGGTTGAAGGTTTTTTGGACCTCATACACATAGATGTATGTGGACCCTTCAGAACCGCCACAAAGGATGCTAACCGCTTCTATGTGACTTTTACCGATGATTACAGTAGATATGGTTATGTCTACTTAATCAAGCATAAGTCAGAAACTTTCGAAAAGTTCAAGGAGTTTAAACAGGAAGTGGAGAATCAGCTGGGCAGAAACATTAAGATGCTTCGATCCGATCGAGAAGGAGAGTATCTTAGTACAGAGTTCCTTGACTATCTTAAGGAATGTGGAATTGTTTCACAATTGACACCTCCCAGAACACTACAGCTTAATGGCGTGTCTGAGAGGCGCAATCGAACCTTTTTGGACATGGTTCGTTCCATGATTAGTTGAGCTTCGTTACCAATCTCATTCTAGAGGTATGCCTTAGAGACTGCTGCTCATATCCTAAATCTAGTCCCTACCAAGAAGGTTGCCAAAACACCTCACGAGATGTGGACTGGGAAAGTTCCTAATTTAGACCACAACAAGATTTGGGGTTGTGAGGCTTTCGTGAGACGTGAGACTCAGGACAAACTCGAATCTCGTAGTGAGCGGTGTATTTTCATCGGCTACCCACATAAATCCTTTGGTTACCTCTTCTACAGAGCCAGTGAGAATGTGGTCTTTGTGGCAAGGAGAGGGGTCTTTGAGAGAGAGAGAGTTTATAAGCCAAGGAAACAGTGGGAGGAAAATTGACCTTAAAGAACTTCAAGAGTCGAGCGGTGAAGGAACCTCAAACCCCAGAATCAACCTGAGGAGGAAACTACTGTTGATGAGTCCGTACCTCTGAGGCGTTCCACAAGAGTTAGGAATCCACTTGAGCATTACTATGGTTTTCATATTACTGTGGAAGGTGATGCATTTATCAGTGATAGTACACTGGTAAATTTGGATGATCCTAACAACTTTAAGGAAGCCATGGCAGGCCCTGAGTCTGCCAAATGGAAATAGGCCATGGACAGCGAGATTCAGTCCATGTATGACAATCAAGTTTGGAACTTGGTTGACAATGTACCGGGTCGTAAGACGGCCGGGTGCAAATGGATCTTCAAGAAGAAGACCGACATGGATGGGAATGTACACACTTATAAAGCGCGACTGGTTGCGAAGGGCTTTACTCAAACTCCGAGAGTTGACTATGATGAGACCTTCTCACCAGTAGCGAAGATTAAGTCTATTAGGGTTATGCTAGCCATAGCTGCATTCATGATTATGAAATATGACAAATGGATGTCAAAACCGCTTTCCTTAATGGAAAGTTGGACAAGGATGTTTACATGAATCAGTCAGAGGGTTTTGTCGATGCAAAACACCCTAATAGAGTGTGTAAGCTTGAGAAATCCATCTATGGATTGAAACAAACATCTCACAGATGGTATCTTTGTTTTGATGAGAAAGTCAAAGAGTTTGGTTTTTCTAGGAGCGATGCTGAGTCATGTGAATATGTTAAGGCTAGTGGGAGTATAGTTAGCCTTTTGGTATTATATGTGCACCAAAAACAGTTCATGATCTGAAACGGGTTTAGGTGAAATCGGTTAGGTTTGAAACAGCTCTATCCATCGGTTTGGGACCGGTTTTACAGAAACATGATTTGATGCATAAATATTTAGCATGGAGGTTAATATAATAAGCAACAAGGAGGTTAATATACTTTCTATTGTAAGCAAACTTCAAGTAGAGGCACCAAAACATCAAATTTAGCTTTATGTGTCTTGTTAAACTTTGTGTTTTATGTATGTATTGTTTAAATTCAAGTAGCTGCAGAAAGCACATTATAGTGGGATAACTTCTTCTTTTTGTCCCCTCTACCGAGAATCAAGACACAAAGTGGGCCATAGACAAAAAAAAAAAAAAAAAAAAAAAAAAAAAAAAAAAAAAAACCTCAATCTGACCGGTTTTTCCAAACCAGTGTCAATCTGGTTTGTATACACTTTCAATCTGATCAGGTTTTAGCCTCAAGTGGTTTTGACTTTGTTGACTTAAACCCAACTGGTTATAAAACCGATCCAATTTCCAAAAAGAACCTGTTTGTGTACCTCTACATTTTGGTGTTAAACAAAATTGGCAAATTCGTTTCCATTTATTTCTTATTAAACCTATAAAAAACAGATGTCTCAATCTCTGAACATCTAATCTCGTGTCTGAGTGCATACTTTTTTTACACGTACAATATTTTGGTCAACGTCGTGAAGTGTTTCAATCATATCACCCCAATTAAAAATAGCCATTGAAATTAAGATTACTAATAACACTACTGGTAATAAATTTTATTCCATGTGAAAGTGAACCGAGATTCATACTGAAACTTCTATCTGTGTAAAATGCTAGGTTTATATCCTTATATAGGTTTGAATACCCAATCATAAAGCGTTTATGAGCACTAGTATCAAATTTAGTGGTGCTATCTCTAAAGTAGCAACGCCTTAAAAAGGCTTGTGTTGCAATTTTAATAATCAGATCAAGGCATCTTCTTCCACAAGAGCTCGTGTATTAAACCACAATTTTCTTGCAACTTTTTACGTGACGTGGGGGATGGAAAGATTGATGGGCAATCGCTAGCCAATGTTGCCTCTTGGACAATATATGACAGGGGGAAATAAACGAATCCTCTTTTCAAATTTCAACCCATAGATATATAGCAATGTAATCTAGCTAGCTAGAAATTAATATACTTTTGCCAAGATGCTTGGTAATTACAAGGCCCAAAAATCAAAGCTTCTAGTTGTTTACGATGACAACGCAAATTAAATCATCTTCTTTCAACAAATTCTGCTATATCATGTGTGAGTTCAATGAAGGTCTCTTCTTTGCATGGGAGCGTTAGACCTCCCATAGGATGATCATATCCAAACTCTTCTTCCGATAGCTTCAGCAAGGTCTGAAAAGAAGGATGTTCTAGGTATGTTATGGGAATTATAAATCTCTTGTTTGTGCCTTCACCAACATATACTGTGATACAGCCTTTTGGTACATCATTAATGGTTGCTGAGGCTGAATCATATCTTGCCATTCCCAGCCTGCCACACAAGATTTTTGGAAATCTGTGTATGCCCATGATCACAATGACAGTCTAACTTCGAAATTAAAACTATTTGATGGCAGAGAGCACGAGTATTGAATAAAAATTGGGGAGAAGCTCAATAAGTTGAGTTTCCATACAAAATAAATATGGGTATATATAGGCATCTAGTTGCTACAAAGTCCAGAATGCGAAACTATGAACATAATCGATTTTCGTATATTTCTATCAATTTAATTTGGATACTCCGCATCTTATACCTTTTGGTGTATCCAAAGATAAATTCCCTTTTGTATCACAGTTGTGTTTGCATACGGAAAGCAACATGAATATGAATAATTGAGATAATCTTAGTGTGGCCATTTTGGATTATACCAATTGTACTATACCATACTAGTAGGTATTCCATATTATTTAATAATTTTCCAAACAATTTTAACAAAATGTTCCTGTGTCACTAAAGAAAGTTGCACTACTACAAAAAAAGAGCAATACCGACGGCGAAAACCGTCGGTAATCCGTCGCTAATAGGCTTTACCGACGGAATTCCAACAGACCAAAATCCGTCGGTGTATTCTTGTCGCTAATTTTTTGTAACAGATTTCCAATGGCTACACCAAATTTTTAGCAACGGAATTTTCCGTCAGTAAATAGTAACCGATCACCGACAGAAATAGTTTTGCAATGGATTACCGACAGAATGTTTTTATAACAGATTACCGACAGAATAACTTACTAACAGATTACCAACGTAATCTCAGAATAGCTTACTAACGGATTAGCGACGGATTTTTGTGACAGATTAGCGACGGATTTTTGTGACAGATTATCAAAAAACAATTATAAATTCATGAAACATTAAAATAATTACATATTCAACAAAGAAAAAATACAAAAATATACATAAAAATATATTTAAAATCAACAAATATAAAAATAAATAATTTTCAATATTCAACATCCATTAAGCCATCAAAAATAATAATTACATAAAAATACATTCTTTTATATTAATTGGGCAAAAATGTAATAGAAAAACACAACACTCAGAAATGCCAAACATAAACTTTTTTAAACATAAATAATATAAGCTTCAGTTCCTCTGCCAAAATTAGATGACACAAAACAAGCCAATCTTTTTCCAAACGCCTGTAGAAAATTTAAAATTGATATCCTATTTATATTAAAAGTAACACATCACTGTATAAATTGGTTAAAAACTTACTGTTAGACTTTCGATACTAATCCCTTGTGGCCATGGAGGTTCGCCTGCAGTGACTCCAGGGCATGAGGCAAAGCCTCATGTCTGCAGCGGGGGATTAGTCGGTGCGCGAAAGCTGGCCCGGAAACCCTCGTTAGGGAAGTTCCCTTTCCAAAAAAAAGCTGGTTAGTGAATCAAGATAGGAAGTTTAAAGCTGTGTTTAAAAGATTAATTTTTTGGTAAATTGTAACAAGCACTTATTGAGAGTGAATCTTACTTGTAAAATCAAATTGTTTGCAAGAAGATAATCTTGCATTTCTCGATCCAATACGAATCTTAAGGTTGGAGGCACCTATAAACAAGGTAATGGCGAACAAAGTTTTTATAATTCCAATGGAATGAATCATTCCATTCCTTCCCCAATTCCATCATAACAAACAAACACCACCTATGATAAAAGGCAAGAGAAAAAACCAGTACACGATACAAAATTTTCAAACCTTAAGCAATAGCTTTCCGGTTCCTAACACAAATCCGGCATCAGTGTTTCCAATTCCGGTAGCAAACTGGCCAAATGCTCCAGCAGTACACGTGTGGGAATCGGTACCAAGTAAGACCTGAATACAAACCATGAACAAAGTTAACTAATATAACATGTCTAATTACTTATATAAAATTGAATTTAATTAATTTGTGTGTACCCCTCCAGGCCTACAATGACCTTGTAACGTGGCACACACCTTTGTAATCAGTATTACAGTAGCATTGAGACATTGAGAGATTGATGAGGATGCTAAATTTCTAATTATTATAAGAACATGGATTATCATTAAACAGTAAAGTATGTTGACAATATTGGTAGTGAGAGTAAAGTAAGTTGCTATTTATGGACATTTTCTCTACCATGAGCAAGAAAGTCTAAAACACCTAATTATGGACATTTGCACCTCCAAGATCTTCAAAGGATACTTCTTTACCAGTAGTATCAGCCTGGAAATTAGTAATATTAGATAAATATATAAAAACCAAACATAAATATAACAAATATCCAAGCTAAACTTACCTTCACAAGTGGTGGGCCTGCTAAGACAATTTTATCAACAACATAACCGGGGAAGAACACCAAACAGCCACCAGGGACAACTTTGCATCCTATACAACAAACAATCACAACATCAATAAAGAAAATACCTCTTGAATAAATATTTGTGGCATATCTACTAATTCATGCTAATTATCCATTAATTAAATGGGATCATTTATTTGTTATTAAAAGCGATGCAGTTTCTTTGTTTTTTATTTCCATTAAAAAACCGTTTATATGCAACTCTTTTTATTAATCAATCATCATAATAATCATAATACTAATAATAATGATAATAATAACAATGCTATAACAACATGAAGGACTTGCTTTTAATAACAGGGAGGACCAGAAAGTTACAAGGACCTTAAATGAGGACCAAAAATGTAATTTACTGTTTGATACATTATGGTAAAAGTAATAAATACTAATACATTATCTTAAATTGATCCGTTTCCAAAAAAAATCTTAAATTGAAGGTTCAAAATCAAAAAGCCTCACCTGTGTAAAGTTAATAACTAATAAGTATTAATATTTTAATTGTTCCATGGTATATTTATGTTTACAAGAAAATAGACTTCTAGTTTTTTCGTTTACTAGGTAATTGACACTTTTGTAGGGCATCAAATATTTTCAGAATGACATTTTTCATGTTTACAATTTTAGAATATGAATTTATCTAGTTCCCGTTCCGGTTATGGAATTGCAAATACCAGAACGGACTCAATTCCATAGGCTGATTTACACCAAGTTTAGAGAGTGTGTAGAAATAGGAATAAAGTTCAAAAAGTGAGCCATAGTAGTAGTATTCCCTATAAAAAATAGTTAAGCCTGAGACACTCGAAGCTAGCCTGAAGCCTAAGTCCATGTCACTATTTTAAGTTGAAAATATTACTAGTGAATCTGTGAATGTGATATTTATCCAGTTGTAAAGATAGTAAAGCAAGCATGGATAAGTGGTAATTTGAGTATTCTAATATATTTTCATATTTACAATTCTGTATTTTACTTACGTCAAGGTTCATACCTGTAATGGAGTAAGTAACGGTGGAAGAAACTTCTTTGTTGGTCCACTTCCAAATGTTGAAGGCAAAGTCAAAATCTGTGCAATAAATGTTCCGGATCCTATTATAATTCTTGCTACAAGAAACAAAATGGAATTTCTCATCAATTAAAACTTAACATTACAATAAAATAAACCAAGAGGGATTCTTTAAGTAACAAGTCATACCTAACCATTGTGCCCATTCTAAAATTATATTAGAGAATAGAAATGCCTAGTGGAGGATTTCTTTTCCTTTTTCATCATACAAAACATCTTCATACGTTTGTACCTAAAACACAAAGATTAGATACCCATAATAATATCATAGTCTATATTGTGATGTAAAGGAAATTGGGAAAATGGAATCATGAAAGCACCTTTAACCGGTTAGGCTTGTTGTCATCCTTATTCCCAAGTAAAGGTTCATGTAGTTCATCCAAATCTGCACCTATTAAATGCTCATGTTTTCTTTACCGCCGACATCTCCATGATGGAGTCTTCTCCCTATCGCTCGTGATGTCATTAGTCCTAGAATGTTTAATTTTTCATACGCCTGTTCATATTTAATCAAGAAACCACGTTTTGAAGTTCAAATTTGATATGCTCAGAAGCTATGCAGAGCTAGATTCATAATCTTTGAGTTCTGAAGTCAAACCACATCCCCCAATTCAAATTCGATGCGGACTATGAGGAATTACCGGTAATTATACTTTAGTTGAAGATCTAGAGCAACTCATACGATTACGAACTATAGTAAACATGACCTAAATATTCAGGTAATGAAACAAACCTGTAATTGATGAATGTCAGTAAGATTGACTGTTGTCGGAGGTAGATGTCGGTGAAACGGAAGCAATAGTCGGCGGCAGACGGTGGCTTTGGTGCAACGGAACGTCGAATAGGAGGCGGACATGAGGAATCACTTAGTCGAGTGATGGCGGAGTCAAGCGACGGAGTCAGGGTTCTCGGTTCCGGTGAAGGTGAAACACAACCTCCGGCGATGGCGGCTAGGGTTATGTCGTTTTTCAAATGATGGTGGTGACGTGAGGTCGTCGTGAAGGGGATCCCTGCTTTGAACCAGCTTAGGTTAAGCCGATATACACCCCCCTTAAACAACCTTCTATTTGTATATTTACCAAAATGCCCCACAGTTTATAAATATTAAGTGTTTATTTTACCAACGAAATAGCGGCTGAATTAAGAATTTGTTGTTTTCCGTCGGTAAACCGTCGGTATTTTGTAACAGATTACCAACGGAGTTTATACTGTTGCCAAACCGTCGCAATACCGTCACTAATATCCTAACTATTCGTCTGTCAGAAATCCGTCGGTATTCCGTTGCTATTCCCAACGAATTTTTCCGTCGCTGAAATTCTGTCGGTAATGCCTAATTTTCTAGTAGTGTTGGTTTTTAGCAAACATAAAATTTAAGATAGATAATCTTAGTGTGGTGATCATATGAGAATAAAAACAATTGGACAATGCTCTACTTACATTTATCAAACAGGAAATTTTTTATTGTAATCGTCTTTTACTTTCGGATGTAACATGTTATCATTAACGTAGTTGCCTGTAATCAGGTTATTAATTCTATCAAATAACAACCAAATTATATGTCATTCTCTATTTTGGGGAACATGTAGGTCATTGGAGTTTGACACAGTTTCATCTCTTCAACGAGAAGTTCAAGAACTTGAGGCTTCATTCAAAACAAAATCTCTTGTAAATAGGCCTCTAGATAAGTAGAAAATGAAGATGATGAAATTGTTAAAGGGAATTTAAGTACATCAAAATCAACAGAGCATATCTACAACCAGATGATACAAGAGATCAAGAATCTAACATTTACGGTTTATTCAATGATAAAATCTCCTTGATATTGTAGTTGTGTTGCTAAACAAAATCTACCGTTAATGTGAATATTCGTGTTATGTTACATTCTGTTTAAGGGAATCCTTTCTAGGCTTGGCCTATGGAAAAGTTAGTTGGAGACCGCTAATATACTATATGAATTCACATTTGTTGGTGTTAATCAGAATTAGGTCAAAGCCACATGTTTTATTTAGGGGTATTTTAGTCTTATTTGTTTAGTGTTTTTGCTTTGGTATTGCATAGTTTTAGGGGTCAAATAAATAATGTTTTGTTACTGAATAGGTGGTAGTAATGGTCCTAGTTTTTTGGTATCTTTTTAGCATTTAAACTCTTGTAATCGTTGGTAGTCTGCAATGGAAAAACACAGAAAGTTAGTCCCAGACACCACTGTTTTGTTTATCATCTTTTGACAGCAATTGTGTGTTGTGTTTTGGCGCCCATCTGTGCAGGCTTAGTTCTAACACAATTAACTAGAATTGTTTAAATGTTATTGGTTCTATTCTTTTATTGGCTTATTGTTGCAATTAATTTCTGCAACATTAGTGACATGTTAGCGATGGATCTCACACAAATACTAATAATTGATTTCTAAAGCCAACCTAACCGATTAGCTAAGGTTATAAGGCCATGGTTAATCCATCAAAAAGATTTAAAAATTACGCAGATTAGTGTAAGAATTACTCCCTTCGTTTCAAAATTATTGTCCACGTTTGACGTTTTAAGTCTCTTTTGTTCAACTTTGACCTTAAATAATTTAATTTTTGTTATATAATTTTTTATGCAAGATATATGAATAGATTGTTTTTTAAATGTATTTTCATTGTTATAAGTTTCATCAACAATTATATCATACAAATAAAGTTATTTATGGTCAAAGTTGACATGGAAAAACCTCAAAAGTCAAACATGGACAATAATTTTGGGATGGAGGGAGTATATAGTATCTAATTGACCAAAATTTCGTTGCTATAGGCTAGCAACGAACATTAGACCCTCTACATCGGGTCTTTCAAAAACAAATTGCAATGCCACTAAGCTAGTTTTTAATGCCATTTGGATTTCTTCTTTCTATATCTGCAAGACTTGCAAGTCTTGTAAGTGATTTTATATTATTATTTTAATATAACAATCATATTTAAATACTATAACCAATCAAATATTGTTATGTTAAATAGGCCCACAAATTTCTCTTTCCTAACACTAATGACTTATATTGAGTTGACATTTTTTTGCAAGATCTTAAACATGCACCGATGTGGTTGCTCATACACTCAAGGTAGTAGATACCTATAAATACTATAGAGACAGACTACAATACAACGAAACTAATAAACACTTTTGGAAATAGTTTTTTTTGTCACCCTCAAAAAGTCATTTTTCATACGGAACATTTTCCTAAATTTTAAAACAGCTTATGACTTATAAAGATGCAAAGACTATAAGGCTGAGGTGTAACATCCCAAAATTCAAGGCCAAAAATTTTATTTTTAAATAAATTGTAACATAAAACCATCGTAATAAAAACTTTCATAATGATATTTCATGTCACAACCAATGTGTCGATAATCCAAAACATGTCCCCATAAAAACCATTTGTCAAAAGGAAAATAAATCAGAGTACATTCCCAGGAAGCTCCATGCGGAAAACATGTGTGTGTGTGTGATGCGTTGCTACACCGCCGGCTCCTTCCCCTTGGACGAAGAGGTACCTGAAACCAAAACTGAAACTGTAAGCACGAAGCTTAGTGAATTCCCCCATCATACCCATAGCACATAATCATCGGTATCTTTCAACCGGTAACCAGGAGCTAACCTCCCCTTCGGTATCTTTCAACCGGTAACTGGGAGCTACCTTCCCCTTCAGTATCTTACAACCGGTAACCGAGAGCTACCCTCCCCTTCGGTATCTTTCAACCCGTAACCGAGAACTATCCTTCCCTTCGGTATCTTTCAACCGGTAACTGGGAGCTACTCTCCCCTTTGGTATCTTTCAACCGGTATCTGGGAACTAACCTCCCCTTCGGTATCTTTCAACCGGTATCTGGGGACTATTTCACCCCTATCCCTATTACATATTACAGGTCATAACATATTGGTTTCACAATAACATACACAAGCATACTGAGTCACATAATGACATATCATAATCATACTACTATACATGCATGGGTTTTATCCACCCCTTCGGTATTTTTCAACCGGTAACCAGGGCTAGCGTGCCCTACTACTACTAAACACATTCTCAACACAGATATAACAACTAGACAATTATCACAAAGATAACCATCTCAACCATAATCACATACTGGTGGGCCGACATTGGTGCCTTAGACCCACCCTTACTGGAAGGTAACTCACCTCGTAAGGCTGACTGCTAAAAAGCTGATTGACAGATGTCTGACTACTGCTCCGGTGATCCTATGGCTATAATTCCCATAAAACACTTAGTCAGACACTGATAACTGTTCTTAGGATAAAATGACTATTCTACCCCTTACCAAGTCAAAGTCAAAGTCAAAGTCAAAGTCAAAGTCAACTTCTAGTTGACCTGACTCACCGAGTTAGGCCTCCAACTCGTCGAGTCCCTACCCTTCATCTGTCCTTCTTCACGCTTCTACTCGTCGAGTTTAGCAATGACTCGATGAGTTCTCCTTCTAATACAACCTTGAATAAACCTTCATCCGACTCGTCGAGTTGCATGAACAACTCGTCGACTTCATACTTGTCCTACAAACAAGTCCTGACCTTGACTCGCCGATTTGTATGAACAACTTGTCGAGTTCATATTCAATAGTTGGGAGATTGCCTTGGACTTGCCGATTCTGCTCATGCACTCGTCGAGTCCTATGAACTCCAGGTCTATGGCTAAGTCCAATGCTTTGGGTCACTTCCCCGGACCCTTCTAAGGCCATTCTAACACTCACATGGTTCATTTGAACCCTAACAGAAAAGGGAAGTCAAGCCTCAGACTCACTGTGTCCCAAGAACAACTCTCCGAGTCGAGGTTGTCCAAGTCTTATTTCTCGATTTCTGATGTACAACACTTGACCAAATGATAGATCTAGGCTCCTAAGATCGATCTAGCACGTAAAGTTATGAACTTTACGTGTATGCATGGGATCTAATACAAGAAGGAGCAAGGTGTCGACTTTATACCTTCCAAGAACTGTAGATGATGCACAAGTTCGACTCATCTGGCCAACCTCTTGATTCCTCAAGCTTCTCCTTCCTTCTTGCCACCACAAACCACCAAGAATCACCAAAAGGCCTTAGATCTTCACCAAGAACGATTAGGGTTTGATGCGAGGGGGTTCTGAGAGCATAAGGGATGAGGGGGGCTGAATAAGACATTTAAATAGGGTGCAAACCCTTGGATTAGGGTTTTTTCCAACCAGAGTCTACTCGTCGAGACATGCCGCCGACTCGACAAGTTCGCCACCTAACCCCCGGGTCTAAGTCGCTACTACTCGACGAGTTGTCCATCAACTCGCCGAGTCTTAGTCCAAATCGCGAAAAACACTTGAATGAAATGCATACCAGGAACCGGGTGCTACATGAGGGGTATCCTCACGCGTGATGTATGAATGAAGATGAGGCCACGTAGGTAATTTACCATTCCACAACTAATCCACTAGGTTGTGGAAATGGTGTTCACATGTGGATGGATAGGTAGTGAAGAGGCAAAAATAAAAGAGAGAAATAGAGAAAATATGTGGGACCAGATTGCCTAACCTATCAAATGCATCGTCTTCGTCCGTCTCCATGACCACTCTACAGCCAACCCCATCGGTGCTTGGGGCGGTGCTCAAGGGTCTTCTGGGTTGCCACATAGGATCTCACGCGTGGTTTGGAGCACCATACCGGATAACCTAATACTTCCATTAAAACGAAACCCTTTTAGCGTGCAAGTTAATATTTTTATAGACTTCGATAAGTTTGTTCACACTTGCATACCAAGCAAGATTACACACATCATTATCATCAGATAATACACGAAGTCCAAAATCTTAGTCTCCATTGGGAAAATAAATGCGGTAGTAGATGACAGGTGGAGCAATGTAAGTGAAGTACTTTGTCACAATAGAGTCTAGTCCATTCAAGAGAATTCATCTATGTCTACCAAGTTAACGTAATATCTCACAAACCCATCAATATATATGATACTTCAAATTTTGGTGAACTTCCCACCATGATAAAATTCAATACGAACATGGTAGGATTTCCATCTTCAAACATCAAACAAACAAAGGTAAGATTTGGAATGGTTAGAAACTTAGAATTATGTTTTGCAGTGAGTTAATCAAAAGCAACATGTTAACCATAAATAAGCCTCCCGTGACTTGTCTCATTTCCATCCCGGTAGTCATCCTATAACTTTTGTAAATTCATTCTTTTCATCCCTCCTAACCCACATAATTTATTTAATTTTGTTAAAAAAATAATTAAACAATTACTAATTTAAAAACAAAATAAAACCAAAATTAAAAAAATTTCATAAAAAAAGTAAACTACTAGAAATGGTAAATAAATTCATAGAACTACAATTACAATTTAAAGACAATAGTTATATAAATCTTGAAAAAATCATTAAAAGCCTACAATAAAATTCTACATCTCCTAAATTTTCCATTTCTTGGCGATCACCGAGTTCAACATCCTGCACGTCAAATGGTCATGCAACTTAAGAAAGAAATTGTAACACTTGGTTTTGAATCGCTTCATTATTCGCAGCCGTGACCCGATCATTTGTTATCATAAGGCTTCGGGCCTTGGGGAGGAAAAGATTTAACCCATTTTGGATATGGGTATTATGTGTAACATCCATCAAATTCATAAAAAATTAAAACTTTTTCAAGCATCCAAAAACCATTATTTATTACAAAATGTTTTCAAAATAGTTTCATATCAGAGTATCCCAGAAAATCAAAATCATAAAATGTGAGGAGGTGCACGATCAAGCCTTCGCCTTCCCGCGATCATCCGAAGTACCTGAAACAAAATCAAAAACTATAAGCCCGAAGCTTAGTGAGTTCCCCCAAAATACCAACGCCATACAAACCAGAAAGATATCATAACAAATAACATGTGTATAGAGTCTACAATATGACTGGACCGCCCTCATCGTGCCTTTAGTCTATCTGACCCACTCTCAAAAACTTCAACATGTTTGGTCCGCCCTACCAAGCCTTCAGCATGCCTTGACCGTTCTCCGGGCCTTCGGCCCGACTGGTATGCCCCATTGGGCCTTTAGTCTATCCGGACCGCCCTGGGTATCTTGGCCTACAGCACAAAGCAGGACCGCCTGAACCCACCCCCCAAGTATACAATCAACACATAAATAATAAAATGCTAGCATGTACAAACAGTCAAACCAATCTAACAGATCACTAATCATAGCATCATCTTATATACTAGGATACCGACCTAATAGGTCACTAAACATAACATCATCCTATATACCAGGATACAGATCTAACAGATCAGCAAGCATATCATCATGCGATAACCAGGATAACAATCCAAAAGGGCTGTCATTGGTGCCTTCGACCTTGTTAGTATAGTGAGGAAAACTCACCTCTCAAGTAGTGCTGAACCGATAAATCGAATCTCAACTCATAGCTCCAAACTCAACTGCATGTGACCACCATATAACTGATTACATTAGAATCCCAAATTACCAAAATAACCCTAGAAGTCAAACTTGGTCAACCATGGTCAAAGTTAAAGTCAACAGTCAAGGTCAACAGTCCATGTTGACCCAACTCGTTGAGTTCTTCTACTTACTCGTCGAGTACCTTCATATCTCAGAAGGTCGTGGAAAACTCGGGACAACTCGTCGAGTTCTTCGGTGTTCAGAAGACCGGGAAAACCCTAATCAACTCGCCGAGTCATCTCACCCACTTGTCGAGTTCAATCAATATCCAGAAGGCGGGTAAATCCTATCCAACTCGTCGATTTGGCTAAGCAACTCGTTTAGTTTTCCTATCTTAACGTGTTTAGTCCTTTCCAGTCGACTCTAAGGCCCCAAACTACAAATCTAGCCTCTTAGGACTAAGATACCACGTAAAGTTGCTAACTTTACGTGCATGTAAGGCATCAAAGGGATCAAAACACCAATACTAAGCTAAATAAGAGGTTTAGGGTATGGAGGATGGCCAAAGCTTGATAAAGCTTAAGTCTTTAGACTTAAGGGGCCTGGAGGTGTCCAGATCTGAAGTTGCAACTTCGAATCATGCTCATCTTCCAAAAATATAAAAGGATAAAATTTTAACATATTTTAAAAGACAAAGGACTAATGTTGTAAGTTTGTAAGGGCTCCTTTCATTTACGTATTGAGTTTATGGGCCAAGAACCCATTTCTACAAAAACAATTAAAAGAGCTCAATTTCTACAAACTTTTATCAAAACTGCCACATTTTTGCAAAAAACTTGAGAATTGCATGTTAGATTAGGGCTAAGGATCTACTCAGGATTTCATGTTAGGAGAGATGTCTTTATATGCCTGATTGTGAGCTTTTAGAATTACATGCTATTATGGTTTTCAAATAATTGGATATAATGGATTGATTAGTAATGCGTTGATTATATTTTTCCGTTGTGCGAATGTCGCTTACTTTGTGCTTTATGAGACTCTTAGTGATGTGGATCAGCTACTAAATGAATATGCTAAGTCACATGTTGCACATGTTAAATAATCTCAGAGTGATGGATTTAGCCCTATTGTGAAGCTCTCGTTTGAGTCCAACCGTTCTAGGGTTGAGTCTTTTACTCAAAGGTTTATCTGATCTCTATTGCATGTGGCAATGACATGACATCTTTAATCTACTCACGCACATGTGGCAATGGCATGACATCTTTAATCTACTTGGCAATGACGTGGCATAAACAAAGATCCTAGTAGGATGGTTATCACCAGTCGAACCTTTCAAATGTTAAAATGTGACATTTTAAACCATAAAATTACAAGTACAAGCCCTTTAAATGCAAAAAATAGTCATGATGGACCATTTAAAATAATATACGAAAGATAGTTGGGCTACACTAACAATTTTCCTAAAAAATAAAATAATTGTTTTGACCTTTTAAATTTATCTATTAAAAGTTTTATATATTTTGTCATATTTTATAACGGTGACATATTTGTATAAAAACAAAACTATTTATTAAGCCAAATATTACCGATTCAAGAGACAACATATTTTGTTGAATAACTTACTATATTTTCTTTTTTAAATCAATTATTTTAGAATTTAAAATGTTTTAGAAAAAAAATTATGAACCAAAAGGCGGACATTAAATTGTTATTTTTGTTTTACTATTATATCTTATGAAATATTGTGTTATTATTAGTCTTTTGGGTTAGTATCTTGAAAAGTGGTAATAAGAGGAATCGAACTTTATGTTTGTCTAGATGAAAGAAAAACGCCTTTACCAAGTGGGTGTTTGGGAGTTCTTTTTAAAATGAATTATTAGCTTATTGGGTTTTCAAAAAGCCAATAAGTTAACAAATTGTTTTGCAAAAACACAAACTTTATAGGCAAAAAAGGGTTTTTCCAAGAAACTATGATTTCCTAACTTTTCAAAAAGCCAATAAATACTTTGAGAAATAATCCCAAACATGCTAACTAGACAAAAGACACCTTGATAAATACTTTAAAATGTAGAAGTAATTTTGGTCCCCAATTGTCTTGAGGGCCTATTGGGATGGGCCTATCCAAACACCCATTTAGGTAAAGGTGCACAAAAAACCGGTGCACAAAAAACCGGTTCATGATCGAAACCGGTTTGGATGAAATCGGTTCGGTTTCAAACAGACCTATTTGTCGGTTTGGACCCGTTTAAAGTTCTATCCATTAAAATAGGTTTGGGACCGGTTGGACATAAACATGCTTTGATGCATAAATATTTAACATGGAGGTTAATATAATAAGCAACAAGAAAGTTAATATACTTTCTATTGTAAGCAAACTTCAAGCAGAGGCACCAAAATATCAGGACACCAGAAACTCCAAGTGAGGGTAAAATGGTCAATATAAGGAAAACACTCCCCACAGCAATCTTGGCAACAAACAGCAAATTCAGAAAATCCAAGTGAGGGTAGTTTTTTTCCCAGGTAACTTTTTTGTCCCCTGTGTGTTTTTAACTTAGCTATTTTCAGCTTTATGTGTCTTTTTAAACTTTGTGTTTTGTGTATTGTTTATATTCAAGTAGCTGCAGAAAGCACATTAGAGTGGGATTTCTTCTTCTTTATGTCCCCTGTAACGAGAATCAAGACACAAACAGTGGCGGATTTAGTGCATCACAAGTGGGGTTTTGATCCGGTTTGTATACAGTTTCAATCTGATCAGGTTTCAGCTTAAACCGGTTTTGAGTTTGTTGACTTAAACCCAACTGGTATTAAAACCGATCCAATTTCCAAAAAAAAAAAAAATACTGTTTGTGTACCTCTACATTTAGGTGTTAAAACAAAATTGGCAAATTCGTTTCCATTTATTAATTCTTATTAAACCTATAAAAAACAGATTTCTCAATCTCTGAACATATAATCTCGTGTCTGAGTGCATACCTTTTTTACTTGTACAATATTTCGGTCAACGTCGTGAAGTGTTTCATTCATATCACCCCAATTAAAAATAGCCATAGAAATTAAGATGACTAATAACACTACTGGTAAAATGCTAGGTTTATATCCTTATATAGGTTTGAATACCCAAGCATAAAGCGTGTATGAGCACTAGTATCAAATTTATTGGTGCTATCGCTATAATAGCAACGCATTAAAAAGGCTTGTGTTGCAATTTTCACAATCAGATCAAGGCATCTTCTTCCACAAGAGCTCGTGTATTAAACCACAATTTTCTTGCAACTTTTAACGTGACGTGGGGGATGGAAAGATTGATGGGCAATCGCTAGCCAATGTTGCCTATTGGACAATATATAACCGGGGGAAATAAAGGAATCCTCTTATCAAATTTCAACCCATAGATATAGCAATGTAATCTAGCTAGCTAGAAATTAGTATGCTTTTGCCAAGATGCTTGGTAATTACAAGGCCCAAAAATCAAAGCTTCTAGTTGTTTACGATGACAACGCAAATTAAATCATCTTCTTTCAACAAATTCTGCTATATCATGTGTGAGTTCAATGAAGGTCTCTTCTTTGCATGGGAGCGTTAGACCTCCCATAGGATGATCATATCCAAACTCTTCTTCCGATAGCTTCAGCAAGGTCTGAAACGAAGGATGTTCTAGATATGTTATGGGAATTATAAATCTCTTGTTTGAGCCTTCACCAACATATACGTTGATACAACCTTTTGGTACATCATTAATGGCTGCTGAGGTTGAATGATATCTTGGCATTATTCCCAGCTTGCCACGCAAGATTTTTGGAAATCTGTGTATGCCCATGATCACAATGAAAATCTAACTTCGAAATTAATTAAAACTATTTGATGGCAGAGAGCACGAGTATTGAATAAAAATTGGGGAGAAGCTCAATAAGTTGAGTTTCCATACAAAACGAATATGGGTATATATAGGCATCTAGTTGCTACAAAGTCCAGAATGCGAAACTATCAAATGAATCAATTTTTGTAAATTTCTATAAATTTAATTTGGATACTCCGCATCTTATACCTTTTGGTGCATCCAAAGATAAATTCCCTTTGGTATCACAGTTATGTACAGAAAGTACCATGAATATGAATAGTTGAGATAATCTTAGTGTGGTCATTTTGGATTATACCAATTGTACTATACCATACTAGTACGTGTTCAATATTATTTAAAAATTTTCAAAACCATTTTAACAAACTGCTCCAATGTAACTACAAGAAAGTTGGTTTTTAGCAAACATATATAAAATTTAAGATAGATAATCTTAGTGTGGTGATCATATAGAATTAAAACAATTGGACAATGCTTTACTTACATTTATCAAATAGGGAATTTCTGATTGTAATCGTCTTCTACTTTTTATTTTATTTTATTTTATTTTATTTTATTTTGAGTATTAGTCTTTTTCATTACAAAATTCATAAAAAAGATTTACATAGACGTTGCGGGTAAACGAGCAACAAGTTGTGCCGCAACCTCTTTTTGAGGTTTAGTCTTTTACTTTTGGATGTAACATGTTATCATTAACGTAGATGTCTATAATCATGTTATTAATTCTATCAGATAACAACCAAATTATATGTCATTCTCTATTTTAGGGAACATGTAGGTCATGGGAGTTTTACCCAGTTTCATCTCTTCGACGAGAAGCTCAAGAACTTGAGGCTTCCTTCAAAACAACATCTGTTGTAAATAGGCCTCTAGATAAGTAGAAAATGAAGATGATGAAATTGTTAAAGGGAATTTAAGTACATCAAAATCAATAGAGGATATCTATAACCATATAATACAAGAGATCAAGAATATAACATTTACGATTTATTCAATGATAAAATCTCCTCGATATTGTAGCTGTGTTGCTAAACAGAATTTACTATTAATGTGAATATTCGTGTTATGTTACATTATGTTTCAGGGAATCCTTCGTTGGCTTGGCCTATAGAATAGTTATTTGGACACCCCTAATATATATATATATATATATATATATATATATATATATATATATATATATATATATATATATATATATATATAGGGTTAGATTATTTTGTTTCTAGTAACTATTGTGTGTCAGAATGTTCAGATCTGGACCATTGGATGGAATATAATCAAAGGTCATGATGTGAAGGTCTATGATAGTATAATAGGATAACATGTACTATATAATCACACAAATGTGAGCATAAGGACATTTTAGTCAATTAACCTATATTTAAAAAGGAAATTTTCGGATTTTTAGGGATAATTAATTCCTTTATTTTTAAAAATCTGAATATTTTAAATTAATTTAAAATTAAAAATCTGATTTTATTCTGTCAGAATGATAGAATTTTAACCATACACTAGTAAATATATTTTTTGATTTTATTCTGTCAGAATGACAGAATGCCAACCATAAACTCGTAAATACATTTTGAAAACTACACAAAATCGATTCTTGAACTAATAATATACAAATAATTACATTGTATGATTGTGATTCATTGAATAATAACAAACATTCTAAAAGAATAACTAGTATAATTCTTAAAAAATAACAACATTCTTAAACAATGGTTGTGATCATTGTTTAATTCATTCTTCAACCCTTTCCCATCAGGTCTTCAAGCCATTCTTGAAGCCATTTCTACCAGAAATTCATTGCCAAGTAATTTGTAGTGATACACTTGTAACAACTGCACATTAAACATACAAATAATTAACTATAATTCTATTAGAATACAACAATAATATTGTTACAAAATACACTATTCTGCAAGAATATTCTTAAAGAATTTGTATTATCAAGAATATACACAACAAACAAAATAAGGAACTAGCATCAACCTATTTTGACAAAATAAGGAACTAGCATTCTTCGGGCTCCCTGTGTTTCTTCTTGATATGCTCAATGTATTTAACTGCAAACTCTGATGAAATAAGAAACTAGCATCAACCTATTGTTATGAAAAGGGCATCTAACCCAATCTAAATTAAGTTATATAGTTCTGAAAAGAATAAGGAACAAAGTGAAGTAAAAACATTAAAGATTTTTAACGATTTTTTCATTGAGACATTTTATCAAACACATGGAGGCCATGACATAATGTTATTGTTTGTAAACAAAAAATCCAAATATGTTAATGGATCATAACTCATAAGACTTACATTGATAGATGAAAATAAGGAACAGGTTCTCTGACAAATGTAGGATGAGGAATACTAGGCAGATTACAACTTACATTGATGTACACTAGTTTGCTTTCTTTCAACGCAGTTGAAATTGCAATGCCAATTTGTTCATGTACATCTTCCAATTTATTCACGTGCATCTTCCAAGTTATTCACTACTGCTTGTTGTTTCATTCATCATAAATCCATCAATATCATATAACAAGATCAAATAAAAATCACTGTTACTTAATTTCAAAATCAATGAAATACAAAGGCCTTGGAAATTAAAATCAGCATACCTGAGCACAAGTGACAGTTTGAAAACACTGCATTTCCTGTGTAAAATCCGGCAACCCAATTCTATGATGAAGAATTTGATTTGTCCCATAATAACTCGAATCGGGTCCACCGACTATACAAATAACGAGCAGATTCTCACTGTAAGCACCGACGACATCGATTGATTATGGAGCCGACGGTGGAGAGACGTGAGGAAGAAACGACAACATGCGTTTGTCGATGATTGGTGGGGTGTCAAGTCCACCAAGAAAATTACACCCTTTGTTTGCAAATAAAACGTAATATAATGGTAAAAAGGGGTATTGATCCTCAGGGAAATGGTTGTATTCAATCACCAATGCAATCTAAAGGAACTATTGTAAATAAACTAATTAACTACAATTAAACTAAAAAGGGGGTGTTATGATTTCTTGAAAACTAAAAGACTTGAATAATTAAAAACTTGCAATTAAGCAAGAAAGTGAGATGCTCAAATATTGGAGACAATTGGTAAACCAAGGCAATTCAACACAATGAACATTTGTGTGTTTATCATTAGGATTTAACATTAAGCTTATCATTCATCCCAAATTGGTTATAGCAATCATGAAGCATAATATGCCAAGATTTCTCATAGGTAGTATGGAGGTTGGGGAAGCCCACAACACACCTTCTTAATCAAAATCAAAGACCCAATTGAAGCAATTGAACCCAAGAAGTTGATTAGCCTTAAGAATGAAGAAATCCCCAATTCCTAGAGGATGTCAATGCTTACACATCCATAAAGGAGTTATGATTCATAAACTAGAGATGATTTATACCATCATAAAGCTCTTGTTCTAAGTAAATTCAATGATTCAATGATAAACCAAAGAAATAAACCAACAATTGCTTATTAAAGTACCAAACTCATGATCAAAGCACTAAACAAGCATAGGAAATATGAACTAGAATCATAGACATAAGATAAATGATAAATAAGCATAAATCCTTCAAAAACCCACAAACATTCAGAGGTTTTAGCCAAGGTCTACCAAAATAGAGAGTTTAGCCACTCATGGCAATAGAATAACAATCACAAAAGTCTAATTGCATAGAGAAACTACCAATATCTTGGAAAGATGAAAAGAAATGAGTCTTGAGCTTCAAAATCGCCTCCTCCAGGTCTCCAATGGTAAAAAATCGAGAATGTAGCTGATAGATCTGATCCCTCTAGGTTATGGTGTGCCAAATGACCAAAATGCCCAAACTGGGCAGTTGTGCGGGTACCTGCGCGACGAAAATTCCACCCGCGCAAATGTTGCTGTAATGTTATTGGTCCTTCATTCCTCCACTCCACCCTTCCACTACCAAAGATTCCTTTGGTCCCTTCCATATCCATGTGATTTAAACTAGCCAATCATCTTTTAGCTACAAAAATGGATGCTCCAAGCCCAAATTAATTATCCATGATCCATCTTCACAAGCACACTTCATCCAAGCCATTATCTTTTTAAGCCCAAATCTCCTTTTATGGATCCGCCAAGCCCAATAGTACCTTGAGAGCCCACTAAGTCCGAGTCCAATCAATTCGCAACCGCAATGAACACCGAAAACCTGCAAAATACCTTATGCAAAATAAAAAGCACCCGACACGATCCATAATAAAGAAAATAAAGAATATACAATGCATTAATAATTAAAAAAGAGCTAAAAATCTAAAATAAACTAATAAAAATAAGGAAATAAAATAAGCTATCAAATCACCCCAAGCTTAAACCTAACTTGTCCTCAAGTTAGAACAAGACTAAAATGAGCTCGAGATGAGCTAAACTAAAAAGGAAAAAGAAAGATACCATAGAACTTGGTCAACATCAGTCAACATGGTCAGAATTAATCTTTCATGGACCCTACGCATCTTCAAAATGTTCCCCGCTTTAGAGCCATAAACCACATTGTCGACCACTAGATGGGCGAATAGATCACGGCTGGATGCAGTCGAGGTGTGCAAGACAAAGGAAACAAAGATGCACTCGGTGGGGGCACTTTAAATCACCAATGCAGATCATAATGCATGAAGGAAAGATGCCTCTTCACACACGATGGTTCCTACATTTGTCAGGCTAAAGTGTATAATACGAAATAGGGTTTTGCAGCACGGCCTCCGGGCAGACATCCGGTTTCAGAGGCTTCTCCCTTGTACTCTCCTTTACAGTCTACCATCTCATCGTTGGGGCCTTTTCTCACCAAAAATCAAAAATAAAATAAAATAATAAAAATTCTACTTAACCTAAATCTAAACCTAACAAGCTAAATCCTCAATCTTGAACTTCTGTTATTTGGATTTTAGGTTGTTCGTTGCTTGATATTCGATCTTTTTTTTTTGAAGAGAAGCCTTGAACTTGGATTGTTGTTCTTCTTTTTTGTGTTGCTCTTTTTCTTCATTTTTCTTCTTTGTTTTTGTTTCTTTTCTTTAATCTTCTTCATTGTTTCTTTTTGCCTTCACTTTTTCCAATTTCTTCGTTTTTTTTTCTTGTCTTTCTTCTTTGAAGGTCTAAGGAATTTCACCATGTAACATAGGATGGAGGCTAACATGAACACCTAATAATCATTGACAATGTGCCAAGATCAACGAAAAAGGGTGGGATATGACTCAAAACTGGGTGTTACCGAAAAAACTTGGTCCCAAAAGATGTGAATTGGGGGACTCACTTCAAAGTTCCTCAAGCACCTCAATGCAAGGTGTGATAAACAAAATCTATCTAACTATCTAATCTAGACCCCTAGAAAAATGATGACCTATCTTAAAAAGGTGGTGAGAATCTAACTAAGCAAGGCTCGGACGAGACTCGGGAGTACTAAGGGGTACTCCAGCCGAAACCAAGATGCGAGTCTTCAATGTCTTCAAAATACCTTACCGGGCCAATCTTTGCTCACACACATTGGCATGACCAACCACATCCCTCCGCACCTAGACCCAATCAAGCTACCTGCATCTGACCCCCACACAAGCAGTCTCAAAGTGGTATGTGAGGCTCAAAACGTGTCCCATTTATCAAATACAAGGAATTCCATATCAAGACCCGGGACCAATCTATGATTCAATACTTATGACTCGGCGCTCTGGTATCTGTAAGGATGAGAAGACAAGAGAGAACAAAAATTCATGAACTTAAACTAGAATGCATCTAAAAAGTATGAAAATTAGAAAAGAAAGAAATAAAATATGCAATATATTTTTTTAATGCAATTTTTATGAATGACCTAAATGACTTAATCTAAATGCAACTATATACAACCTAAAAGCAATAAAAAAATAAAAGAGAAAGAATACCTCACCCCAAGCTTAAAATTAAGCATTGTCCTCAATGCTTAGGATGAGAGTAAGGAAGGATCATACCAGGATCAAGGTAGAGGAGGCACGTGAGGAAGGTATGGAAGCAACACATGGGTTGTACAATGATGTGTGGATGGAGTTCTTGGCCACCTAAATACACATGGATGAAAGCTTGGTCGCGTAAAGGACGCATATGAAATGGCTCGAAATTTTCTTATGAAATGACATATTTGCGCGGGTACCCTCGCAAACTTTGCGCGGGTGGGGGGCATTCGCGTGTACACATCAGAATACATCCCATGTTGGGGTAATTTTCGAGCTCGGATTTGCACGACTAGGGTTGGGTCGCGCAAGGGTTGCGCAGGTGGCAGTCGTTCGTGCAAACATTTGCGCGGGTGAGGAACCGGCCGCGCGCATACATCAGAATGCATCCCATGTGGGGGTAATTTGGAACTCAGAATCTGCGCGGCTAGGGGTTGGTCGTGCAACGGCTGCGCGGGCACCCACGCAAA
The DNA here is from genome assembly GCF_002870075.4 of Lactuca sativa. Taxonomy (NCBI): domain Eukaryota; kingdom Viridiplantae; phylum Streptophyta; class Magnoliopsida; order Asterales; family Asteraceae; genus Lactuca; species Lactuca sativa. The sequence goes on along the minus strand of NC_056625.2, from coordinate 60,720,381 downwards.
TTACAAATTTTTGGCATTTTTTTTTCAAACTTTACCAAGAGCATTGCTAGACTTCAATATGCTTATTTTTAGACCAACTTCAAGCTTAGAAACACCCAAAACATCAAGCGAAGATTATTTATTTACAATGCATTTATTTAACATCTTTGGCAAGACATAGCCCCGCTTCCGTCAACCTTCGTAATTCGGATTTTCCAATGCTATGTTGTCAAATTCTCTTGTGTCAAAGCCTTTATAAAATGGTTTCAAGCGATGCCCATTCACTTCGAATATTTGATTTCTTTCCAATCTCTCAATTTCAACCACATAGTGATCAAACACTTTTATGACAATAAAAGGTTCGTTCCATCGAGATCGCAACTTTCTCGGGAATAACTTTAAGCGTGAATGATAAAGGAGAACTTTTTTCCCCGGAATAAAGTGTTTTTGGGTTATTTGCTTGTCAAGAAATGCCCTTTTCTTTTTCTTTGCACCTTTTGAACCTTTTAATTATCTTCTTCTTGATCACTTTCATCATTGGATGATTCAACCTTCTTTGACCTTCCCTCTTAGGCTTACAGTCATCTGCCATGAGTATCTTGTTTGTGCATACATTAGGGCTTATCTCGTTTATTGGCTCAATCACATCAACCCGATACATTGGAGAAATGTTGCTAGGGTACCTCATTGCTTCAAAGATGTTGAAGTGAATGGTTTCTCCATCAAACTCCATAGTTATCTTTCCTTTATGGACATCAATGATTGTGTGAGCGGTATGCATGAAAGGTCTTCCAAGGAGGATCATAGATGATTTGGAAGGAGTCTTCTCTTCAAGGTCAATGACATAAAAATCCGCCGGAAAAACAATTTGATTAACTTGTACTAACACATCCTCCAACACTCCTCTTGGAGACACACTTGACTTGTCTGCTAATTGAATGATTACTCCGGTTTCCTCCAAAGGTCCAACATTGAGAGATTGAAAAACCGAATATGGCATCACATTGATCGAGGCTCCAAGATCTAACATGGCACTTTCGACATGCAAATCACCGATGGTACAAGGGATAGCAAATATTCCCGGATCCTTGCATTTGGGAGGTAACTTCTTTTGGATAACCGCAGACACATTTGCATTGACTTGAATCTTTTCATTTTTCTTGAATTTTCTCTTCTTGGTGCATAAATCCTTGAGGAATTTTGCATAACTTGGAATTTGCTTAATAGCATTCAATAGTGGAATATTGATTTGGACCTTGCGAAAAGTTTCAAATAATTCCTTTTCTTCCTCTATCTTCTTGGAAAATTCTAACCAGGAAGGGAAAGGTGGTGGTATGACCAATGGCTTTATAGTCTTGTTGGAAGATTCGGGCTGACCAATGTTTGGAACAACTGGTTCCTTTGGAGGAACTACAACCTTTGTAAGCTCAACAACAATGACTTCATCTTCTTCTTCTCTTGAAATTCTTTTAGGGTTTCTTTCTCCAAGTGTTTTCCCACTTCTCAAGGTTATTTCACTCACATTGGGATTCTTCTCGGTTTGAGATGGAAGTCTACCCCTTTGTTCTATCTTGTTGATAGCGGTGGTCAAGTCTCCGATTTGTGCTTGAATGTTGGAGAAGGTGTTCTTGGTCTCTTGTTGAAATTGGCTTTGGCTTTGAGCAAGAGAAGTAATGAGTTCTTGAAGGCTCATTTGATGGTTACCACTTGATTGGCCTTGTTGTGGAGTTTGTTGGTAATTTGGAGGGTTAAAAGAAGTTTGTGGATATGGAGGTTTTTGAGAGGTGTATTGTGGATGTTGAGGTCTCATCAAAATGTTTGGTGGATTTTGCTTTGGTGGGTATGGGTTGTTTGGGTTATTCCTCCAATTTGGGTTGAAATTGTTTTGAAATCCCATGGGTCTTAGTTGACCTTGATATCCTCCCATTGCATTCACATCTTCCGGTTCATTACTAAGTGAGGGACACTTATCCGTATAATGCCCCGTCATTGCACAAATGCCGCATACCATCAATTGTTTACCACTTCCCACCACCATTTGACTTAGCACACTAGTCAAATCCAAGAGCTTTGATTCCAAGTGTTGAGTGTTGCTAACTTCACCAACCACTTGTGGAGAACTTCTCTTCATTTCATTTCGAGTCCCAAAGTTCCTTTGATTTTGAGAAATGGTGCCAAAAAGTGATCGGATTTCATGAGGTATCTTGTTGAAGATGTCACCACCACTTGAAGCATCAATCATCCTTCGATCGTTTTCATTCATACCCTCATAAAATTGTTGAAGAAGTAGTTGTTCGGGTATGTTGTGTAGAGTATAACTTGTACATAAGTTGTTGAATCGCTCCCAAAAATATGAAATGTCTCATTCTCCCCTTGACGAATCCCCAAAATGTCACTTCTTTGGCTTGATATCCGGGATGTGGGATAGAACTTGCTATTGAGAGCTTTGAGTAATTCTTCCCATGTGTGCATAGATCCCAGTGGTAAGTTGAATAACTACTCTCTAGCTTTATCTTCCAAGGTGAGTGGGAAGGCGGTTAGCTTGAAATTATCCAATGTCACATTTTCGGGCAACATGCTAACACATATCATATGAAATGAATTCAAATGCTTTTGAGGATCTTCTCTATCCAATCCATGGAACTTGGTAAGTTGATGTATGAAACTTGACTTCAATTCAATTCCTCGGTGGTTTGCGGGATAAACAATAGCAAGAGGTATATGAGTAACATCCGTTCCATCATTTGTCTAAGTGTCAACTCTTGAGGGGGATTGGGTGGAAAGGGGTGATTGGGATATTGTTGCATGTAATTGGGTGGTTGTTGGTAAGGTGGATAGGGGCATTGTTGGGGATTGTAGATTGGTGGTGGATAAGGTTGGCAGTTAGGGTATTGGTTGTAGAGAGGTTGTTGTTGTGGGTACATTGGGGGATGTTGGTAATTGGGTTGATTTGGGTAATGTACTTGCTTAACTTTAAAAGCATTGTTTTGAGGTTGGTTGTCTTGGTGGAATTGTTGGTTGTGTGGTTGTGGTGGTGGTTCATAATTGGGTTTGTTATGCGGAGGGGCTTGATTCCAAGGTGGCATATCAATGAGAGGTTCTTGTGGTTGTTGTCTTGGTTGATGGGGTGGTGTATTAAAATCTTGATTATTTGGGTTTGGGTTGGTATTGTGAGGTGGAGTGTGATTCATGGCTATGTAGTTTTCAAAAGGAATGTCTTCAAAGGATTGACCAACAATTGGAAAATTCAGCTCGGTGTCGGTGTCACTTGAAGTATGAACTTGATCTTCTATGTTGATTAGTGGAGAAGAGGAAGAAGCTTGAAGGAGTTGTTGTTGTTGCTTTGCTTGTTTGCTAGTTTTTTTAATCTTTTTGCTTCTTTTTCATTTTCCGGATTGTAGAGTAGTTCACCGGTTCATGTAGACCTAGGCATAAACAATCAAATAACAATAACCAATTTCCCCGGCAACGGCGCCAAAACTTGATGGGATGTCAAGTCGACAAAGCAAATTACACCATTTGTTTGCAAATAAAACGTAATATAATGGTAAAAAGGGGTATCGATCCTCGGGGAAACGGTTGTATTCAATCACCAAAGCAATCTAAAAGAACTATTGTAAATAAACTAATTAACTACAAATAAACTAAAAAGGGGGTGTTATGATTGCTTGAAAACTAAAAGGCTTGAATAACTAAAAACTTGCAATTAAGAAAGAAAGTGAGATGCTCAAATATTAGAGAGAATTGGTAAACCAAGGCAATTCAACATAATGAACATTTGTGTGTTTATCATTAGGATTGAACATTAAGCTTATCATTCATCCCAAATTGGTTATATCAATCATGAAGCATGATATGCCAAGATTTCTCATAGGAAGTATGGAGGTTGGGGAAGCCCACAACACACCTTCTTAATCAAAAACAAAGACCCAGTTGAAACAATTGAACCCAAGAAGTTGATTAGCCTTAAGAATGAAGAAATCCCCAATTCCTAGAGGATGTCAATGCTTACACATCCATAAAGGAGTTATGATTCATAAGCTAGAGATGATTTCTACCATCATAAATCTCTTGTTCTAAGTAAATTCAATGATTCAATGCTAAACCAAAGAAATAAACCAACAATTGCTTATTAAAGTACCAAGCTCATGATCAAAGCACTAAACAAGCATAGGAAATATGAATTGGAATCATAGACATAAGATAAATGATAAATAAGCATAAATCCTTCAAAAACCCACAAACATTCAGAGGTTTTAGCCAAGGTCTACCAAAATAGAGAGTTTAGCCACTCATGTCAATAGAATAACAATCACAAAAGTCTAATTGCATAGAGAAACTACCAATATCTTGGAAAGATGAAAAGAAATGAGTCTTGAGCTTCAAAATCGCCTCCTCCAGGTCTGCAATGGTGAAAAATCGAGAATATAGCTGATGGATCTGATCCCTCTAGGTTATGGTGTGCCAAATGACCAAAATGCCCAAACTGGGCAGTTGCGCGGGTACCCGCTCGACGAAAATTCCACCCGCGCAAATGTTGCTGTAACGCTATTGGTCCTTCATTCCTCCACTCCACCCTTCCACTACCAAAGATTACTTTGGTCCCCTTCATATCCATGTGATTTAAACTAGCCAATCATCTTTTAGCTACAAAAATGGATGCTTCATGCCTAAATTAATTATCCATGATCCATCTTCACAAGCCCACTTCATCCAAGCCATTATCTTTTTAAGCCCAAATCTCCTTTTATGGATCCGCCAAGCTCAATAACGCCTCGAGAGCCCACTAAGTCTGACTCCAATCAATTCGCAACCGCAACGAACACTGAAAACCTGCAAAATACCTTATGCAAAATAAAAAGCACCGACACGATCCATAATAAAGGAAATAAAGAATATACAATGCATTAATAATTAAAAAAGAGTTAAAAATCTAAAATAAACTAATAAAAATAAGGAAATAAAATAAGTTATCAATGATGATGAACGTGTTCGACCACATACATACATACACGAATGAAGTGAGGGAATAACAACGACTGTAAATAAAAAGGGGATAAATTAGGTTAAAAGTCAATTTGACTAGCATGATTATAGGGAATATTTATGGAATTTATATATCAAATTACTAAATCACCCTTATTTATTTATTTATTTTATTATTTCCCAAATTCCTATTGGTGCATTCATGCACACAATAGTTGCTAGAAACATTTGAACCTAGCTCTCTCTCTCTCTCTATCTATCTATATATATATATATATATATATATATATATATATATATATATATATATATATATATCAATCAGACATACTTATAAAACCAACATTTTTTCTTGAATCTCTTGTATTTGAAACCCATTTTTTTAACTTCCTCAAATCACATTTCACATTTATTTGAAACCCCCTTTTTTAACTAATGCAACTCAAAAGTTTTCTTAATTATGATTTAACACTCAAAATTTGTATAACTTATATTATGTTTAATTAGCATTTAATGAAAAGTTTAATATAAAATGGTCAATCTTTTGGGAAGAAATGCATGCAAATTATATACAAATTTCAGAAAGAAAACAAACTTAAAGGTTTTTGCGTTAGGTTGAGGTCTTATGACCACTTTTG